>NC_042300.1:10107033-10407033 GCF_901000725.2 Takifugu rubripes | reverse complement strand
CGTAAGTATTCCACTCTGGTTAATGTTTAATCAGTTGAGGTAATGTCTTGCTTTGTTCTGTCTTCTGAATGTGTCCTCCTGTGTTTGTCAATAGGTTGGAAGTAGTTTTGGCTACTTCCCAAAGGATCTTCTTGCAATCAACCACCTTTATACTGAACGAGAACATGAAATTCGTGCAGAGGTAGATTACTGAGCCAAATTAGTATGATCAAAACTGTTACTAGTCATTCTTGGAATCCATTGATTTGTTTCGCTTGTCTTATTTTTCAGGAAACTGATTTTGTCTGTTTTGAAACTGGATACGATAAATTCAACAATTATGATGTTGATGTGTTATTAAGTTCATCGTTGAAAGGGAATAGCGATGATGAAATGAAGGGAGTACCTGACCAAAGACGAGTGACTGAGGAAACACAGCCAGCAACAGATGAGGTGGCCGGGAATGAAGAACAAAGGGAGCACCGTGACAACCCTGAGGATTTAATGAGAGATGACCCAAGTGCCTCCGAACCTGAACCTAGACCTGACGGGGAAACTGACCCAGCATCTGTGAGCAAAGTAGAGTTTGAACTAGCTTCTGAGCCTGAGGAGAGACCCGAATGGGATGCACACGAGATGCAGGAAACCATCGTAGGGTCCTTTCCTGAAGAGGACAAGTCAGAAAACAATGAAAGCAAAGATGGATCCATGACATCTGAAGAGGAAACAGTGGCTGAGCTACACAGTTCAGAAAAGGAACCAGTCACGATTTCAGAAGCGGCACAGGTCCCCGAGTTAAAAACGACATTTGGGACGACTTTCGACGCTGTTGCTACAGATGAAGAGACCACTACGAATGTTACTCCGTATGAAGAGGAGGAAAGGGAGTTTGAGGAGAAGCCCCCTGAAGATGATGCGGATTTCACACTACCAGGTGAAACTCCATTACTGTCCCTCTCACAGGAAGCCTTCACCACTCCAGCATCTGAAGATCTCAGGCAGCAGGAAAGTCCTCCAGCAGCACCACAGGATGAAAAAGAGAACCCAGAGGAGAAGAACCTGTGGGGCACTTTTGGAGATGCTGTTTTTTCTGTTGTTACCGGGGGGGAGAGGACAGCACAATATCTGAGCTCAGATGAAGAAGAAGATGAGGAAGAGGAGGAGGAAAAAACAGCTTTAAAAATCACACAGAGTTTTGAGGAAACACCAGAAGATGAAACTCTGACATCAGAGCTACCAAATGAGCCAGAAACTATAGAGGCAGTACATGAAGAACCACCTCCCAGCCCACTACCAAACGATGAGAAGGAAACTGACGACTCAGAGAAGCTGTCAGAAGATCCCACTGATGAGGATGATGGAGACGGGACTGGACCTGAGGAAGGTCGGGAAGAAACTTCAAAACCAACAGGAACAAGCACAAGACTGATGGATCTGCTATTACAGGATGCTACTGCTGTTCCTGAGCGTCAAGTCTTGGATCTCAATTCAGCAGAGGAACCGGCTGAACAGAAACAGGAAGAGGAAGTAGATCCAGATCTTCATGACAGAAATTCAAATCAGGAGAGTAGAAACGGTGTAATAGACCCTCCTGAGGCTGTAGTTGATGAAGAGAAGGACAATAAAATGGAAATCGATCAAGAAATGGATAATAGTGAAGTCCATCTGTATCCATCGACTGAGGTGGTGGACGCAGACAGTCCAGATGGGAAACTTAGCGAGAACTTTGTGTCTGAAGTTCTGCCTGACCAAAGCCATGACCATTTTGAGAAGAATGAGAGTCAGTCAGAGTTACCTGTAGAACCTCCCCAGGGTACTGAGGAACGTCTCTCTGATGAGTTGGACGGTGCAGCAGATGAGGAAGAGGAGGAGATTCAACATCTCCTAGAAGATGAAAATGCACTTTCTTCCTTCCAATCAAACATCACAGACTCTGAGGGCCTCTCGGTGGAAGTGCCACCACCTAGCTTCTCCAGTCCGGAGCCAGAGTACAGTGACAGTGTGATGAGACTCACTCTGCTCCGAGACCACTTCACAGAGGAGAAAATGGTGCAGATTCAGAAGCTCCTGGGCCTCAAGAACCTCTTCAAAGTGGAAGCCATGTTCTCCGACCTGGACACGGAACTACAGGCCACCCGCCGCACACACACGGGTGCCACGCAAGACATTGAAAGTGCCCTGGAGGGCATCCTGGAAATCTCTGAAAACACCATCCTGGATGAGATCGAGAGGATGCTGGACAGCCGGGAAACAAAACCCAGTGACGACCAGAACCTGGACTCAAGCAACGTGGACGAAGAGACTGAAATTCTTGATGATTTCCAGGACCTCGCGTTCAGCCTGCGGCAGAAGTATTCCACAGCGAGTGACAGCGCACCGTTGGCAAGAGAGCTGGATATTGTTCAAGGTTGGACTGTGTCTTGTGTTGGTGTTGATCGCCGTTTGGATTTGTTTCTTTTTTTAACTGACCTTTCCCAAACAACTTAAGCACCAGAGTATGATCTGCAGGAAAGGGCTGACAGAAATTGATACTGTAGCGCCGCAGACATGCCCCCTGTAGTAACACTTTAAAAGTGTGTCTTAGTTCTACATGGAACCTTGTTGCTACAGGTAGGACAGGACGCACTGGGTGTTGTAGCTACCAGTCAGACTTAAAACTTGGTTCACTTGTAACCTCTTGTATGTTGGTGAACGTCTGAATTGGTGGGATTCCAGCGGAGCAGCTGATTCGTAATGCGCGGGGGGTTATTTGAGCGCCGTGTCCTCGCTGTGCTTTGGCCGAACTCTTCGTGACGCAGATGATGCGTTTAAGTGTAAGCAGGACAACAGCGAGCGAGGACGTTTGGGATATATAGGAGAGGTTTTGATTTACTGTCAGCCGGATACAGATTTTAAAAACTGTATGCTCTCCCTCAAGTCTTCCTCAGGCTGCCTTGTATTCACTGTTGGCTTTCTTCGCTTGCTGTAATTTGACCTCCCAGAAAACAAACAGTCCTGTTCCTGAAAATAAGAGAGCCACACCTACAGGTGTCCTGTTATTAGCCATCAAGTTGGGATGAAATCAAGTGCAGACTTGGAGAAAAAAAAACCCCATGCTTTACTTAAACCAGTGACCGTTTCCAAATGTTTTTGTTGCAGATGCAAATGATTTAAACCTTAAAGATGACAGTCACCACTTTGTCGAAAGCGAAGGAGCTGCTGTCCCTGAGGCAGAGAGTGTGGACAATCTCACGATGGCAAAGGAGGAAGGCCCAGCGGAGACTGAAGAAGAACCGAGTGTGTTGGAGGAAGTGCACAGCACACCAGACATCATCATGGAAGAAGATGCTGCACATTTTAATAAAAACAAAGACAATCAGCCAAGCTTCAGCGCATCAGAAGAGATGCATCAAGCCAGGCAGGACATCGTAGAGAGCAGCTTGGACACTAGACAGGGCCTTGATGGGGAGCCTGAGCAGCCGTCCTCAGGTTGGGAGTTTAATGGGTTTTTTGCTTGAAGATTAAGCTCACACACTTATGAAAATGTAACTTTATTAATTTGTCAAACTGATTAATGACTTTTTTTTTAATATCATGGTTCCCAGAACAAGTGCCTGAGATTCCAAAAGACGTGGGGCTCCTCTCAAGTGGATTACTGTACACAAGCTGCATCCTTTCAGTCATAAAGAGCAAAATAGTAGAGTGGACCATTCTGGTAAGTGGAATTTATTTAAATTTTTATGCATTTTTTTACGGTGGTAACGAACATTTGTAAAGGAAATTACACATCCTAGGATGCCCTGAGCGAATCCCCAGACTCCTCGTCTTATAAAGCTCAAAACTCCGAGCGTTCTTGAACGCATCTCAGCCCGCCCCCTTGTCTTGTTGACCAAAGTTCAACTTGCCTGTGCTGAGTTGTCGCTCTCGGATCGTATGTTGCTTGTGTTGCTACAAACAGCCGCTTGGATGTTGGAAGAAGCCGGCGTATGAGCACAACTAGACAGCAAAATTGATGTATTTATATATGCACCACTGTTTCTAGTCGTTTCAGCCGTTGTGTTTGAACCCCGGGCTAAGCTAACGTCTTATCGATTGAGTATTGAAAGTAAAGGCGACCGCGACCGTTAATACTGCGATTATTTGTCTTAAATCCGTGGCGTCGGCGGCGTTTTAAGGGGCAGCTTTCATTGTTAAGTCGCATCAGACTTGAAGACGGACGTTACCGTGACTTGATAGTTTCCGAGTTAATGTTAACAGGCTAACAAGCTAACCCAAGAGCTGTCAAATTAGCAGCTGTGTGCTAGTTCCGTCCTTATTTCTCAAGACCAGCATGGAGTTTGACACCGTATCTAAACCCGTGTTGGAACCGGAACACGTCTATTTGCTTTTTCTAAAGCATCTGCAACGTGTAAGTGAAATGAAGTGGCCAGAGTCAGTCTTTGGTTCGATTAACAGTTGACTACCATCAGGCCTGCTGACGTGCTAATAACAATATGTATAACTGGCCCTGAACGTCGATATTAACAGATAACATAGATGTTCGCCTCAGGACTAAATAGGAGACGCCTATACAGAGCAAGAAAGTGCCTAAATGTAATTGGATGCAGTATAAATGCCTCCATACAGATTAATCTACCAGAGAACCCGTGTTCTCAGCTAAACCCTGTGCACGGTTCAAAGGTTGTTTTGTGGGGAGCTTTTCTTGGTATAACTGAGCCCATTTAGCTGTGGACCAGCTTTAATAAATAGATGCAGAGTATTTCTGTTTACCAGTAGCTGATGGCAAAGAATAAAAGTGGTTTTGAGGTTTAATATGCAGAAAGCTGGTGCATCTCTTATGAAATATGTTTTTCTCTCTCTGTGGATACAGGCTATTTCTTTACTCCCAGAAGAATGGAAGCCAGGAGAGACCTTTTGGGGCTGCCCTTGGGAAGCTGTTATTATCACTGCGTTGGTCGGGCTGGTGACCTTTACTGTATTTTTGTGGAAGACTGCGTTGGCGGTGAGTTGGGTACAATCCTTGAACTAGGATTACAGTTTGGTTCAGTTTTTAATTCATTTTTACTAACCAGACTGACAATGTTTTCAAAACCCTTAGGTGAAAAAGAGAGAATTTCTTGGTAAGTGTTTCTCTTTTTAATTTTCTGGTCCTTGTCTATATACAGCCTGTGTTTGTAGTTAACCTTGCACATAATTGGCTGACATTCCTGATACAAAGGTTCTAGGGTCTCGCTGGTCTATATCAGGTGATACACGCTCACAGCTGGCTCGTATTGAATTTGGTTTCCTTTTACATTACCAGTTCAGCTATGCAAGTCCCATTTTTATTCTCCTTTCCAGTGTTGTTACCAACTTCTATGTTTTTGTGCTGATTGCTATTTTGATCTACATACCGAGCCCCACGACAAGCGCATTACTCTTAATGTAAGTCTTCCAAGTTTGTGTACAATTTTCTTATTTTCATGCAGTGGATGAAAATAAGCTGACGGCGCAAATTCAGGCCCTTAAAAGAGAGAAGGAGGAAGCCCTCACGAAAATGTCGGAGCTCCAAAAACAGGTTTGTCACAAGTTCAATCTTGACTGATATCAAGAGCCACATTTTTAGAAGCCTGCATGTAAATTTACACAACATTTTTTCTTATTCTTAAAGACTGAACAACTAAAGGAAAAGCAAAAACAGTCAAAGGAGAAAGTTAGCTCTACAACAAAAAGAATGCAAGAGCTGGAGGTGAGGACCGGGCAGTCTGAGGTTTCAACTGAAGTCGTTTCTTGTGTTTCCACTCATTCTTCAAAGTTAACAAGGTCTTCTCTCCTTACGTTTTGCAGAAGAAACTTTTGGCGTCGAAAGCATTTAATGATAACATCACTGAGGAGAAGAACAAATACTCACAGCTGTTTGAAGAAGTGAAGGAAACTGCTGTGCAAAACGAAGCTAAGGTCTGTAGCAGTTGGATAATTCATGTAACCTCTTCCAGTTCTGGGCATCGTTGAAGTGTGATCTGTACCCGTTCATCCTAAAGATTGAGAAATTGGAAAAGGCAAACGAGAAGCTGCAGCTTGGCAGGAAGAAGATCCAGGAAGCTCTCGTTAAGGTACTAGCTCATGCAAAGTTTCCTGCCCTTTGTGGGATTCGTTAAATAGGAATATTCTGGCATTTCTTTACAACTGTATCTATTTTCAACAGTCTACAGTCCTCCTGGATGAAGCTAAGATTCGAGAAGAAGCTAGGAATGTTCAGCAAAAATGTCTGGAGAAAGAGCACATGGCACTGAAGGAAGAAAATAAAAAGGTACAGCAGACTGTAGAGCTGTCTGCTCATGCTACCGAGAGCTGTTAAAGGAGTTCTTTCATTGTTCTTGCTAATTTTCTGTGTTTATTTGTAGTTTAAATCTGCCATAAAGCACTGGGAGGACAAACATAAAGAACTAAATGACCAGATTAAAGTCTATCAGAAGGCCCAGAAAGAGCTGGAGGACTCAGCGGTGCTCAAAGACCACAACGTGGAGGTCGGAAACCTTCCGAGAAAATTCCCACTTTGTCTGCATTAGTCAGTTATTTATTGCCGAACCTGTATCAAGTTGTGAAGTTAACCAGCATGAAATGTATTTCGACAGGTTCTGTCGCAGCTCCTGGCGGATCTGGATGTCTGTGAATCCCAAAAAGACGACAGCCCAATCGTGGCCAATGGGGAAGTCACACTGGGTTAGTTCAGCTCTGACATTAATGTATTAAAACGAGCCGCTCAGGAAGCGTGCGATACACGTGTCAATGGATTTAGGTGGTTCCCTGCACTGGGTTATAGCAACGAGTGTGTCTTTTTCAGACAAGAAGACAGTCATCAAAAACAGGATCAAACAAATGATGGATGTTTCACGGGTAGGAAGTCTAGAGAAGTCATCACAGTGACACCCAAAAGAAATATTAATCCAAATGGCTCTTATGGGCTTCTTCAATGATGCATTTACCGTTCCAAATCTCCCAAACCAGGTTCAGACCACACTGACCATCGTTGAGGAAGAGCGGGATCGTTTCATGACCAAGCTGCTCAATGAAGAAAAGGCCAGAAAATCCCTGGAAGGTCAGATGGCCCCTCTTCCTTCTCTACATCTGCTAGTTCCAAGTCGAGATTAAAGCCTTTAGAGGCGGCGCTCGTCCTCCTCCACAAACAATGTCAACGTCATTTCCCCACAGAACAACACCAGGAGCTGGAGCACGCACTGGCCACCCTCAAACGCGAGAGAGGTCACGTTGAAAACCAGCTGACGGTCCTGCAGCAGAAAAACGAGATCATGGTCGAAATGTACCAGCAGAAGGAAAACGCTTTGCAGCAGTAAGCGACGCTGAAACGGGCCGCAGAACATCTGCGGTTTCCTCGTTTGTACTGACGACGTGTGTCCGAACTCTGCGCCCGCAGGAGGCTCACCAAGGAAGAGCTGGAGCGGCGCAGTAAGGAGAACATGCTCTCTGAGGTGGGAGGAAAAGCGCTTGAGGCTGAAGAGCAGGTGAAAGTCCTGCGCCAGCGCATCGGTGAGATGGAGGAGCAGATGAAGAAGACCGAGGAGGTCTACAAGGAGCAGGTCTGACCAAGTTTAATGCAGTTTGGGCTTTTCTTTAAATGAATATCAGATGAAACACAATTGAATGTTTTTCTTCTGTTTTAGATAAAAGATCAAGAAAACAAAACTCATTCAAACTGGGTATGCTCAGCTGGAAAGTAAAGCCCCGTTCAAAGATGTCGTTAGCCACCCTCGCTAACATTTCTCTATATCTTCAGGTCAATGCCCGTAATGCTGAGCGAGCGCTGAATCAGGAAAAGCTGGAATCATCAAAGCTTCGTGAAAAGTACGTTTTGTTCTTCTGGAGCCGGACAAGAACAGGTTGGCTCTTTTTAAAACCCACGCAGCTTAATGCCGGTGTCTTTCCCACCACCAGGCTGGCTGTGCTGACGGCTCAGCTCAACGAGCGTCGGGCTCCTCTCTTCAGGCCTAATTCTGGACAGGCCGCAGGCCCTCGTCAAGGTAATGGAAAACACACCAAACTAGTTTTCCTTCTCATCCCACACAGCCGAGGCGATGAGGCCGCGTTGATATGAAGTTTTGACTGAATGAGAAAGATGTTGAGGTCATTTTAAAGTGGAACGAGGACCTGGTCTGCCCAGATTATAGAGCTGCTGTCATTTGAGTAAACGCGTGGTCTGATTGTAACAGGTGATTCATATGGGCCCTCTCCTGTGAGTGGGGGTGCACCCTCCCCTCCACCAATGATAGAGGGTCCCAGGCGCCCTCCGTCTGCCCCCGTGGGGCGAAGAATTGATCCGTATGGTGAGTCGCAGTAGGATTACTCCACCTTCAAGCGGACGTCACTCCTCCTCCTGTCTTCTTTCCGTCCTTTCTTCCCCCACTCTTGTCCACTTATTTATTCTTTTCTCTCATTTGGGTTTCTTGAACTCTCTTCCTTCCCTTTCACTTATGTCCTGCATCCTCCTGGTGCCTCTGTTCAACTCTCCTTTTGCTTCTCTTCACTTTTCTCCCATTTCAGTTTAAGTTTGTGGTTTGTGTCACAGATTGAAATATTGAAACAATAAAAAACAGTTTTATTTTTAATTTTTCTAGATTATGGGGGCTTTAAAGTCATCTGGAAGGCTTTCTTCCTGTCAGCTTGCCCTCTCTGGAACAGGATTGTTACCTTTCCACCTCTTAATATGTTGTGCTACTCTTGTCTTTCCTGGTTAAGTGTCTTGGTAGTCCAGATTTTCATGGTATTTCGGTTTTTTCTTCTTCTAAGGCCCTCGACCTCCGTCAGAGCCACATGGCCGGTATCCTGAAAACAAACACATGGGTACAACATCTGTCCTATACTTTCTTCTAAATACTTCACCAAGGCTTTAATTATTTTTTTAAGTCATCCATACCATGTTGTCTCTCCTCTTCCAGATATGTCGGGCCCCCGTAGTTCATCGCCGGCCAACATGGATGGATCTGTAAGTCTTTTCTTCTTCCTCCTTCCTTGGTTTTATTGCCCTCCCAACTGTTGTATATTGTTGCCCTGAAACAGACACAAGCAGTAGATCCACACATAAAAGCAGAGACCCAGGCTGAGGTCTCCCCTGAGAGTTCAGAGCCAGTGAGTATTTGGGCTGTTCAGGTCCAGGCCCGTGTGAGGGTGTATGCAAGCGTCTGCTGTTGGAGCTGGACTGGAGTTGGGAGCAGAATGGAGGCCTTTGCTTCGCTCACTGATTACAGTTTGGGGTTGAGAGTGTGGTATCGCATCCTTCACGACACTGACTAAGCAAAACTTGTTTGAGAATAATATGCTGCTCATATGATTTGGAAGGTTTTTGGTCGCGTCCACACTGGTTTCTGATCATTTAAGGCCCTGGTAAAAGCACGGTTTGTTGGGGACAATGTTGTGGTTTGTGGGTGTCTGCACTGCATGGCTGGTAGCACCTAAAGGACCAAACAGAATGTAGAAGATCCTCCCCCTCATTTGCTTCCGTCTCGCCTTTTCAGGGCCCTGGATCCTTCCTAGCATCTCCAATCAGGGATTCTCCTGGTCCTGGAGCCCTTGACCAGCACCTCCCTCCTGGGCCTCCACCACCTGGTCGACTGCCACCTCCCGGGCCTTACAGGCCTCTGCGACCAGGGGTCTACCAACCCCCGGGTCCTCACGGTCCTCCTCCTCCTCTCCATGGTCCACCTCTTCCAGCTAACGGCCACCCATTGGTGGGAGGAGAGTTTGGACAGAGATCCTCAAATGGACACACATTCCCTCCCAGGCTTGGACCAGGACACGTAGATCCTCGGGGTCCCCCGCTACCACCGCACTTCCGTCCCCCGCCGCCTCACCACTTTGGGCCTCCGCCGCCTGGTACGTCGCACTTTCCTTCCTCTGAGTAAGAGGACATTTACCACTGGTTTTAGTGGTTTTCCATGATGATGGGTCGAGCTTAAATGACACATTTCTGTTGGCACAGAAGACGTTTTTATGAAGCCATGGTGAGAGTCTGGGAGACGTTTGCAAAGACGATGCACGAACTAATGTTAGCAGTTATTGATTGTAGAGCGGACAAAGCGGCAGCACTTCCAGCTTTAAGGTGGAATTTGTGTAAAAAGCACCTCTAGATCAATCAAACCTAAACTTCTCTTCATTTATTATCTCCAGGCGTACGTGGACCTATGGGACCTATGGGACCTATGGGACCTCGCCTCCCCATCCCTCCTGACATGCGCCTACCTGGACAGCCCATGAACTTGCCTCCAGGCATGCCCCCACATCCTCCCCAGGGAGATATTTACAGTCAGGCTCCGCCCGATGGCCTCCATTACTCAGCGGGGGGTCCGTCGAGCCCCAGGCAGGACCGGCACCTGAAACAGGAAGGCCCTCAGGACTCAGCGAGGCCAAAGATGGTCGAGCCTTAAAACCCCCGTCAGCTGTGGCGAGAGGACTGGAACACCACGTAAACAACCCCCCCCCAGTCCGAACATAGGTCATGTTTATTTTCATATTTCAGTTCTGAAGAATAAATCATTTACTTAAAAACAAAACTATTATGGTCCACAGCATCATCAATAATTGTACATCAGACGTTTGGAGAGTAACCACTTTGATAGCTTGTGCAATAAAATAATTGATTATAAGCCAGGAATTTTCTTTCTGTTAATCTTTTGCAAAAGTAGCGATGATTTTTTTTTTTTTTTTTTTTAAAACAGGCAATTTTTTTTTAATGTCGTTTCCTGTGGAAATTGTTTTTAAAAAAGGAGACGCAAGGAGGCTCAGCATCTAGCATTTCAGAAACGTGATTATTTTTACAAATCTTGCTTTAGCGTGGACGGACCGCTGGTCAGATGTGTAACTTATTTTACGATGTGGGCAGAAGTTTTAATAATAAAGAATGTAAACCCTGTTGGCATTATGTTATCAAATGGGGACAGTTGCAGCTTTTGTTTAGAGATTTAGCCCAGATGGAAACATTTTCCTCGTGTTCAGTTTTCTATAAATTGATCCAATGTGGTTGAAATGGAGAGCAGGACAATCATGGTGATGTACGTTTAGCTCTCCTGTGCATTTAAATGTGTTATGTTTAAGCTAAATTCTATTATAAACTCAAGAGTTTGCAGGGTGCATTTACATGCAGGCTGATGCATTCAGGTACAGGTCAGAGGTCAGTTCAATTGACCTATGACCCCACAGGAAATTGTGTGGACAACTGCATTATTTTAGACTCATATCAGGACCTGCTCAAAAACAATCTAGGCCTTTTTAAAGGCACGTGTATGGAATTTTGTATTTCATGTTCAATTGTGCAGGTTAATTTGGAAAAGAATGGAGCTGAAGTCAGTTTGACTCGATGTGATGAGGGGAAAAAAATCACCAGCTTCTTGTACAAAACTCCAGGCAAATTACCCACCAAGCTGCTTTGTTTGTAGTTTATTAGAAATTAAATGTAAAATGTCTGATACATTCTGCTGTCATCACATCACGAGCGCATCCATCAGTATTAGTTAATTTAGTCCTCAATGCTTCACATTACAAAAATAAAATCTAAACTCAAACATTACAATGTAGTTGATTAAGGGGAGGAATAAAAACAGGTACATGTGGTTTATATTTAATATTTAAAAAGCCCTTTTAGCAGGGTAACATCACAAATCAAGGTAGTGTGAATTTCACTGAATTTGTTTCTTTAGTACATTCTAGTCAAGGCCAATAAAGTTAAAGAATTCTAATTAAATAAAAGTGCATTACCAATAAGACACGTTTGCAGCCCGATGATGGGATAATTTTGGAAGAATTTGAATTTGCCACCCTAATAATAACAGGAAAAGAAAAGAACTACCGCTGTTGTCAATCAATGACACTGTAAATTTATAATCAGCGAGTTTAATCACCATCTTTTTAAAAGAACTGGTCAGTCTAACTGCAAATTAACATTAACGATACCCTTTGATTGGACAAACTCTGGCAATTACTGTGCTGAATATTCAGGACACGACGGCGGGGGCCATTTAATGGGACAAACGTCCCGGCGGGCTCAACGCTCCTGTTTCAGGGAGTTGCGGAAGACCGAAGATAACTTGGACTGTCTTAATGCGTGGAACCTGCACCCACATCCGCTCCACTGATATCAAACGGGTGTCGGGGTGCACGGAGGTGCGGAGGTGACGCGGACGTTGGGCAGCTGGATGGGACGAGCTGGAGGGGCAGAATTAGCCAGGACGCGGATGAAAGAGGAGGCTCAGCGGTTAAGAGTTCGAGGCGGCGGGCCCTTAGCTGTCCGTGTGTAACGTCTGATGGAGGTGGAGGTACAGCTGCTTCTTTGTCAGCAGCTGCAGTTTCTTTCTCTTGAAGTCCGGGGGCTTCTTGTACCTGGAGACAAACGGGACGAGGTGACGACAGATGACGTGCAACTAAAAGGACCGGGGACGGAGAGGACGGGTCCACTCACAGCTCGATAACGATGGGCCCGGCCTTGATCTCGTCCATCTCCATGAAGGCGAAACATTTTGTGCTGGTAAACTTCTTCTTGGGTTTGTAGTGCTTGAATTCGAAGAAGATAGCTGCTCCTGGAAGAACGCTCAGGGTTAGAGAGTACGTCGTCCGTGACTTGGGGATGAACCGTCGATATTACCTTTGGGTAGTTTCTCCACGTGTCTCTGGATCTCCACGTCCACACTGAAGTGAATGTAGGTATCTTCCTTCCTGGTGGCCACAGGGGTGTCCTGCACTGGGTTTATATCCACGCCGTTCAAATCTACGAAGGCCAACAGGAAACGTCAACGACAGTCGACGTGCGACTCCTGAGATTGTCCACGTGGGTGTGGCTACCTTTGACGCTAACAGTCATGTAAGGATCGATGCACTGCCCCGCATCCTTCAGCCCAATTTTTTCTATCTTAATTGTCAGTAACGACATCCCGGGTTCTGAGGGCAGCCGTGGCAACAAGGTACCTGAGGAGGACAGAGGTTACGAGTATTAACTATTATCAGAACAACACTCTCAAGGCTTTTCTGGAGTTTACAGAAATACTGCAATGGCCGCCAGAGGAGGGGCGGAGGATTAAATATTAACAGTGACAACAATGAAGAAGCTACAGGAATAATTGTCTTAAACTTGGATCTGCAGGCCACAACTAATGAATTCCTTTGCCCAGTGGACACGTACCTTGGGAGGCTGCGACAGGAATGAGCAAGAAAGCCATGCACAGCACCGACAGAGAAGACAAAGATACAACTACATGCAAATCAAACCGCCCCACAACAACCGAGCGTGTGCTTGGCTAACGTTTATGGTCAGGCGCGCAGTACCAGGGGAGCGAGAGGGAAGGACTTCCGTGGAACCTGCCGCTCCTGCGCCATCTTCCTCATCCTCCTCCAACTCCAGGTTCTCTTCTTCGCCCGGAGCAAGGATTTTCCTGGTGACCAGGAAGGTTTTAGGTGGAGTTAAAGACACAATAATTAGCATGTGTTACCTAATGGAGGTTTACCTAATGGTAGCAATACAATGTGCATATAAGATCTACCTTAAGGGAACTGGCTGGACGTCGAATGGGAATTCCTTGTTGTAGGTCAGTATGTTTTGGATTACTGTGTGAAAGGAGACGAGCAGAGGTCCGTGTTATTCCAAATGGAATAGCAAGCAGGATAAGTAATAATCAGTGCACTCACTAGTTTCCAGTTTCTTCAGTTCTTCTAACTTGAATTCTTCCTTTGACTGCGTGCACTGCAGAGAGTACCGAGGTCATTAATAATACAGCACATACAAAACCAAGAGCGACTCTTATCGTCAAAACTGTCTTTGGAAATTTGCTACTTTTGAGTAACAGTGTATATGGTTATATTATTAAGTACATCTCAGTTTAATAAATACATGAGGGAATTATAAGCATTTTTTGTGAAACTGTTACATGTGCATTCAAATTTTAAATTGAATAAGAAGGAAACACAAACCTGCAAACTGGCACTTCTCATTTCCAGGCATGTTGCAATTTTTCCTATGGTTTTCTATAAAAAGAAGCAGTCAAATACTTTCAGTTGGCATAAAAAGCCAAACTGATGGGTGCAAAGGTTAACAGAATGAATAAATACCTTCTGATCCTCTGTGAAGTCTGCGGAAGCGGCTGACTGCACCTTCTGCAGATGCCGGGCCAAACTAGGGAACAACAAAAAGTGCGTGAAAGCTGAATTTGAGGTGAGTAAAACCCGGACATTCGCGCCCCCTGGTGGCAATAAAACGAAAACATCGAACAATTACAGTTGTTGCATTCTCTTCCTCAGTGTAAGCTCGTTTTAGGATAAAACGCATAAATATTCTCCTGATAACTATTTTGACCTCGCGAATATGCCAAGACACTGATGTCGTGAGAAAGCAGGAAACATTCCTCACTGGACAGATGCAAACCCACCCTTAACAATAAGAGGGTGTGGCTGGACATTTCTCAATTCTCTTGGGAGTAATGGTCCATGATCCCAAATGAAACACACGGCATAAGACTTTTCCAGGCAGCCACAGAACAGCGGTCAGGCTACCGGTGGATGAATGTGGCAGACGCAAAGCGCACACGCACACGCACACGCAGCGACCCTGCTCCCTCTGCAGCCACTGCCACATCACGTAATGGATGGCTCGGGTTGGTTTACGGTGGCGACTGACACATCAGGGGCTGGGAAGTTGTGAAAGCACCGCGCACCCCCTCTGCCTCATATTCCCCTTGCGTTCAGGACGACGAGGACAAGGCGAGGGAGAAATATGTTGCCCTGGGGGGGAGGGGGGTGCTGGGGTGGCTAAAAACCAGCTGTGAAGAGATCTAACGCGCATGCACACACATGTTGAATGCAACTTACATTTGGTACTCATCAATAGCCTCCACTAATTGTCCCCACGAGTCAAAGTCTGTGCCTTTCTTGAAACTGGCGTGCCACTTCTGGATGGTCTTGTTGACATCAGACATGTTGGCAGGGCGGATACACGCGGCGCTCTCAGGGCAGCATAGCCGGCGAGGAGATTCATCTACGGGGCTCCAGCTGTGGCGGCAGCGGTGGTCTGGCCAACGCGGTTATCTGTTAGCCAGACGCGCACAGTGACACTCTGACCAAGCCCTTTCTGCCTGATCACCCTAATTTCGCATCCGCGACAGAAAGGAAGTCCCGCCTGGAGTCCGAGGTGCTCGCGTTTTGGTGCGCGGTGCCGCACGATTGGAGACCACCACCGGATGTCTGTTACCGATATTCGTTTTTAAGATATTCACGGCAAAAATTTATTTTTTGAACACTCACCAATTACATTTTTTTAAAAATAGGTTGATGTTCCATTTGAAATATTACAATTGAACCCAGAAAGAGAAAGTTTTTAATTAATTTATTTACCATATATTACTTTTCATTTCCATATAGTCATGATTTTATTAAAATAATCAAAAAATCACTCAAAAGTGCATGTATCGTAAAATACTCTCGTGGCAACTGAATCTTCTAAAAATGAAAGTTGAAAACGATCTAGGCGACTATTTTAGTGATTTTATTTTGAAATCAAGCCAGGGGTTTCCGGTTTGCTCCTTCCATTTCGGATATGGATGTGGGGACGGTCTTTAACATTAGGTGCTGCAGGTGTAAATAGACCCCTAAAACATAAAATAAGATGGAGAGTGTGGCGACCAATTCTTCTGTGGCTGAGGAGGAAGACGACGGAGACTCGGATGTGTCTTGTTTAATGAGAGTCGGCAGAAATTCAGACTGGCTCCGGTTTTACGAGAACTCCGAGGTGCAGTATGCTAATATTGCTAGCTGGCGACTTTCGGTTGAAATTAGCACTTAAAGTTGCTTAAAGTCTTGAGAGGGAAATGTTTTATTTTACATTGTATGAGGATTTCCCGAGAAGGTTCTTGGGGAATGACAATTTTAATTAAATATGAAGAGCTACAGCGATGAAAATTGTACTTTGTGGCTGTTCAGATAACAGTTGGTCGTGGATTGGACGTAACCTACCAGTTGTTGTCCCCAAGTTGTCCTCTGATGATCTCCAGACTCCACTGCACCTTCAGACAAAGGGACGATGGCCAGTGGACAGTCACGGACAAGAAGGTGGTCAAATTTATGATCAGCATTGCATGACAAAAACCCATGAATACAGGTGGGAAATATATTACATATTAATTTTTATTATGCCTAGTTTATGTCTTCCCTACCTGGGTTCACCTGTGTGCATCAGCAGTGAAACCAAGTTCATCTTGGTCTGTTCTTCATCTGTCCCCTTTGGAATTTATTCAGTAACTTTTAAACATCCAATCAGAAATGATGGTGGTTGATTTGGATTTTAAAATGCTCAAATAGTCCCTATCATTCAAGCATAATATTACCTCTGCTTGGAAATGAAACTTAGATCTTTTATTTCACCAGAGTCTTAATGGAGTTTGGGTGAACGGAAGCCGGATACCTGCTGAGGAAGCCCATCAGCTGAAGCTTGGAGACTCCATACAACTTGGGGTTCCCATCATTGGTTCTGAGGTGGAGTTTAACTACGTTCTTGTAAAACGGCCTCTCAAAGACATTAAAGAGTTTTTCCTAAAGGGACCGAAAGATTCCCCCAAAGTAGTCATCCTTCCAAAGAAACCTAAGAGAAAGTTAGTGGTGGAAGAAGTTGAGCCATCCACCTCAAAGCCCAAGCTTTACCGGTGCTCTTCGGCAGGCAAAACCTTTGCAAAAGCGTGTCCTTTATCACCGGTGAAATGCAAACAAAAGCTCGGTCACATCCAAACACAACAATGTGGAGCCAGCAGAGGAGCCCAGGAAGTGGACCAGCCCTCTCATATCCTGTGTGATACAGACAACTTGCAGACGTAAGACAGTTTGATAGAACCAATGACCTGTTGTATAAATACTGTGATGATCTCTAAGTTGAACTACTTTGTGCGTGCAGGTACAGCCAGAACATCCTGATTCTGAGGCGGCAGGTGGACAGTACCCAGAAACAGGTAGAATCGCTGGGCGAGGAGCCTCAGCAGACCGACCCTCTCAGAGAAGTGCAGGTCAGGGAGCTGCAGGCTCAGCTCGAGACCCTCAGATCTAAGATGCACCAGATGGAGGCGCTGGAGAGGTCTTTCAGCCAAACTCAACAGCAGCTAGAAGTGAGCGATTGTCACACAATGGTGCCTAACAGGCCAAATGCAGTTTGGATGATTCAGCGTCACCTCAGCTAATGCGGTCGCAATTTTTAGGCACAGAAAACGCAGCAAGAAGAGAAGCTGATGAAGAAAAAGCTACAGGATGCCTTACAAGAGGTGTGCCTCATACACTATTCATTTCTTGTTCCAGCACAAGTGCAAACAGCCAGAGCACAGAATGTTGCAGCAGCTGTGATGTAACACATGTCAGAATTTGTGATGTATATTTTTTTTCTGTTAGCAAAAAAAGGTAATCGATGAACTCGCCCTTTCCCGGCAAGCCTATGAAGAAATTCTCTTTGCCAAAAATAAAGAACTTGAAGTAACAAAGGTACGTTGGTACTTGGATCGGCACTACTCCGAGGCCGCCGCTTTTATTTTTGCATTCATTTTGATTTACTTTTTGTAATATTTCCAGGAGGAAAAAGAAAAGGCGTGCGCCCAGAAGGAAGAGGTGGTGACACAAGTGACTGAAGTTCTGGAAAACGAGCTTCAGTGCATCATCTGTTCCGAGCTCTTCATTGAGGCGAGACTACAAGCCTGATTGGGGAACAGTCACACGGGAGAGCAGAAAACCAACGTGTTTATTCTGTGTCCATGCAGGCAGTCATCCTGAACTGTGCTCACAGCTTCTGCTGTTATTGCATCAAGCAGTGGCGGAAAAAGAAAGACGAGTGCCCCATCTGCCGACAGGCCATCCTCTCTCAGACCCGCTGCCTGGCTCTGGACAACTGCATCAACAGCATGGTGGAAAACCTCAGCCTGGACATGAAGGCGCGGCGGCAGACACTTATTGCTGAGCGGAAAGGTGAGAGGTGCGTCAAATACAACCTCTTTTTTTTTTAAATGAAATGGAAAGAAACTGTAGGGATCGCTACTTTATTATCCTGATGTCAGGAGGCTGCAAAAGAAAGCCTTAACGATGGCTTAAAGGCGTGCAGCCTTGGTCCGTCTGAAAACCAGACCAGCAGCTTCCTGCTGCCATGACGTTCAGAGACTATTAGATAAATACTCCTAAATAGTATGTTGTGCATCAGAGAAGCATTGGGAGCAGGTCAGACATAAGAGGGCACCACAGTGGCTCAATCATGTTCTCTTTCTCTCCCATTTTGTGGAAAACTAATATTGTATTCAGCAAAGGAGCTAAATCCAACAGTGTGCGGCACCGAGGTAGGACTTGGTAATATTTTAGGCTAAATTAGAGGGAAGGTGTGTTTTGAGGTGTTGGCCAACAGTGTTACTGATCTCGCTGTTCTCGCGTGTGTGTCGTGGGGCAGAACCTGACTCCGCTGAGGTGATGGTGATCAGTGACGGCGAAAACGAGGACACGCTGGACAGCAGCTGGAGCAGCGACAGCGAATACAGCTTGGTGACCATCGACAGCAGCATCCATCTGGACTCCAGCCCCTTCAGCATCTGTTCTCTTGAAAGCTGCGATGAGTCAGAGGATTAGTCCGGGGCAGGAAAAGGAAGTGGACTTATTGAGCTTCATGTGAGAGCACGGAAAATCCTCAACTGGCTCCAGAAACTGTTTCTATGTCGTTGGTTTTTGTGAAGTACTTTTGTCTTTATCATCAGCAAAAGGACTAAAGTGTCATCTTTCCCTCTTTAACATTCGATCTTGTCATTGTGATGCAAATTTTTAATAGCTTTATGGCAGGAATGATGGGGGGTGCAGGTAAAACTCACAAGGGCCAGTGGTGCATGGGCTTATTCTCTGAATAATGGGATTATTTGGAGCTTGTTCATTGTCTACATTTCATTGTAAAAAAGAAAGCTGCTTCTGTTTACTCAAAAATAAATATTTTGATAGAAAACTAACTTTTTGTGGCACCAATCTGGTATGATTCTGTAAAAATCATTTTAAATTAGTCTTTAATGGGACATAATGAAAAAAGTGTTTGGGGAACCTTTTCAGAACAAAACCATGTCAAACTCATCTGGAGAAATACTCCAGTCTCATATCAGAGAGGTCTTCTGTATTTGATTTTTGATCTGTTCCAAAATATTAGAATTTCGGGATGAACAACTGAAAACTGGTTGGGTGCATGACGAGACAGCTGAAGTGCACTACAAGGCCAGTCAGGGTTCATTGTGCCCTGACTCTTGGTATTCTTTCTGCAGTCTGCTGTGGTAGTGCAGCTCAGGGAGGGGGAGATTACCTCCTGGACGGCTAATGTCACGCCAGTCCCTTAAAACAGAGGACGGGGAAAGCGCATGTCTGTCAGACCAGATTACACAAGGAGGGCCGAGATGGAGCCCTTGGGGGATACAGTTTGGGCCTCTCCTTCTGTCATCATAGCACATTTGGAGCGACCTTGGATACATCAGCCAATCCTGTACCTGGCGTCACCCACGTGAATCCAGGTACTGCATAATTTATGATGGTTGCATACACCGACCAGGAGGTGAGGGAACCTCGTAGAACAGTTTTCTTTAGTACAATGCGCCTGCTTTACTGTTCTTTTAATGGGGAAAAAGATTAAATCAGTCCACTTTTTCTCATCCAAAATAAATCATGGCCCCATCCTTGACACTTTTTTGGAGAATCCATAGAAGCATTATCGTTTGATTTTACATTGATCAGAGATAAAAGGGGCTTTGATTCAATGCATCTTATTACAACTTATTATCCATTATACCTGCCCTCTAGTTTTGACTTCAACCAGTCGGCGACTATGGAAGATAAATCGGAAAAGCCCGAGGTAAGACATTATCGACAAAGGACATTTGACTCGGTGTTACGGAGCCGGCGACCATCCTCAACATAGTGGCTCTTTGTAACAACAACAAGAGGCTGAACATCTCCCAGCTTCTGCCGCCCACCAAGAACCCCCAGAAGGAGGTGGAAAGGGTGACGGGAGATGAGGAGGAGAAGCAGGACGCCACGGCTGCAGATGTCTGCAAGAGTGCGCCCAAATGATGCGTTCCAAACTATAGGAACTTTTGGCTCTCGATCTGAACCAGACCCGACAGAAACGATTGTTTTAAAGTCTTTTAAAGTCTCTCCGTTGTGTTACAGTCCCAGTAAATATTGACAATTTCCTCTTCATTTCTGTTGGACACACGCAGCTTCCGAGGCCTGATGAAGTTCAGGACGGAATAACGTCTCCAGTGTTGCCTCTTCATGTTACCAAGGAGACGCAGGAAACAAGCCCAGCGCAACCAGGTCTGCGTCGGAATTTTGAAACTTTAAATATCTGCTCATTGCAACACGCCAGTGAGGCTTTTATTCCTTTAAACGCATGCCTTAATTGAGTCAAATTTAAATTAAAAACCGGTCAAATACAAAATATCACGAGAATGTTATATGCTAAAGCCGAACGGAAAAATATATGAATTTTAATAAAATATATTTTGATAGGTTTTAATGGCAAATGTTGATATTTCTGCTTTCTAGGGGCGGAAACCTCAACCAATCTCAACCCCTGTAACCCACCCGGCAGCGTTGCCCCTGTTGAACACTCAAAAAAGATGAAGCGGAGGATCTTTGCTGAGGACCCAGACTGGTGCCTGGATACGGTTCCCTGTTTATCAAACATCTGCCTCGAAACAATAGTGGCAAATTATCAGGGTGTGATTTCTGGTCCAATCAAACCGTCAACGCACTTTTTTTTTAGAAGCAGCATTGGCCATT
Organism: Takifugu rubripes; assembly: GCF_901000725.2. Classification (NCBI taxonomy): domain Eukaryota; kingdom Metazoa; phylum Chordata; class Actinopteri; order Tetraodontiformes; family Tetraodontidae; genus Takifugu; species Takifugu rubripes. The sequence continues at coordinate 10,386,282 of NC_042300.1, read as the reverse complement.
TAGTATTGCTTGTAAAGTGTGCAATCTTGATCTGTCACAGAAAAGCCCGTCTATGACCAGCTGATGCCTGTCCACAAAGACTTTGTCCACGAGAGACTGTCCACTTCTCTGCCTCTGCACATCACGGCCAATTTGATCAGCGATGGGGCCTACTGGAGGAGATGCTGCGAGCAGCGGTGGGACTTCTGCGACGTCTCTTGTTATGGCCACAGCTGGAAGAGGATGTTCTTTGAGCGGCACATGGCGCATGTTATTGAGTTTTTTGTCCCCGGTGTTACGGAGCCGGCGACCGTCCTCAACATAGTTCCTCTTTGTAACAACTACATCAAGAGGCTGAACATCTCCCAGCTCCTGCCGCCCATCAAGAACCCCCAGAAGGAGGTGGTAAAGGTGAAGAGAGAAGAGGAGGAGGGGGAGGAAATGTACTTGGATTTGGAAAGTGAGCCAGACCATGATGGACCCTACCTCGACCACTTTGATTTCAACATCGTGCTTCACAAGCTGCCGAACCTGGAAGAGCTCCACTTGGTGTACCAGGTGAAGAACTGCGGGATGAATTTTGAATGGAGCTTGTTCGAAATCACTGACAGAGACTGCGAGTCCCTCGGCAAGGCCCTGAAGTCCTGCCTGACGTTGAAGGTGAATGCTAGCTCTGATTCTGCGGAGCCTCTCTCTTTGTTGTTGTTCAACATCTCTGGTTTCTCCTGCTTCTGACCCATTTTACAGCCTATCGCGAAAAGCTGAACGTTTCTGGCACCGTCCAAGCTTTGGAGTCAGTCTGTTTACATTAAAATGACAGCAGAGCCCTTGGCTAAACCTAAATAAGTCACTTTTGTACATTACATTTTTGTCTGCCTCACAAGAAAATGGTGTCTGAACCCAACCGTTTGGGTCCAGGATGAGAACCGTTCTGCTGTGTGTCTTGTGCTCCAGAAGGCTTCGAGCGGCTAATCATGACTTGTGTCATTTCTCTAGACTCTTCATGTCTGTCTGAGCCACATGGACGACAACAAGTGCTGCAGGCTGGTGAAACACCTGTCGGATCACCCATCCCTGAGGGAGCTGGACTTGTCTTACAACCTAATTGGAGACAAAGGAGCCAAAGCCATCAGCCAACTGCTCAACAAAAGCAGACTGGAGACACTGAAAATGTGTAACAACTGTATCGGTGACCCGGGAGCCAAAGCTATAGCCCAGGCCTTGTCACACAACGGCACCCTGCTTTCGCTCAACCTGCGACTCAACTGTCTGCAGGATGAGGGCGGCGAGGCCATCGCCGGGGCTTTGCTGAGGAACGACAGCCTCTGTCACCTCCACCTGGGAGCCAATGAGCTGACGGGGCACACTGCAGCGATGCTGGCTAAAGCGCTGCGTCAGAATAAGACCCTGAGGAGCATCAATCTCTCCTTCAACAAGCTGGGCGTGGTGAGTAACTCCAGCATCTTTACTGCCAGCCTTTGGTTTCTCATGTCAGGATCTGTATAACTGCAGAATCCCCCTCAAACTGTGATCATTTAATACAATCTAATGCCAGGGAAATGTTTGGAAACCGGCTGCAGCTAGAATCCTGAGACAAACTAATCTATATTATGCAGCAATGACTGAGTCTGTATAAGGCTTGGTATAAAAGAAGCAGACAGAATAAGATAGAGACATTTTCAATGATTCATAAGCGTGTCTGGAAAACATGCAATAATGGAAGTGTTGGTCCCCCCTGAGAGATGCTGTGGATCAGGTTGATTTTCTCCTCTGAGCTTCACTCTGCTCTAGTTTCACTGACTGGAATAAACCATAGACGATCACAGATCACTCAGGCTGTGTGTGTGTGTGTGTGTGTGTGTGTGTGTGTGTGTGTGTGTCCATGTAGGATGGGGGAAAAGCACTACAAGCGGCGCTGTCTTGCAACACCATCCTAACAGAGTGCGATGTTCGTCTGACGGAGATCGAAGATCAAAGTGCCTCCTCCATAAAGCAGGTGGTTTGGTCCAACCAGCATTTGGAGGGGTAGAGGAATACTGCAGACGTTCCAACTAAGCAGCAATTAAAACCAGAAGAAAAGCTTCACGTGTGATACACAATTACTGGTCACGTATCAGAGGACAGAGGTCGATGTCGCTGCGATATCAAGTCTTTGGAGCCTGGGAGCTCGTAAGCGCAGTCAAATTTGGCATAAACCTGCACATAAACCCAACATCTCCTAGTTTCTGTAAGTTAATTCAAACTGATGGGGTGTCGGCTCAAAACACAACCACCCCACCCACTTCCGCCCTTCGCTCTGAGCCACGGCGCCGCTTTTAATGTTCAACAGCACCGTTAACCCTCATGGAGGAAAGATACTACAGTAATAGTTTTAAATACCATGAAGCACAACTATCACAGTGACCGCTGACACATATTTGTGAGTAATCAGTTTATTAAAGAGCCAGGTTGATACACAGTTTTGGTATTCAGTCTTATGTAACAAGGCAACATTGTGGTGCTGTGAGAATACATACCTGTGTTTTGTTTTTCACATACCTGCTAAAGGTATTTAAAGAACAGGAGTAGTGTAGCTAATGCTACGTTTTTCTAGTCCATACAAGTATGACCTACAGTATATGACAAGACTGAATTTCTTTAAATCAGCCATCACATTTAACAGTCAGCTGTGTGTTGCATTTGTAGCTCTGTGCTCCTGATCTTTAGTCTGTCAAAGGGTTTTGCATTCATTTTGCTCCCTAACTCCAAGTGTGCGAGATCAGCAGGAGACACGGCAACAGCATCTCCAGCTAAATTAGGAATCCCTTCTACTGTCCGGAAAATTCAAAAAAACAATTAAAAAAAAGAGCGTTCTTGGCTGTGGCAAACGAAAGATGAAGGGCTCAGCGCTTTGCATGACGACGGCCATTATTACAGTATAAAACTGTCGAGTCGTGAATTCGCTTTGCCTGAAATGAAGGATTTCATTTTCTCGTCACCGTCATTTGGCCTTGTGCTGGGAAAGGCTTTTCCTTCCTAAATGACTATTAAGTTTGGTTCTCACACTGCAGCCACATCAAAATGCCGCGCAGCTAATGAGAAATGTGGTGTCAGTGTGAAACTGGCTGCTGCGTCAATTCTCCTAAAACTCGAGCGGAGTTTTGGGCTTTATTTAGGGACGTTTTTACATTTTATGCACGGTGCACAAACACGTGCATTCGGGGAACCAGTCATGACTTGCAGTCTTAAAAAAAAATGACCAAAAAAAGACATTTGTTTTACCCTGCATCCAACTGTGTTTGCAGTGGTTTCATTTGTGTAACTGACATTTACCATTATAGGGACTTTTATTACTTCTCATTTGCATAATTAGATGACCAATATATACTGCTTTCATCTATCCATTAGCCTGTTAGTGTAATTTTGTATGAGTTAAGGTTTGGAAAGTACTTTTTGCCTTTTTTTCTAGTTAATATTCCCCTCGGATCTAACGTGCATAGGGGGCCTGTTTTTTTTTTTTTAATTCCTTTAAACTAATTCTGTCATACTATTAAATCTGACATTATCAGTAGTGAATCCAGGCCTCCGACTATTTCCAGCATCTTTGGTGGCTGGCTCTCAGGCTGTCTCTAGATATACATCAGCAGCAGCAGCAGCAGTCGGCGTGTTGAATGTTAATACCAAGGGCTTAAATTCACCATTTCTAAAGGAAACATCTAGATGAAATGACTTTAGTTATGCTAGTAGTTTATTAGTGACAGTTGATCACTAGGCACTTGAAGAACGAGGTAGGCTGATTATAAATATGGCCAATATGAAATGAAAAAAACGTTTATAGAACAGGCATGGGTCTACTGATATTACAGTGAGTTTGCTGAGTGGTCATCTCGGCATTATACAAAATGTACAGTTGACAGCAAATACGAAAGCGCGTGAAGGTCCATTTCCACCCCCGTAATAAATTATTCACTGACTATGTTGTGATATCTGTAGTGACGCTAATTTCAGCTCGCTTCATATGACTCCATCTGATGTTTCGTTCCATGTGACAGGCTTGTAAGCGGAGTATTCGTAAACTCTGACTTGCACAGTCAGCTTTAAACCACCCAGTCACTTGCAAAGGTTTAACAGAGTCCAATGTTTGTTGCCCTTTATAAGCAATTTGGGATTTTCCAAAGAGTCACATGACATTTGTCTAAATTTTGCAATATTTATTCATTTAGGCCTCTTGTGGCACTAACAGGTCGAGTCGTGAAGGTCGAGTGGTTCTCCATTCTCACCGACATAACTCCCTCTGCAAAAGCAGATGTCGGTGCTGGCCTGATACTAGCCTCGGTTCCTGTACCATGATCCGATCGGTCACAGAGAAGTTTCCACGCAGGATCCGTTTCTGTGCAGGGAGCGGTGATCGTGGTTGACGCAGCCTTCGTTGCGGTGTACGATGATCACCGGGAAATAGAGCGCGTCCTGGTAGTCTGGAGGATTTTCCTCACTGGTTGGCTGATCTGACAGACAGCGCGTGCTTTCTGAGGGGCACGACCGCTCGTTCAGGCTGCCGCTGCTCCTCCACAGGCAGCTGCGCCTGGAACCGTGCAGCCGCCCCATTGAGAAGCGACTGGCGCTGAAGGGAATGCGCGGGCTCCCCGTGTTGCCGATGCTGAGGGCGCTGCGTGAGAAGATGGAAGAGCTGCTGATGGTACGGTGGCAGCGCTCACAGTTCTGCCTGTAGCTGCTGAAGCCTCCTGAGTACCTGTTCGAGGTCCCTGACAGCTGGGCCAGGTCCATGAGGACCGCCTCTGAGTAGCTGGGAACCAGCTGCTGATTGGAGCGGATGTGCCACTCCAGTTCTGTGCTGTCAATCGTGTTGACCCGAGGGATGCGTCGGCAATATGGCCGCTCCTCAGACGGTGTTACTGGTATGTAGTCAAAGCCAAACAGTTTCTCTATGTGGTAGTGTACGACGGTAGTGCGGTACTCTGTTAGCACACGCAGAGGCCAGGACAGGGTGAAAGCAGCTGCCGCCCAGAAGGTTGAGTTTGATGCATACCAGGGTAGGTGAGTAGGATCAGAAAAGGCAATCATATACTCCTTAAAGTCTACATTCTTCAAGTGCATCCCCTCGCGGGCCTCCATGTAGTCATCCAGGCCCTCATTGTCCGTGAAGAAGCGAGCCCGCTGCGTCAGATAGGAGTTCTCTGACTCCACGTTGGCGAAGCTGAAGCACTTGGTGAACCTCAGCCTGGTGATGGGGAACTCCTCCAGGCCGAGCAGGAGCTTGGAGATGTCCTTAACGCCGTAGTTGCCATAATCAAACTCTGCCTCAGCCACGTGGGTGTTGACTCGCTCATGGTACACCTGTGTGGTGGTGTAAGCGTCTCCATTGCGGTAACGTGTCACCTGCCGCGTCCTTCTGACATAGTGGTAGCTAATGGCCTTCCACCAGATGCACGGCATGGCCTGCTGCATTCGCTGGATCCGCTCCGCCACGCTGTCCACATCCACCTTATACTGCAGCTCGTTCCTGGTGTGGCAGTGCCAACACTCCACCAGGTAGACCACGTAGAGCATGACCAGGAAAGCCAGGGGGATGTAGATGTAGCCGTTGGAGCAAGGACTGTCGTGGTACATCATGGATTTCCCCTTGTAAGCGCTGTCGAAGGAGAGGCGGGTGATGGTGGTCAGCTGGCACCAGGCCATCACCCCGATACAGCTGTACATCAGCAGGGAGAGCAGCAGGCATTTCCAGTGGGTTTCCTGGCACAAGGTTTTGCTCAGGGTTTGTTTTTGAGGCCGCTGCTGCAAAATAACACAGAAAACGAACTCGTGAAAACTTACAACGACCAGGTTATTTATAGAATTATTACAACTATATTGTTGGATAATTAAATTGTTGAGCTTAGGAGTGTCCCAAATCTATGCTTGGAGTAATGGCACATGCATATAAAATATTGACGGAATTATTCTGCACTCTAAGTGCTTCTGCATCCTTTATGCATGAGCTGGAAGCTAATTTCATGTGTCTTGGCCTGTGCTTGGGAAAATCAACAGAATCACTGTTTTGATTACAGGACGTGATTAATTCACCGGTTGTTGTGAATCAGTGGCGACAGTTTGTTTATAATGGGACATTTTATGTCAAAAACAGGACTAATTCAAGATGGGTATAACAGACGGCACCATTAATGCCAAACCTCCCAGGGTTTAAAAAAAAAAAAAAAAAGCTGTTGTGTGACTGGCAGCATAAATCTGGGGCCATCTTTTATCACCACGGGATGCTGCCGGCGTCCGCGTGCGAGAGCTAGTCACGCCTACTGGGAACACAACCACACAAAGGTGGCATGCATTCAGAAGCCCCTAGAAAAACCACAGTGCTTTCAGAGATCGTTGTTTAAAGGACGTGTCACACCCTGCCTACTTATCCCCATTAAAGATCATGCTGATGGCGATAATTGAAGAGTTCTCCTCTCCATCGCTTACATCGATCAAAGCCTGCAAACAAGCGACCACAAACAACCTGCATCACTGCAGGGATGCATTGAGTGTCATATGGCGGGTATGTGCACTATGAGTGACAGACAAGCATGAATAATTGATGTCTTATCTCCATAATGATCCTCACCACCTTGGTTGCCTTGGCCCTCAGTTTTCCTGTTAATGTGAAGCTACTCTGCAGGCTAAAAGAGATTCACGCTAAAATACCCCAATTAGGACAAAGCAGACTGATCATTTACTCAGTTTTATGTCCTGCACACACAAAACTACACATTTATGAAATGTACCCAGCAACTATTATGTATGTGCAGCCGCCCGCCACACTTTATTCGACCCATGGACCACCAGAAATCCTGGTGAAAGATTAGCCATGTTAGCAAGAAAGGAAGGAAGTGACTGACAAATCTTTACTTTGTTGGGCTTCAACCTGCATGTCTGTATTTCCTGGTGGTTGAGAGAAAAGTCCAGGTTCAACAGTAACAGCTAATAATAGGCCTTCAAATGGGATAGAGGACAACACCCCCTCAATCACCATTATCCTCTCATGATATGTAATTGATATTACATCATTATTTTTCCCATCTTGAGAGATGATGACTTTGTGTTGTGGTGCTTATGACTATGTGCCACTCACGTCTTGGAATAACAAGATCAGGTTACATAAAACCCCTCTTGTGTAATAGATATGTAACTTATCCAATATCTGAAGTGCAGGGAGAATTAAAAGTCATGCAACAAGATTACTTAAATAAAATAAATAAATAAATAAACAAATAAAAGAGCACAACAAATGCTCTGCTTTTATTTTGATTTGCCTTCTCCCCCTGAGGTCTGTTCCCCAGGCCCCACAAAGGTTGGCGTCATTTTGCAAGCGCTTCAGACAAGAAAAGTACACCCATGCACGTTCACGTCCTCGGAGGCGCGCTTGGACAAACAGGTTGGTATTTATATTTTAAATTTTTATTCAGGAGAACTATCGCGATGAAATTTCCTCAATTTCAACCACAACCACAGAAAAACAATGCAGAAAGCTGACATTTTCCATTGCCATAACTAAAATGGGCACTAATAATCACAGTGTTGTTGCGCCTGGATAAGGAAAGGGGAAATATAGCCTGCACACTGAAAACAATGTCCTCACCTCCCCACGGGGGTTCTCCGACTCCTCTTCGGGAACGGTGGTGGGGCTGGTGCTGCTTTCACTGGCAGTTGCAGCCGATGGCGGGGACATGATGACAACAGTGTTCAAACCGGGACATGGGATCAGGTAGCTCCAATTTAGAGTGCGATATAAAAACACAAAAAAACCCTTTGTTAAACATCCAGAAGAAACTACATTCGGAAACGCTCAGAATCGTCCCAGCATCCTCCAGGTGGGCAGGCGTCGCCGGGGATCGCCTATTTGAATCATTGTGCATGATGAAAACGCGCAAAACTGGGTCTGTCCGCCTTGCATTGTCTGGAGATGCTGCGAAAACTGATGCAAGGGATGCATGTGGTGTTATAGGAAATGACAAAGGCGGCAGTCAGCTGCTCTCCCTGTAGGCAGTGTCCATGGCAGCCGGTGAAGCTGTGAGGCAGGACAAAGACGACAGGCAGGGGGACATGTGAGCACCCACCCCATCACAACAATGTAGCCTAAATAAAGAGGAGAGAGCACCAAGGAGCTGCTGAGAGGAATTCCACCCCCACACATCAGAAATTATATAGTAATCAAGAACGGCAACCCTTGTTTAAAGCATGGATGCACAAATGCATAATTTAATCAATGCATTTTATAAATTAATTAAGCTTTTGGGTTTGGCTCGGGTTTAAAATGTGCTCACATTCCAGTCACATCACATCCAAACTATCCAAACCAGACTGATTACTGGATTACAAACATGTGCCCAATTTTATTCAAATCTTTGTGACTTACTTCCTGATATGTTGATAATGTATGCGGGCAAAGGGGAAGCTAATAGGATCTAACCACAAGGGTTGAGCTAAATAGCTTAGCTACCTCAGCTAAAGTACAGTTCAGTTTTATATGGGGCTGTGCACACTTGTCATTTCCATTAAGAAAGGGTGACCCGTTGGGTGTAGCATGCAATATTATTTTAGGTATTCCATCCAGAGGGTAGCGATAAGTGGCCTGGCATGGTACGACATGGACAGGAGGTTATTGCTTCAGTGTGTAGCATATGGTCGCTTTGGGTTGAGAGCTAGCCCGTCACAAGCTGTACAAAACCAAAGCCAAACTTCGGGGCCTGATAAATGATCTGCCATTCTGCTCACAGGTTACCACAAACTAGAGCAGGAACTCTAGTTTTTACATATTCATAGAACACCAGTCAGAACAATCACTGTCGGAGCTTCACCGTGTCTTTATAACAATCAAATCGAGACCCAATCTAGAAACTTGAATGCCCATATGAACTTTACAATAAAAGACAAAGCTGAACTGGAAAAACTGATGAATAGAATTATGAAAATCTATAAAACAACTTCAGCTTCTGCGGCTCCACAGGAAGTGGCCTCTGGTAGTGAATAATAACTATGTTAATAACTGTATATCCATTCTTTAATCTAACCACTAATTCCCTGACATTCAAATTTGGGAGCAGGATTTAAATATATATTGATGCACATTTGGTTTGCATGTATTGGAAAAAAGAAACATTTCCATATTAGGTCTGCCAAAATCCAATCCTGAAATCACTGAATGTTTAATTTCAGTCTAAATGGGCTACAGTGCATTTCAAATGTAAAATACTTCTCACAATGTTTATTAATTACCCTTTTTATAAACGCAAAATGTAATTAGTTGAAATATATTTCCCCAAATATTTTTTACAGTAACTTAAACATACTTTGTTATGTTATTTTTGTTTGTCGTGTGTTACAATTTGGGCTTTATTGTGTGACACCACTACCATAATATAACATCCACTAAAATAAATCGATGCAGTGGATGGAATTTTATTCTCCGCATATGAACTACGTTTAAATCACTTTTTTTTTTTTTGAAATAACAAAAAACAAACATGGTTCGGATGTAATTTTAAAAGGCTTCGTTTTATTTATTCATCCAACCACTTCAACATTTCGAATTGTTATCGCGAATCAGAGTCCAAATGATCCGTTTATATTAGATTTAAATCGTTTTCTTTTGAAGGTTCGACTTCCGTTCTGGCAATAGGCTACCGGAACCTGACACCCGGTAGGGGAGCGCGTTGTCTTCACGCGCGCTGGGGAATCCCCGCGTGACAAAAACAGAATGTCAGCGCTTCCCCTTATCGCTTTACATTGCTCAGATGTTCTCAGCCCGGAGCGCATTCTCTAACCGGATATGTAGACGGTTGGTCGCCTTTGTACGACTATTTCTGACAAAACTGAGCCACACTGTGTTGTAGTAACTTCAGGTCAAACTTTCTTTTAAAGCCCTCCAACAGATACGACACTAGAGGCCCGTTGCTGTTGGATGGTGTGCGCTCGGCCAGTGGCATGAAACGCGGCGGCTCTATCCTTTGGTTTCACGAAGGAGCGGTGGTTTCTTCAGGCGTCAGCGGGCTCTTCTTCGGTCGTTTCGCCGAGCACCAAGCGGCGACGAGGCGCTCTCGTATCCTGTAAACTCTCGGCAACAGGCCGGAGCAGCAGACCCAGCACCGCCATGGCGAGCGACAACTGCAGGAAAGATGAATTGTTGGAGGAGAACCGCATAGACTCGGGCATTGACTCGTACCGCTCTATCCTGAAGTCGGAAGAACCCAGGGAGAGTCTCGGCACCGAGCCCGGGGACGCCAAGTTTTCCACCGCGGAGGAGCGCTTGGACTCATCCTACGGCTCTTCGTCCATCACGGTGGACAGTCTGTCAGACGTCGTGGGGGGCTGCAAGCTTTCCAGCCCTAAAGAGGAGCAAGCCCAGAACTGCGAACTGTCAGAACAGGAGGAAAACCTGCTCACCACCATCACCGAGGACGGAGACACGTAAGTTGCTTCTTTTAATGGTATCTTATTGCTTCTGCACGCTCTCAGCTCAGGCGTGCAGATAAGACTTAAACTTCCTCCGTTTTGACTTGCTTTTATTTTCCACTGTTAGTAAAAAAAAATAGTTTCCCTACAAACATGGAAGAAAAGAACCCAAATGTACCACTTCAGAAGATTTGGAGCCTGTCGTAATGAACGAACATCATATTGGATGTAATTGAGGTTTTAAACTCAAAACAGAGACATTTTATAGATGGAACAAAAAAAAAAAAAGTTATTTATCTATAGAATGGAATTTGTATGAAGTTAACTAACCCTACTCTGATCTGAACTTTAAATGGCATTGAATTTGGGTCGTTTTCTTTTCCTCCATGATGCTGGTTTTAAGGGGGAATTCACGATGGTGTGACACCAGCCACTTGTATTTGATGAGCCTTGTTCTTGTCATGAATGTGGATGGCGCTGCTGTATTGGAAAAGAGAAGTGAAACAGATATGGCCTGGACTTCCCCACGCACCGCACAAAGTGCATGCTGTGAGGCGGTACCCTGCACGGCTCTTAATCACTTATTGTTCTGGACAGAGGGTATTTGCACATGTGAGCTGACCCTGACGATGCCCTGTAGTTGATGACTCTCGTTTATAGGTTTCTCTGACCTCACATTCAGAAATGGTCATTATTTGTCTCAAGTGCTTCTTGCCACTGGGAGTTTCTCACTTATCCGCCCAGTGTGTTCAGTCATGTCTGGTGTAAGAAGAAAAAAAAAAATCCAGTATGAGCCATGGGTGTTCTGACACGGACCGCAGCGGTTTATTATGCCAACATGTTGTTTTCTCTCTGATATCTTTTAAGGTCACATGGCTTCATTATCAAAATGCAACTGTAAGCCAAAGGGCAAAGATATTCATCAGCGGGCATCTCAGCTGAGAGGGCTCTGCCAACGTCGAGATACTTTAAATTCTCTTGTCATTATAGTCAAAACACGTTGCGCTTTGTTTAGTCCAGCTTTGATCGGGGAAATGACTTGATGTATCTGTTTGAACTTGTGTCCTTTTATGTATTGTTGAACATGTTTTCACTTCTGTGCAGAAAAATGTAAAAAATCCACCTCTGTTGGGGCGTATGGCACACGCATCTGTATATGTCAGTGATGGCGTCATTCTAATCCTTTGCTGCGATTACGGTCTTAAGAGAGACTCGTAAAAATGAGAATATATAGGGACACTTGGTGGTTTGAATGTAAATGAGCAGCGATTGACTTCACGGAGGCAGACAGCTGTGCGTTCTGCCTGTGGGGCCGTTTGATCCCCCGCTGTCTGTCTCTGCAGGGGGTCGGTGGCGGCTGTCCTGCGATGAGACAAAAATGCAGCGTTGCCCTTTGAGGCGTCCGTATTAGCAGCCCCGGTTGAATCAAATCTGCATGAGCTTTGCACAAACCCAGTGTTGTTTGCATCGTTCCATTTCCTGCTCTTGGTACACATCTCTCTGCCCCGACTCGTAAGACGGGTTTTGAGGTTTGTATTTTTGTTGTGCTGTTTTCGTAAGGGTTCCGGGTTGACCTCTACGGAGAGGCAGTCTTCACAGCTCGTGTCTGTGACCTGCTGCGCCTTCACTACAACTGCACAGTATATTACTCAATGTCAACCATCTGCTTTCCACCCACATAATATTACAATTTGAGGTAGTGTGCTAAGATAAATACAGAAGAATTGTGAAGCAACGTTCTGGGCTTTTTGTCTTTGTTACTCAACTCGGATGCTTTTCGGGAGGAGGGATTGCTCAATTTAAGATCATGCACAGCTGCAAGCATTTGCAGACACTAACGCTGAAGGTCTCTGTCTTCCTTTTTTACATTTGTAGAATCCTGCATTTAGCAATCATCCATGAAGAAGAGTTCATTGCGCAACAGTTGATCCAGCTGTTTCCAAAAAATGTCTTGGACATCCAAAACAACCTGTACCAGGTGAGCCTGACATGCCTCTTCCTCGCTACACAGCAGCTTCTATTGGAATTTCTTGCTCCACAGTGACTTCCCCTCAGTCGCTAGCTTGTTTTTGGAAACGTTGCCATTATTATTTTACCTTTGTACTTCTAGAGAATTGTTGTTCCTCTTTATGTGCAGATTGGGAGAGACGCCACTGTGGGTAGTTCCAGTGGCAGCTTTTTGGGGGCTTTGAGTGGAAAATCCCCTCCTCTAACTCCTGTAGAAATAGAATCACAGAGAGGAGGTCCTTGTATGGCTGTGGGTCTAGGAATTGTTTCAGCCTCTCGACAGGTCAGACCAATTCTTTGGCGTGTGCAGAGACCAAAGTGAAACTGAGCACAGTCACACCTGTTGAAAGTAAAAATCTGAGTATCAGACTCAGCACTTCTCTTGTGAGTCAGATCTGACTCCATTTTGTGTCTTAATTTCATGCTGTAGTCATTCTAAGATGTCACCACTGGATTCATTCACGTCCCAGATTTACTCATTTGCCATCAGACTGAATGATGATGCATCCCTGTGACCTTTTTTGGCCAGATTGTTGTGCGTTGGACTGACGCAGTTTGGCTTTCTTTTTGATTCTGTCAAATTTAAAAACGAGGAGTGTCGCCATGAAACAATCCAGTTATTCACCCACACAACCCTCGACATAGGGGAATTTGGTGCGACTGCAAGGCTTGTTTGTCTTGGAAAGTGTAGCTTCCACTTTCTCTGTTGAAATTTTTTTTCCTTCCTTCTCTGAGTTGAGCCAACCGCTGGATGCAACAGGTAAATGCCTGTTCACTGTTCTCCAGAAGCCTGGGTGAAGCAGAACATCAGGGTTAAAACAACAAACTGTAATTGTCATTACGGAATCTCGAACATTCGGTAGTGAGGGTTTTCTAAGTCCCACTTATACGCAGAAGATATTTTCCTCCGTAAATATCTAACAAAATCAGGCAGATCTGTTCTAAAGTCCTGAAGACATTACAGGTTTTTGTTGGGTGATCTGCAGAGCCCTTTGCACCTGGCGACCTACCTGAACCTGACGCGGGTGGTGAGGGAGCTGGTGGAGAAAGGGGCTAGCCTGGAGCTGCAGGACCATGATGGGAACACAGCGCTCCACGTGGCCTGTCAGCAAGGCCAGGTAGAGACGGCTAGCGAGATGACCAAACACGTGTCCCCGAGCAAGCTGGCGCCAGTCCTCGAGACCCAGAACTGGAAAGGTGAGAAGACTAAATGCTCAAGGACCTCTCTAACCAAAGTTTGTCATTTAAAGAGTTTGTGGCTTGTTTGCAGGTCTTGCCTGTCTTCACCTGGCTGCACTGAACAGGCACCATCAGATTATATCTGACCTGGCAAAAAAAGGAGCCAACCTGAATATTCAGGTCAGTTCAGGAAACCTGACCCTCATCTGCTTTGTCCTGCGTTTTGGACACTACTCTGACTCACCTCACCTGACTGACCCCTCATGAGATAACACAAACTGTCTCTTCTAACATTTTTTTGGAATCAAATAATTAGTATGACTGCCCCGGGGCATAATGGAGTTGCTGCAGTGAGGTTCCTCCCACTCAGAGTGTGTTTACTGGTCCCAAAGTTGTGTCTCTGACTGTAAATCTGCACCTGTGCATTGCTGATAGTGATACTGTATGATCTGACCTCATGGCTGCCTGTGGGAATCATGGGGTCATAATTAGATTTGAGTTATGATAGGGCCAGGCACTTTGGACACTCATAATGTTCTAGTGATAGGATGGAACAGGGTTGTGAGACCAGAAACTACCCCAGACATTCCTCTTGGTTTAAGTCACGGGCCAAAGATATCACTCAGCCTCAGACACAGCCATGCCTTCTACTTGTTTTTCCTCTTCCTCAGCTCCTCCTACTTGAGTCAGAGGATGCAAAATGAATACAAGAAAACCAGGCAAACCAAATTGCTGCCAGCAAATGTGTATGAAAGCCCCACAGCCCCCTGCAGGAATAGGATGACATGCACACTGATCGTCAAGGACCTGCAGGACTTCCTTGATTTCCAAAAGACCAGAGCCAAGAGGCTTTGATCACAAAGCTCCTACACTGTGCAGCCTTTACTACTATCCCTTTGTTCACCCCGTCAACCAGACCAATTCAAACCTCTCTCTCCACCCGCCTTGATTCTCTAACCAGAACCACAGTCCATAATCTGCCACCTCGACCAGCGATCCTTCAGTCTCAAATTGTCTTCTCGCGGTGTTGCTCATCCGGTGTAGAATTTCACCACATTGTTTTCCATCTGTGTCCATCACAGGAAGGAACGAGCGGGAAAACGGCTCTCCATTTTGCCGTCGAGCTGCGCGACATCACGTCGGTGAAGCTGCTGCTCAGCAGGGGGGCCAATGTGGACACTGCCATGTTTAACGGCTGCACCCCCCTGCACCTCGCGGTGGGGAGACGGGACGCTTCCATCGCCACCATCCTCTGCCAGTCTGGCGCTGACACAATGCTGCGCAACATGGAGGATGAGACGGCGCTGGATCTGGCCGATGGCAACGAGGACGTAAGTGAGGGCGAGGGCTAAATCTCTAGGCCGTTGCTGAGGCTAGAATCCATGGCCCTGTTTGGGGGCACTTGGGGAAGGCTTTTTCTTTGTAACATCCCTTTGGATTTTATTGCATGATAGAGAAAGTGCCATCCTTTACCCCCAGTTTATTGAAAAATAAGATTTACACATATTAAATAAGAATTGTAAATTTCAGATAAGCTGCCAAACAGGGTCGTTTCTGCCGTATTCTGACAGTCAGCAGTATTTTCCACCTGATGAGACATTTCAATCTGATTATCTGAAATTCTTTCAACTCCAGATTTTGGCTGTATTTCCCTTTGATGACATCCAGATTTCCGGTAGGTCGGTGGTTGGCGTGAATTTTTGACTGATGGAATCACAGGCTGAGGGATTCAACCAGTCGTGTTGTAGTACATTTGAACCTGATCTGTATTTATCCTCAATGTAGACAAAATGTATGTGCACCATAATTGTAATTGTGCTTGAATGAACACAAAGAGTCGATGGACATGAGACAGCGGCCAGCTTTCTTTGCTTCTCACCTGCCTCTGCAGTGGTTGCAAACAAACTTCTAGCGTTTCCAGATTAAACTCTACCTCTTCGTCCTTTGAATTAGTTTAATCTGATGTTCCACTTAGTCAACATAAAACTGCTCCGGAAAGAGCTGCAGTCATAATAACACCAACTAATCATCCTCTCAATGTCTGATGTTTAATATTAGACAGTATACAGCTCGGGCCTTTGGATTTTGTTGTTGGTTTGCTGCTTGATTTTTTTTTTTTTTTCTATTTATCGTTAATCTGCAGTCAACTGCAACTGGCCTTTGACGCTGAATTATACTGCCCCGGCTTCTTAATGTAAGCAGTTCATTTATTTTGTATTAAAATAAAAATGTCATAAAGTTGCTGTCTGTCGTGCTCTTTTAAGTAAACAGTTGCTGGGATTAAAACAAAACCTGTTATTGAACATGTCACCTGAAACTTGAGGTCATGAATTTAACCTAATAAATCTGACTAATGGAACCAGAAAACAGCTTTGTTTTGTTTATTTCCTCCCTGGAGCGAAAGGGGATGGACTCAGCTAATCACTAAAATCAACTGATCATCAATTCGTCAGAAAAATAACAGCTGGGGTCACTTCAGTTTTTCCCGGCACGTTTTGTACAGACTGTTCTTGTCAGTTGTTTTCCTGTAATTGACTTCCTGATTGCTTTGACAGATAAAGAACTGCGGATTGGAAATTCCAATCGGCTGCAAGTGAAAGACAGGTTGTACAATAGAAACTCCCCATTGTGAACATTCAGTACGAGGCCATAGAAACTTAATTGTAATAATTAACTCATCACAAATAGAACCTCATTGTTGCAGCTTCTGAAAAAAGTATGAAGAAGTGGACACTTTTCTATGGAGAGTCTACTGCTCTTTTTATGTTATAGGCTCAGGATTGTAGTGCTAGCATGCTGGACAAACCATGCATCTTTCAATAAAGATGGAATAAATAAGTACACTTACTAACTTCTTACCATCCAACAGAAAGACCTAGGTTTAAATTAGAAAAATGAGTTCATTTTATTAAGGACATCACTACCGAAGTTAAATTAATCAGTCAGGGTGAGATCACAGAATAAATATTGTTGCCTCAGTTGCATATTAATGTCACTGAAAACCCCGTTTATATATAGAGTATTCTCAATGGCCTCAACCACAATTTCGATGAGAATCTTAATCTTAATCTTAATCTCGATAGCTGCAGAGGCTCTTCTAATTAAACAATACATTTTTTTTTAAAAATCGTAACTGTGATTTTTTTTTTTTTTTGCATTTATGTGGCATTTCGTGTACATTTATTACATAGGTGTATATTATTTAGCTCAGTTGGTGGGGGGAAAGGATTTTTTTTGTATCTGTAGTTACTCATCCGTGGCGCTGGGGGCAGTGTTGCCACGGCGAGCCCGAGGTTCCTCTCTTTTTGCAGGCCTTCGTTGGTGTTTTCCCTGCCTGGCTGAACACTTCGGCCATTGAAAGAAGTGGAAGCACAAGGTGGCTACACCCCATCAAAAGACTTGGTTTGTTTAGGGAACGTCTGCTGACACCCCGGCGAGGCTCCATGCGTTGTTCCAGCGGAGTAGTTTGAGTCTGTCGGCCTGTGTGCGACGCCAGATTTCGGGCGAGTGTGGGACAATGACATCTTTTTCATGGAGGTAACGATATCCAGCTAGACTGACGGCAAAAATAAGTGCATGTAAATATCTGATGCATTGTCATAATTCTGTATACTACAGTCAGTGTCCATCAGAGTAATGATAATTGTTTTTCTGGCTAGTGGACCCGGTGTTGCTCGTTGTGAGTTTGATGACGCAAATGGCTTTTTCCAGATATCCTGATTTTGCTTGATTTCGACTTTTTAATGTGTGTTTTACAGGGGGGGGGGGGGGGGGAAACCCTGAACTTTAAACAGGTTCATACGCATGTGTACGATCATCTTTGGCTAATTATGGCTAATTGCAAGGGTGCAGAATTCCTTGCAGTATTCCTACGTGTAGTTCCTCTGTATGTTTCAGTTGTTAGTTTGTTTCCACATATATATTCCACTGTTCTCAATAATAAGTGTTTACCTGAGATGTTCTTCCAGTAGTAACGGGTTTTATTTGTTTACCAAGCTCTTATACTATATAATAAGTAACCACCCCATTATGAACTGTATTTGACAGCTTATGCATCAGTATGAATAGGTGGCTTCTATCTACTGCTGCTGTCATATGGACTCAGAAAACAGGTATATTTCTGTCTCAGCACCTATGGTGGAGCAAATTCCTCCATGTGTTAAATAGCTTGTTCAGGTCAGTCCACCGTGGGCTGCTGGCTGGCCTGGAGTCCTGCACAAAGAGGCTCTGTATGCGTGCGATCCACAGACCCCAGGGAAGAGGCCTCCCTGCACATTCAATATGATCCACACTCAGCACCACGACTGCAGGGAGGACAGTCCTACAGAGGCGCTTCGCCGTGACCGTAGCTTTTAAAAATATTTTTTTATTTTGGTGGCGTTACAAGGGTGAATATCTTGTGTTATCTATAACCTGCACAACAGATCATCCTCTCAGCCACTGTATCTTGAGCTTATGGCATTCCAGTGTTCAGCAGTGGTGCGCTGTCTGGTGTGAGTGAGAATGGGGTGCTCGTCTTGGAAAATAGAAGTTGTGGTGAGTGTTTGCCAATAAATAAATGTGGGAACTGGTGGACAGTTAATGTCATATTAAGTCTAGTAGCCAAGCACCAGTAAAAGCCTCCCAGAAACTAATATCTGAAGTAAATGAAGAAGAAAAGAGTATCAGATATTTCATACATATTAAAATATAGTTAATAAAATGAAATCTAGCGTTACACAGCAGTTATAATGCTAATTCCATTTACAATTGTCTAATATGTAGTTGTCTGTAAATGAACAATTTATTTGAAAAACAAATGGTTAAAAAGGTCTTTCCATTTGGATGACTGTTTTGCTTGAGGGTGCCACTATAAAGATTAAAAATAGTCAACCACTGTGGGATCAACAAATAGGATGTCAGTGCTACAGGGCTGTTTTCCAAGGTAACACCCTTCAAATATTCATTATTTCCCCTTATTTAAAAATGTTTTCATTTACATAACGTTAGTCTACATGGAGATCGGGGCTCTTAGTGTTCATTTCAATATATTACCAAAAATAGGTGTACAAGAGGTGGCCATGATGTTTTCTTTTTCTAATATATTAGCAAACGTTTAATGCGGATGGATGTTCATACTTGAAACCAGACTAACCAGCACCCAGCTGAATAAGTGACAGGTTAAAAACTACCGTCCTGCCACCTCTGGATGTGCTCCTGTGTTGCTCATTATTAGCGAGTACACAACGAACAACAAGCCGCCTAAATATGACTTCTTCAAGTCATTTGATTTACTTTGACAGGCCATAAAAAAGGAAAAGAGCGGTGGCATGTTAGTGGGCTTGATTCCGTTGTGAAATCTTGAAATCTTGTTTGTTCAAACCTTTTCACTCCTTGTCCTGCAGGTTTGGGCTGGCAGTCATGTTGCTTTTTTTCCCTTCGCACGGCGCCGCTGAAGAGTTGTCGCTGCTGGAAGGCTGGCGCGACGTCTGGCTCTTACGCTTCCTGGTCAACCTGCTGGGATACGCCACCATCATCATACCAGGCTACCTCCTCATTCGCTACTTTAAGCGCACCAGCTACTTGGAAACAGGTCTGACTTCCATATTGCCATGTGCGGTAGTTCCTTTTTACCTGAAAAATCTATTCATGTGGATCATCTTTATTTGATTCTTACTGGTTGTCTGTGTGTTTTCTGCCTTTATTACAGGTAGCGGCGTTTGTTACACTGTCATAAAAGCCTGTGTGTTCGGCAGTGAGGCCAAAGCAGGTCTTTTGGATGATGTTCCGGTTTTACCCAGGAACGAAGGGGATTCGGGATCATCGGTCAAACAGGCCATCAAATTGATCTTTTGTGCCGCTGGACTCCAGGTGGGGATCCTCCCAGTGTATACTGTCCCTGCATACGCAGAAGGAATCCTCTGTAATCCATTTACCAACACATTATTGGTGCACTGGTTAAACAGTGTTTTTCAGGAACCCTTTGAAGGAGCGATGTCCTTGTTGGGTTAGAAAGACTGGTCCTGGGTAGCAACGTGCAGGGTTTAACTGTGTCAACAAACTGCTCCTTGCATACTCTTCATACCAACTTCTTCTCCATAGGTGCAGCTGGGGGGGGGGGGTTCAATTATTCAGCAGCCGTCACCTATGAAACCCAAGTAATGCTAATTGGTTTTGGGGAGGTTTTTTTTAATTTATTGAAAGATGTTCAAATGTGTCTTTTTAAGCAGTGATTTCAGTTCCAACTTTTTCATGTCCAGGTGTCCTACCTGACGTGGGGGGTCCTGCAGGAGAGGGTGATGACGCGCTCCTACGCTGCGACTCCAGAAGAGGCGGGGGAGAAGTTCACAGACTCTCAGTTCCTGGTCTTCATGAACCGGATCCTCGCTCTGACCGTGTCCGGGTTGTGGTGCCTCATGTTCCACCAACCTCGCCACGGAGCGCCCATGTACAAGTACTCCTTCGCGTCCCTCTCCAACATCCTCAGCAGCTGGTGCCAGTACGAGGCCCTCAAATACATCAGTTTCCCCACGCAGGTGCTTGCCAAGGCCTCCAAAGTCATTCCTGTGATGCTGATGGGTAAAATCATCTCTCACAAGAGCTACGAATACTGGGAGTATTTTACCGCCGTGCTGATCTCCATGGGCGTCAGCATGTTCTTGCTGTCCAGCCACGCCAGCAAACACCCGTCCACGGTCACCACCTTCAGCGGGCTCGTCATCCTCGTGGGCTACATCGTCTTCGACAGCTTCACCTCTAACTGGCAGGACAACCTGTTCAAGTACAAGATGTCGTCGGTGCAGATGATGTTTGGGGTAAACATGTTCTCCTGTCTCTTCACCGTCGGCTCGCTGCTGGAGCAGGGCGCCTTCTTTGACTCGCTTGCCTTCATGACCCGCCACTCCGAGTTTGCCTTTCACGCCGTTTTGCTGTCCGTGTGCTCGGCGTGCGGCCAACTATTTATCTTCTACACCATAAATCAGTTTGGCGCCGCAGTTTTTACGATCATCATGACGCTGCGGCAGGCCTTCGCCATCCTCCTCTCCTGTTTCCTCTACGGCCACGCCATCACTGCGGTAGGCGGCATCGGCGTGGCTGTGGTTTTCTTAGCACTTTTCCTACGGGTGTACGCACGCAGCCGCAAGAAGACGGGCCATCGGTCGGGGCAATCACACGTTCAGAAGGTGTAGCACTACACCGGGGTATGAACTGAGACCACGTTTTCAGTGGTCCCTTTTGCCTATTTTTGTGTATCTCTCAGTGGTACAGGAAGGAATGCGGCGGGTTTTACTCTAACACCAATATTTCTTCGTGGGTGACTTGTTAAATGAGGGGTTGCAGATATTTTGAGTGCCTGGAAGATTACACGGATTCCCAATTCCAAATAGCTTCAAACTGTTTCTTTCACGTTTCCTTTTTGCTAGTTTAAAAGGCTCCTGACCGTAACATTTCTTTCTGCTGTTTGATGCGGCATTCCGATCATCAGAACTGTTTTCAACTGTTCTGTAAAGTACGCACTGTACTGTCTTAAATACAGGTTGATCGGGATGGTTTGTTCATTCCCTCCACTGTACGTGTGTTGTGCAAAGATCATTGAATGGCTTTTCCCAAATTTCCCCAAATATATATATAAAAAAAGTCACCTTCTAGGAAGACAACACTTTGTCTTAATGTGGAATTCAATTTTTATAAACCTGTAAACATAGACTCACCTAATGGTGTTTATATTACTATTTAATTTATATTGTTTTAGCAGAGGCTACGGTTGCGCACTGTTGGAGTGTACTGATTAGAAATAATCTGCTCTCAGAGGCAGACGCTAATGTGGGTACATGTTACATTAGTTCATTTTCTTCTTATTTTTTGTCTCAGAATAGGTTTTTCTTAATGTTTAAAATGTTACTTATTGTTTATTTTCCACCTACGAGCCCGTTGTGTGTTTTTGGATGTCTTTTTCATGTGTTTCTTTGGCTGTGAATGTTTGGAGGAAAGTGAACGGACGATGGAGATGCTCGTCGCAGCCGTAACAATGTGAAAACACTGTTGGCCGAGGGGAAGATTAGCATCGTTAACGCATACAAGGGAAATGCAATTCTACTGTTACCTTGTTTTTATCTATTAATAATAAAATGTACACTGAAAAGGCTGTATTTGATCCACCTTTATACACACGGCGTCTGTTTTGATCTCTGGAGTCTTTACAGAGCAAGTGAAAAAGTTGCTTTTAACAGGGAGAAACCTGGAGCAGGATGATAAGGGAGGGACTCACCTGCTGAGGGCAAATATGAGGCTGGGAAGTGAGACGTGCCTCATGTGGGCAGATGTTTGGCTGAAGATGCAGATCTTCAAAAAAGTTGGTGGACTTTTCTGACTTTGGGTTAATTTACATTTTATTTACTGGTATTCTTCTCAACCCAATGTTTCTTTACAAAACATTGGATTTTAGTCCTCCATTTCCTGCTGTGTGTTGCATTCTGCTCTGCAGGATTCAGTGAACCTGAAACTGAAGGCCGGCTTCTGACTGTAAAGTGCGTGTTAACATTTCCTCCCTCTCTGTTGATGTTGCACCCGGCAGATTGGGGGAATTTCCCCGGACGCATTTTAATCTCAAGACGTCTTTTTAGCCCAGCAGTAGTGCGTCAATGGAGGTCTTCCTCTCTCCAGTGCTCACAAGGCGGCATTGATGCAGTCAGAAGGCCCACAGATGTAGAGCACTGCTGTAAACTCACATCTGGCCTCCACATCTGACTAAAGATGGGAGGCAGAGTGTTTGGCCTTTAGTCTGGACTCTTCAATCACTTAGACGATAATAGTTTTGGGATATGTTCTTTATAACTGGTTGTACATAGAAAAATCCATCAATAAGATTAAAGCATTGATGTTTTTTGCTTTTTATTTACTTGATAAGCTGCAAATGTGGTTGTGAATTCAGAGATGGCCCATGCATCTACAGACTTCTGCACATTCTCCACCGTTTAACTGCAACCCACCAGGTCCTGTATTCACTATTCATTCAAAAATAGTTTACAGCACATCTAGCCCTCATGACTCCACGCATGGACACCTCCCGTGTGTGACGAAACAAACTTTCCACCCTCGATGTCTGGAGTCACAAAGGTTGTCGTTGTCGTCATTTGCTGGATGTTACACGAGGTTTAATTTAGGCTTTCTTTTTTTCCCCCTACATAAGCACATCTCGTTTCTGTCTTTCTGCGTGTGGGTGTTTATCCAGTTCCTGCCTCTAGTGTTCAGTGCTTTCATAAATGAAAAGTCCTACTACGCGTTTGCAGCAGAATCAGACCAGGAGTTGCAGAAATGTCCGTCCCCATCACATAAAAGGTCGGGTTGTTGCAGCATATTCGGTTAAACGAGACCTTCGTATCTCATCTCAAGCCTCGGGTATTTCACAATACCTTTTTTCACATATAAGAGAGCGCACACAAAATATCAGCATCACTAAGTTTAATTCAGCAGTGTCACGGCAGTTATGCTGTTCCGTATGACGCATCCGAAGTTCCCCTTAAGCACTATGACTTGAATGAGGGTGTGTGAATTGAAAAACTGACGTCCACTAATTTTACTGACGAAAGCAGAAAAAGCGCCGGCAGCTGCCCACTCAGTCTAGTACAAAATGCACAAATTCCAGGTTAAAAAAACATACATCATCAGCTACATCAACGTTTCCTGCCGTTTTCAGGTGATGATGGCTCACACTTTACAACAATCCTCCATAATTTGTGCAGTGCGTGGTCTTCTAGAACAACGGAATGTTCTGCTTTTTAAGATTTCCTGAAATTATTTCATGAATTCAGGAAACCATTACACAATGTACATTTGTAAGGAGAAACAGAAAAGTGCAGCTCAGCATTGAATGCACTTGGGTAACTGCCAAAAGTGCGTGCGGCTCTGCCTGCAGTTACACCCTCACGCCGCTAGATGGCGATAACAGCACAGCAGCGTTACGTTACAACACTACTGGTCAGGCGTTGGTAAGAGATTAATCTATATTCAGCGGAATCAAATAATCTCCCTTCTATTAGAGGGAGAATGCAGCTGTAGTCTGAAAGGAAGTAAAGAAACTCAAGCTCACTTTATTTTTTTCCAAGGAATTAATTCATATTCAGTCAGAATGAAGAAATTATCAAGGGAGTCAGACATTAAACCAAGAACAGATCTCAGGATTTACACGTTAGTCCCACAAAAAGATTTATGATCGATTTAGAAACCTTATTGTTCCAAATTTCAAAGATTTTTAATTAGTACTACTTAAAGTAGCCAAATTACATAAACTATACTCACTTGTGAAGTCTTCATAATTCAGTTTTTCCTGTGACAACACATCACCAGGGAGTTAGTGGCAATAACGTTCATTTGCAATATGTTTTTGACTGGTCATTTTAGGACACTTGCATCCTTATCAAATCTAAATTTTATTATTATTGTTATCAGGGTAAGCGGCAATGTTTGACTTGTTACCCAAGTAAGTTCTGAAGAATTCTTGGACTTTTTCCCACAGGTCCAGTTGAGCCTCACAGTGGGCTTTTGGTTCCCCACCAAACACCACATTAGTTCCTACTGCAGCATGAAAGCCCGAAGGGCAAAAAGGCATGTGAGGGACTTCTAAAAAGTGCCCGGCTTTCGGATATGTGACCACGTCAAACGCCTGGTTGCCGTGATCCCTCAGCACCGCTGCGGCGTGCTTTGCGGAGGTCACGCTGTTCCAGTTGTGGTCATCCTCAGAAGCTGCAAACAGGAAGCGGCAGCTGGCGCGTTCAATCGGAAATATTGAGGCTTTGCTCTCTTCTGAAGAAGGATCTGGTAAGGCATCACGGATGTCTACAAGCCCAGAATCAGTGAATGTAACATTCGCAGTGTCAGGGGGAAGAGGCGGAATCACAATATCTTTGTAACGTAGAGGAAGGACGGTATTCCCGATGCAGCCATTAATGCAGACAGTCGCTGTGATCCCAGGGAGGAAAGAAGACATCGCCATAGCCAAACCGCCACTGTAAGAGATGGATATAAGGCCTATCCCAGGACCTTTGACCTGTACAATTATTGAGTAAATAATACGATTATTGTTTAAAATGTCATCAAATACACTGTAGAGGAATATGACAAACATGCTTAAATCCAAACAGCTCAATGTGCCTGAGCTTCCACTAAGGTTGTTTAAATGACGTGTTGGCCTGCCAAGAATTTAATAATGTACAGATACAAACGCAAGTACAAATATCAGGAACAATGACAAATATCAAAAAACCCTCTCCAAATATTTCCCTGCTCTCGATTTCGATATTTACCTCTGGATGGTCCCTCAGATATTTCACAGCCTCCTCAAAGTACTCCAAGTCCAGCATTTTAGGCTTTTTTGGTAAGTCTTGGTAGCCATAATATGCCAGCGCCAGAACCACATAACCCTCATTTGCCAGGAGACTCGCTCTGGGCTCAGAAAGACCTCCACCAAATGTGTACAAGTCCATTATTCCAGGGAACGGACCCTTTCCTGCAGAAAACAAGTTTAAAAATTGAAAGGAAAATTGAGTCTTCATCAACCTTACAAGCATAAGTAATTAACCTGGTGGTATGAAGAGGACTCCTCGGATTCTTCCTTCTTGGACGGGTATTCTCTTCATCCCCTCCATCATATATCGTCTTTCGTTAGTTTCCGATACCAGGACCTCACCAGTCTCGCCATTAACTGCTTGTATTTCCACCAACGTTGGGCTGAGGACATTCTTCTTCGTGAACTTATTATGCTGAATCTCTGGCGCTAGAGACCAAAACAAACCCATGGGCTCCACTCCTGTGTAACTTCCACTCAGAGAAGGCGCGCTGCAGACGTCCACGCTGCCGTTTTCATCTGCTCTGTAAAAGGCAGACGCCTTGAAGACCATCCCCCTGTCATCCACCACTTTAGACCTCAGTTCGACGGACTTGTGAGGAGCCACCCCCTCCACCTTGACACGCACCAGTTTATTGAAGAAAGTGTGAATGCTGGGGAGAAGTTTCAGGCGAATTTGTGCGCAAGCCATTTCTGCTCCTGGGCTTGTCCAACTGTCTTCTCTTTTATTTCAGCACTGTCATCACTGCATGTAAATAACAAAAAAGTACTAGCTATTGGAAGAACAGGAGAGAATAGACTTGCATCATACAAGCAAATATAAATCCACACAAATGTCCTGTTGAGTGAAAGTTATGATTGCTCCGTGGGCCACCCCACATTACGAATGTGTATTTTAATTCTGTATTCCACATCTTACCTTGTATTGTTTTCTATAGTTGCTGACTGTGGTTTACATTACTCTACACCAGCAGTATAGAGGGCAGGCGCAACACAATGGAACATACTGTAGTTGTAATACGGTATGTTGCTTTGGAAAAAAAAAACTCTAACTCTTGAAAGATCAAAGATCTTGAGGTTTCACACTCGTGTGATTATTTGTGGGTGAACTTAGGCATGGAAAAAGCGGATGTTTCTATCGGTGAGAGTGTAAGGAAACTTTCAAAGTGAGGTTGCGGGGAACGCGTTTGAGTTTCACAAGGTGCAGGTTCCATCATGTGCGGGGTCCATAAGGTGCGGGGTCCATAAGGTGCATGTTGCTGTGGTGAGACAATCTGCAGAGCCGCTTCCTACATCGTGACGCAGGCGCGTTACTGGCGAGTGCCGTTGCGCATGCGCGGCGCACACCGCTGCGCTGCTGGCGTAAGTCAATTCCACCGGACTTTTGTTAGTTTTTTCGAAGACCTTTCACCTCTTTTCCAAAGAGGCTTCTTCAGAACTGAAGATCCACTTCGACCTGGATGACTGAGAACATTCACCGACTCTGCTCTGACTGCCAGCAGAACGATTCGTCGATGTCTGTGCCCAATCATCTCGGTCGAAAAGTACTCTCATCTTAATAGATAAACTGAACTTCCTTTAGTTTTTCGATAGCAGTTTGCCACATGGTCATTCAAATTAACTTCTTGGAGTTCCCAGGAGAACGATGCATGTTTTCACTTCAGTCTCGCTAGAAAAAGTCACTCGATTTATCGCGAGTCGCTTTTGACAATAGAGGTCGCCTTGAAAAGTGACCAGGGTTTGCTAGAAATTCGTCAAGTTGGCGACCTTTTCTTTAATAAAACTTATCCTTCACTAGAATACAAGTGAAATTTATACTTGTGTAGTTGACATCAACCAACGTAGACACTTACCCACAACAAATCACGAAGATTTTTGAACGCTTATGCTAGGTGATCGGCAACTGGACGCAAGCACTTTAACCAACATGGGGGGAGATTGTTAGTTACGTTTTGGTTTTTGTATTTTGTAATTGCTGTCAAATTAGTTGCAGCCGTCCTGTATTAGAATAATATTTATATTATAAAAGTATTTATGTTTGGGATTAATTTAAAGAGACATTTCTTGTTTCGGATAATGAGAATACTTAAACCACCCCCGCTAATTGAAAGTTGTACCATTGGAAAACGATGACACGTACACAAGAACGGTTTTACCACTAGATGTCAGCATTTGTTTAGTTACTTTAACGCTTCAGGATGTTTTAGGTAAATAATCAACAGTGGTTCCAAGGTAGTTTTCTCTGTCAACTGGACTGGGTTTCTTCTCTTGAAGACGTTTCGCCTTCTATCCAGAAGGCTTCTTCAGTTCTGAAGTGATGCAAGATGTCTGTGTAAATTCTCAGTCATCCAGGTCATTGTATCCAAGGTAGTTTTCTGAAGAACTGAAGAAGCCTTCTGGATAGAAGGCGAAACGTCTTCAAGAGAAGAAACCCGGTCCAGTTGACAGAGAAAACTACCTTGGATACAATGACCTGGATGACTGAGAATTTACACAGACATCTTGAATCAACAGTGGTATAACGCAAACGCACGCACACAAAATGCTACGGTGTTGTTAAATTAAACTTATATAGGGTCACGATTTCCTGCTGGGTTGGTCATATGTCGCTTAAATAAAAATATGTCGCTCAAAATGGAGATTCCATTACATTCCGCTAATACAAACACACCATACCGGCATTATATCAAGCCATATTTAAAATATA
This sequence comes from Takifugu rubripes, assembly GCF_901000725.2. Taxonomy (NCBI): domain Eukaryota; kingdom Metazoa; phylum Chordata; class Actinopteri; order Tetraodontiformes; family Tetraodontidae; genus Takifugu; species Takifugu rubripes. The sequence goes on along the minus strand of NC_042300.1, from coordinate 10,358,662 downwards.
CATTTTTTTTATAATAATCTAGAATTGAGGTAATCCACAAAAACAGCCTCAAATGTCGATGTTTTTATTCTTTTATTCCTCAATTCTTTTGTCTCTCCTGACTCTGAGTCGTCGATTGGACGTCGTCAATTCTGATTGGCTGTACAGATGAGGGCCCGCCCCTTTAACAAGGTCGCTATGGAGACCGCGCGAGAGCAAGGCAGCTGGCAGGGTTCTCACAGCGAATGTTTCCGCACACCTATAATAAAGAGCTCCGGAGCGGCGGACAAGGAACTGCGGAGTGGCCGTGACGGAAGCAAACGAAGAAACCATTTTATTTCACGGTTATTTTGTCCTACACTCTGGGATGAACGTGGCAATATTTACGACCGCTTAATGCCTCGAACGTGAAGCTCTGAGGAGGTCTCTCTGCTGGTTGACCGTAAGACTTATGTTCTTTTTTCGCCAGCCAAGCACAGATAGGCCAGCACAAGAGCCTTCTTTTCCGTCTTTCAGTATCCGTCCTCTGGTATATGTTTAGTACACATGGCAATAACGTCCGATAATAGAAACATCCGCTATAGGAACATTTACTAATCTATATTTATGTGTTGAGTTGTCAATGTAGTGCCTCGACAGTAAGCTAACCTAACTGTGTTTTTCATTAAGCTAGTCAAGAATGGCGATTTCCCAGCCCAGAAGTGTTTCCCAGCCGGCTATTTATGACATGTCTGTTGATTCCTTTTGAAATAAGCTTTTAACGGCTGGAAACCTCTTCATTGACACCACGGTTGGATTTCCAATAGCCTAAATATAATAGAAAGAACGCTTATTCTTGTAGCTAATCAATAGTTAATAACAACGCAACAGTGTAATAACACGCTTTTAGCTTTATCACTCTAAGCCCAGTGGTTAAAGAAGCATTATAGTGTTTACAGGCCTAAACAAAATATTGAATTGGCTGTTATTGAAATGCTCTTCCTTGGGTTTCGTCTTTGTTTTCGTCCGCCGTGTGCACGCGCGGCGCGCGAGCGCTCGTGCTGGCAGCCCACCCTTTGTTTAAATAGCTGCCTGTACAGTTGCACGTGTTGCAGCGTGTGACACCGGGGAGACGGGTTTGGAGCTTCCACGGAGCCGCTAAGCTTCCCCCTTTAACTTTAAACGTGACACATGTTCCAAGTTTCCGTTTATTCCAGGGACTAGAGTCAAGAGGGACAAGGAAGTTCCAGTGTTACACGCACTCTGAGAATGGAAAAATAACTTTGATATTTTGTCTTCTTTAGCTCTTCTTCCCTTGAACTTATAGTGACATATGATATTCCTTTCCCAAAACCTCCAACCTCATTGCTATTTCAAAATTCCGAATAACTTGCTGGCATATTGTTTGTACAAGATTACGTGGCCAGCTGTTGAACATGGTTTGTTTCTAACAAATTGTGAAAATGTTTTAGAGGAACTTGGTGATGTGCATTGAACCACTTCAGAGGTATTCAAATTGAACCATCCTGCCCCTTGCAAAGCTGCAGTTTTTATAGCACACAAGTCTTTTGCTTTGAGTTTTTTTTTTGCTGAGAAACACAGCTGGGAGAAAAGAGATAAGAATACCGCATTTGGCTTCAGCCCTATTCACAAATTTCTCTACACTGCCCCCCGCTTTTGTACTATTACGGGTATTGCTGTGTATTTTCTTGTCCCTTCTTGAATTTAATACTATAAGTTGACCTTCTTTGCAGTGATGCACAAAGTGATACTTAATTCTCCTGGACTTAACACTCTGTTATTGTCCTGTCAGTGGTCCTTTTTATTTTATTCTATTTTTTTTAACTATCTGCAGAGTCCTATCGCTTTAAGCTCAAATAAGGTTTGCGTCCAGCAGAAGCATTTGGGCGTGCTGGATGAAAGTCTCCTCCTGGCTGTGTCTTTGGCACACTGAGTGCTCTCTGTTCTCAGACACATGCCTGCACTGCTGCTCTCCTTGGCTCTCTTTGCATTCCAGGAGCCTCAGGCAGCTGAAAACCTGCAGTAGCAGGCGGCTGCCTGGCTTGTTGTCTGAAGTGCAGAGTTCCTAGTTAGTTAAAGCGTGTATTTTAACTGTAAAACCCTCTTCTTAACTAGTAGACAGATTTGAATTGTGGCCCTTATATTATTTAAGCACAGTAATGTTTTATAATAATGTTAGACCTTTTTTATTTTTATTTTTTACATGTTTTTTGTTCAACCCAACATCACTAAATGGGAAAACTGGTGACTGCTTGTTTATTTTAGGCTGCATTAGTTCACCTTCCGTGTTCTGCTTGCTACCAGTTTGATAGCTTACCGATTTCATGGAATTTGTGCTCTAGTATAATAGATCAAGCAGGAACCGGTCTTGGGTGTTGTCTTGGCATATCTGCAGCCACAGGTTAGGTAGGTGGCATTCTTCCTGCCAAACAGATTTTTTGATTGCAGTCACTACTGGTATACTTGGGTATGCATTAAACACAACTTCAGATTGTGTTCTAACAGGACTGGTGTGGTCCTAGTCCTGAAATAGTGTGGCATTTTGTTCTGTTTCAGAAGCTTTTGTGTAAAAATGCACCGGCTTGGTCCCATTAGGTCTGTCTTTACTCCTGCAGAACAGTTTAAATGTCTTAATAAGTGGATACTTACATCCAACAACTGAAGCAACGTCTCTAAATAAAATAGTTGGCATACTTAAAAAAGACATTTTTTACATAAGGCTTGCAGCAGTTTTCAGAACATGACCTGTCATGTGACAGCTAAACTTACTGGTATTTTATCTATCAATTTGTAACACATTGCACTGTTATCACTTTATAGCTACTTTAAAAAAAATCCTCTTACAACTTAAAAATACAGCCTATAATAAAGTTCCTGTGCTAACCACAACTGCCTCTGCAAAAGTCAAGTGCGCCACCCTTAGTTTTGTGCCGCATCCTTTCTTCATTGCCATACGTGACAGCAGAGGGACTTTAACCTTTGATCATCCAATAAAATGATTGTCAAGGGGCTTTGATCATAATGAAACTTACTGTTTTATGTAGCCCTGTGTCGCGACTGCAGCTATATATTTTATGGAGTATTCATGTTCATAATGATGTCAATAATAATAACAGTAAAAAGAAAAGTTGAGCTGGAATGTTTGTCTGGGGTGCATTAAACATGCGCTTTAGTGTTCTAAGAGGAGATGCATGTACAGCTTCCACATGTTATTAACAGTAAGCAACTCTGCCATGCTCTCTCTTACGCTGGTCTCCAATCTGTGTCGCCGCTGGTTACGTAATCCTTGCAGGATGTTGATAGTAATCCCTGTCCTCCCCCTCCCTCCTCTCAATGTGGCTTGGACAGGTTAAGCCATAGAAGACTTGTTGGCCACCAGAGGAAAAGATGTGCGATGGAATGGTAGCCATTCAGACGAGCGCTCGGTCCTCCTCCTCCTCCTCCTGGTCACCAGCTCACAGCCTGGCTACCTCAGCACTTCTCCTCTTCACCCTCCTCCCTCATGTCGACGCCTCAGGTAAGGCACAGAAACACCCCCACCCCCCCGACACGTTCTGTCCCTCGTCCCCTGGTGCTGCTCCCTTATGATATATCTAAACGGAACCTGCACATTTTCAAATTGATGTGATTTGCCATTTTTCTTGTATTTCAGTTAGATGCAATTGTCCTCTTTTACCCTTGGTCTGTCAGGTAGCTTTGGCACGGAGCAGCAGCTTAGTGCACAGTCACATGCGCTCTGTGAATCCATTCAAGACGCTAATGAATCCGAACTGTTTGATTCTATTGAGTAAAACGGAGATGATGTTGTCTGCGCTCACATTGCAGTCATAAGGTTTTCATCATCTGTGACATTTACTGTCCTTTGAGAGCTTTTTGCTAGCAAGCTTCAGGTATTATAGCATCCACACTGACTTGTGTGTTTCAGCCCACAATTATTTTAATATGTGAAGCCTGTGGTTATAAAATTGATGTGATTGTTTAATGGGGTGTCATATTGTTTCTGCTCGTGTCTCTGAAACCTGTTTACTAAAGTCGTGTGGAAGGATATGTGAGAAATGACAACAGGAAGATTGAAGAATGATGCGGTGGGGTGTGCTGTGGCTAAATCTCCCTGGCTTTATCTCTCTCTCTCTCTCTCTCTTATGTAACCCACATGATTCTTGTAGAGCCAAGAGGGGCTGGTTTCACGCTCACGTTTTGCACCAAACACACTCACACATTACAAGGAACGCGTGTTTTCAAATCCCCAAACCATGTGTATGGCGTTCCCGTGCGCAGATGTGTGCAAATCTGTCTAGCCTCTTTTTTCCATTTGTTTTTTGTGGATTTAACAACAGCACAATGTGACATTTATGTTTTCTTTTCTGAATCATGCATCTTCTGGTCAACAAAAAAAATCCTCTATCTTTTAATTGGTACAGCATCAGATAATTAAAGGTGAGGTTCCAATTTAAAGCTTGGCTGCACTTCTCCCCAGTTGTGTTCACCGACCTCCCTCTGTCTCCTGCTCACAATACATAATTCACATAGGTAATCCTCTGACATGTTCCAGGGATGGATATTGCTCTGGAATTTTTCATGAATATGAAATCTCATTAACGCTGACATGCTTGTACTGGTCTCAAACATATAGCGGTGTGTGGTATGAATAGAAATGGGTAGTGAATAAAATATGGCCTATTGGCCTGCTAGTATCAAATTCAAGCATGGATTATTTAAATAAATATTACAAATCTATATTTACTTTTCCTCTTAAATACTGGTGAATAAGATGGTTAAGAAAAGAAGGTTGAGCTTGCAGCAATCTCATTTGTTCATTCTTCAATTCTCTGAGCCTCGGGTTTGTTTCAGAGGAAGTTGCCTCAGACGTTGAGTCAAAACTGAGTGTAAGTTTGTGAATTTAGCGTGCCAAACTACTGACATGATCAAAAGTTGAGATTTCCTCTCTTACACTACGAGCCTGGAAGGAAGGCGACACAGATTGTTTTTGTGGCTCTACTTGAAACGATAAATGATGCCCCCAGAAACCCCATTGTCCTGTGAAGTTGAGTCAAATCAATACAGGAACATGCCAGTGAGGGGAAGAGGTCCTCGCCAAACAAGTACACGCCGCTCTGTGCAGTGGTCATGTTTATGTACGCATGTTCATGCGTGAGAAGAGGAAACGGGTCTTCCCATGGGCCTGGGAGAAAATTGGAGTTCTAGGCTAAGGAAAGGAGCCTGGATAAAGGCACTGAGGGCAAGTAACAGCACAAACGCCTGTTTTAGAAATTTTGTTCATTCTGATGTTTGTCCTGCTCACTCTTTTAAGTCAAATCCATTTTCACTAGCCTACCGGAGCCAATTGTACAGACAGATCCCTGCTTTTGGCAGACCTTGCACCAGAGACTTCCCAAGGACATCGGGGCGTTTTCGTAAAAAATTGCTTGATGAAAATAACAGAGTCCCCTTTTGTGGCTCCTGAATGTCATTGTGATAACCACAGGGGAAGAGGACTGAATGAACCACACCCTACATCTTGAGACAGCTGTAGTCTTTTGATTTCACCATTTTCTGTGCGCTCCCATGTGCTTCTCATTGAGCAAAGTTGGCTCAATTTACCAACTTTTTTTTTTAACACCACAGCAGGACGAGAGTGATTCTGTACAATTAACCCGAAAATGTCGTCCCCTGAAGTCCTGTTAGTAAGGAGTTTTGCAGACAGGCTGGAGTAAGGCAATACGTTGGCTACTGGCTCCTTGTTGAAATGTGAGAACAAAGAGGGCTTTCAGGGGGGTGTTTGAAGCCACAGGGCAGCCACAGCAAGCTGCATTTTTACTAGATCATCGGTCTGCAATTAGGACCGCTAGCTTTGAATCTGCACTCACGAACACGTGAGGCAGTCCCTTTTTTGTCCGCCAATTTTCCTCTCCCCATCTTTCTCTTATTATCAGGTGCTAGAATGTGAGACTACGGTCCATTAGAGGTAGTCTGGACCGATCCTTCGGCCTTTCTCTTTCATCACCTGAGTGTTTATCACTTGAACCATCAATCTGAGCTCTCAGCTCCGTGTCATTTAACAGCTTTCTCACCCAGTGAAGCCATAAAGGGAACTTTAAACGCATCACCGGACAAAAAATTGACTCCATGGAGTCTGATACCGCACTGCTGAAAGGCAATGCCTGACCATTCTATTCTAATTACAGACCTGACTGAACCGTATCAGAGTTGTTCATCTACACTTTTTGGTTGTTGTTTCATATTTTCTCACCCTTTTCTATTTCTCTGCTGGTGACGCGCGTTGAAGTTGGGTTAATAAGTCTTGAAGTAACACGTGGCACTAGCATGTGCATTTATGACTCTGCTCTTCCTTTCTGTTTGGGCCGCTGCTCCGAATCTGAGAATTATTTTTGGGTCTACATTTAGGATGAGGAGAACAGAGGCATTTTGTAGTTTTTCAGTGAAACGTGGTTGTCTGAAACAGCAGGCAGTCATAATGATTTCCAAAGGGCCTCATCTGAGGGACCAGCCTGCTGAGTAGAGAACATCTCTGACTAATGAGCTGCTAAATATATCCCAGAGCCTCTCCTGTCTTCTGTTGCATTAGCTTCATTTCTGTCAGTTGTTTTTTTTATTTATTTCTGTATGCAGTCATTCGTTTTGGTTTGTATTGCATTTCTCTTTGCTTTGTTTTTTTCCTGCCTCCTTTACTTTATTTCTCCTGTCACTGCAGCTCTTTGATATCTGTTCTCGTGCCCACTGAAACGGCGTGGGCCGACACTTCAACAGACACTTTGTCAACAGCATCATCCTGTTCAAACGCGTTTATCAGCTTACACATAAAACACCAAGCTTCCTACACACAGGCAGTTTTCGCCACATCAACAGACGCCAGCCTTTTGCCTGTGTCAGAGTGTGTGTCTGTGTGTGTGTGTGTGGGGGGGAGTTATCTTGCAGCTCAAGGTGCTGGCATTGCATCTGGTTTGACATTCATCGAAGGGTGAACAGTGACACATTGTTGTCTTATTGATAGTTTTGACATGACAAGCAGTGGCAATACAGGATCTTTCCATGCAGTATTTTAAGGTATACGCAGCAGCGTTATACTTTAACCGCTCATAAAACTGCAAACACAGCTCCAAGTCATAACACGTACTGCTGAAGATCAAGATGATCAAATAAATCACCGTTAATGTCTTGCCCGTGCATGATTGTTCACCTATCTACTCATCCATACAGGCCTGCTTTTACATCAGTTCCAACCATGTACTTACATGCATGTGTACGCGTTATGATGTAATGCGTGGCTGTATGCCCATAGCCGGATCCCAATGTGCCGGAAGCAGCAATCACTCAGCCTTAATGTGGATGTTTTCACAATGATGAGTTGTAACGAGAGACGAGACATTGAGGAACGACGCTTTTGCAACTCTACATAATTTGTGGCATTTAGTAGCTCCCTTCCCCAGTTAATCATACTAATGCATTCATATCTTCCTTTAACTGCGCTTGAGTACACATTAATCACACCCTATACAACTCCAGCATGAGAACTTGAGCACAATGTCCAATTCCATTAGGTGATGGGTGGTAGCAGGTGGTGTTTGTGGTTACTACCTGCTGGGATTCAAGCAGAGCTGTGGCGAGGCGGTGTGCTTCAGGGTAACATCGACTCTCTGAGTAGAAGTTTCAACTCTCAACTAAAATGCTTTGTGAGGTGCTAAACTGTTTTGTGCATCGGTGCATCTTTGCACATCCTGCTGCTCTTTAAGCCACTCTTGTTGTTACTCTGTTGACAGAACTGCTATTTTTATTTACTGTGTACAGACAGTACGTGGTGGTAAATATTAGACAATAGGATTAGCTAATGAACATGTTTCCTGCGTTGTTCTGTGTAGTCCTCATGTATATGTCTGTCTGTCCTATCTATGCGACTCTAATCAGTGCATCAGATGTCGTGTTGAGATGTTGGCTGAGCTCCTGCCTAATGCCCTCTGTTCACATTGCATCATGTGTAAACAGCTCTGTGGCAAACAACGGCTAAATGCCGAGGGGATTTGTGTATCCAATACAAGAGTCCATTTCATTAATTGTGTAGGGATTTATGGCAAATAAGCAATAGCTCATATCTGAATTTATGTCCATTTGTTTGTCATGATTTGTTTGTGTATTGTGTATATTGTCCATATTAATCCAGCAGCAGCTTGGATTTACAATGTCCGAGTTCCAATGATGAATTAAGACATGTCGGAGAACATTTTACATAAATGCTGCTGTCAGATGTTTTTGATTTTGCTGACTGAACCAGTTATTACACCTGTATTGTTTTAGGGCCACTTGGACATTGTTCAGAAACTACAATTCACTGGAATTGGGTTTGCTGTGGGGCATTTAGGTCAAAGGGCTTTTGCATTTGTCTTTGCGGTCGCTCTCGTTGCTGATGGAATTTCCAGAGAGGACAAATATTCAGAAGCCAAATTAGTTAATCGCATATTTGGCACGATCCAGGCATGACCACTTTATCCTCAACATAACCTGTCCAGAATGAAGGACCTTCTATTGACACTTAGACTATATTATCCTGATCAAACAGAGCAGTTTCACATTTTTACTGTGATGATATTGAACACTTTGTAGTGCAGAAACGTTTCCAAGCCTGTTGTGTCTATTAAAGTGAAAGGTAAACTATCTGCTAGTGGGGACATGGTGGCACGCTGATAAGAAATGGCGTAACGGCTCACTCAGCGGACCATATGTTGAGAGGTTATGCATTTGGTGCGATCACGTTCTCAGTTGCTCTTTCACAGTTTAGTTGAGCTTCTGTAAGGTGATGACGCATTAATGCTGTGACTAAAGCGACAGGTGGAATTTGCTGTGGACTGATGAGATAATATGTCAAAATCCTTCCTCTTATGATTATCAACACCCTGAAATTGCACATAGCAGCTACTAAATCGGATTCTACTAGAAGTCTGGGTGTTAATAAATTGAATCCGTTGCAGATTGAGCCTTGTCTCTTAATACTTAATTGTAGGATTATCCATATTTTGAAATACCAACCCTATTTTTGGGAGGGTTGGGGGGTGTCTCTGCTTCTCTTATCTTATTCTTTCACACTTTCAGACTTGCTGAACAATGATCAGCCTGTAGTTGAATTGACAGTTTTTTGTGGTAATGGTTGGGGAGGGGGGTCACATGCACACATGCACGTGTGTGTAGGAGGGGTCCCACACTCTTTTGTTTTTCAGCGAAAGCTGAGAAGATGGAATGTCTGCCTCCCAGCTGTCCCTCAGTACAGAGGGTGATAGAGAAGAGAATGGGAGCTCACCACGCGCTGTTGCTAACACGCTTCCATCTGTTACTCTGGGGCAGAGGGTACGTCTGTTCATGCATGTTGGAGTTGAAAAGAGGGTCACATAACGGCAGCCCCCTTGCCCTCACCCATTTTGGCCTCTCATGCATATTTAATCCTTCAAATGCAAAGTTGCCTGTTGTCCTTTTGTTATGCACGCTGCTTAAATCTGTCACTGTGCCCCATCCCTCTGTGAACCAGGACAATGGGATGTAATGGTAGCACACGTGGCTCGCTAAATATCAGCAGGAGAGGAATGGGTGGAGAAAGAGAGGATGTGTCCGCTCAGAGACTTCCTTCAGCCTGGGCGTATGCAGCCTATGTGCTTGTTTTTTTTGTTTTGCAGCTGCAGGAAAAAGTGTCACGTCACAAGTGACTCATTTTCTAACACCTTTTCTGTTTACTGTAGACATGACAATACAGAAATTGTTGCCTTGTTGACCATTGATTAGCAGGATGTGAACATACCGATCCTGCTGTTTACCAAGTCTCGTGAGGACCCCAATCTCCACTTGAGCTGCAAATAAAAATCTGCCCCGAAATCATCTTCATCACCCCCCTCCATGTCTGCCTTCATTTATATCCCACAATCTCCCCCTAAAGTCCTGGAGGTAGAAAAATAGCTTGTTGCTTTGAGGGCTCAGCTTTGTTCTGTCTTCCTGCATTACAGGTCCACCATTTTCCCCTTGTTCAGTAAAATCACGTTAGCCTAGAATAGGACCCACGTATTATAACTGAAATTAAAGTCATTGTCTTTTTAACTGTAAGCATCAACCATCTCATTAATGGAGTCACACAGGCATAAGGTTGGAAAGGCTGGAATAGAAGCATGACTATGCAGATGTGAATAGAGCCAGGAGCAATATCCATGCAGGCCAGTGGGGGTCTGTAAAAGAGAGTCAGTATTAATTTTACACGGTAATGGAAGTTAGACCCAGTAGGAACACATTCTATAGCACCAACTACAATCTAACTGTGGCAATTTGTCCCATGATGATATTTCTTGTCATGAGAACTAAATGAAACTAAACTAAAAAAAAACCAAATAATTAAAATCCAGTAACTGACTTGTTTGAAGGATACATTTCACTGCGGTGTGTACACCTCGGTAATGTGAGCGGTCGGAGTGACACCGCATGTGTCAGTTTGTCAGACGTTGTCAGTGTAACACCATGACAGGCTCTCACCCTCACAGCACAACATGAAACTAAAGTCTCCCCTTTATGATCCTATATCAGAGTCCCAGATGAGCATGAGAGTAACACCAGCCTGCATAAAGTGTCTCCACCTGAAAACGTATCCCTGATGTTTGTCGTTGACCAGGAACAAAAGTGAATCCAGAAAATGAAGTCTTGTAGAATTCGACCCAAAACTCATTCACAAATTACAGGGTGATGGTTAAATTCAAGCCCCATGTAAAATATCTCTTTATTGATGCTTTAGTCTCTGAGAGGTTTTAATTTAACAGCGTTATCCTAGTGAAAACTGCTTAGATTACATTACAATTAGATAAGTTCAAACAATTCACTATAAAAACGGAAACAGTGATATGATCTATTGAATTCATGCATGATAACAAAATCACCAGCCCTTTTTTCCCCTTTTCTCCACGTTGGCTTTGCTGGACTGGACTGCACTCTAACAACAACAGCTTAAAATAAAAACCCTGCGGATTAAAGGACCGTGATGGAAAAACAAAAACACCCATAACTCATGAATGACAGAAGCTTCACCCAAAAAAAGACTTGACTAGATACCAGCTAAGAAGCAAAAATATTTACCAGGCCAAAGGAAGCATCATCCTCTTGGTCTGTAGGTTAATCCTGGGTGCAACCCCTATTTGCATAATACCATCATCACAGAGTCCCCAGGGACACACTCAGTTAAATGCTCTTTTGTTCTATACCGAACAACCAAACAGCTGGTTTATAATTATCTGCATCTGATCTGCTTCAGAGCCTGTGATAGAGGACAAATGGAACTTTAATTTGCTTGGACAAAGAAGACTAAATCCTGTTTTCCTCCAACTGATTTCCTCAGCTAAGAGAGCTAGCAGCTCTTAGCAGGGGCGCAGCAGCAACAGATGGAGAAAGGGAGATATTCACAGCCTGGAAGGCACCTCAGAGCAAGGCAGAGGATTTTAACACCCCCCATCGGCCTGAGTCTCCTCCAGCGCAGCTTTAGGATGCCAGGATTAGCGATCAGCCTCATTTAAGATCAGTCCTGGTCCAGTCCTACTACTAAATGAAGTGCTTCATCAACCTTTGAGTAATTAAGCTTTAGAGATTTAGAACCATTTAACCGTTTCATATGATCATTGAACTTGATTAATGACTGTTTGTAATGTATATTGTATGCATGTATACTGTTTGGCTCATGTGGCTTTAACTAAGCCCTTTTGAAACAAGAGTCAGATGTTTTTTTCACCATTTTCCAAAAGCCCATTTTCCTGTGAAAAGTCAACGTCAGACCAGTGGGAGAACAGCTTGTGTTTAACAGTGACTCATTCCCTTCCTCTTAAGCACAAAACATGGTGTGCTAAAATCCACACGATTATTGCTTCGTTCTCTCATCAGCCTTTTCCCCCTGTGTGTTTTCATTGCCAATATTTAATGTAGGATGGGAGGCTGAGGTACAGCGCTGTTATATATCATATTTGCCATCTGTGGCTCCTAAACCAACAGTCATTTTTTCCTCCAACCTCTCTCCGTTTGTGCTAGGCCAGCCCTAACTGTGGTATGTCCTGTGGCTGAATCTTCTTCCCGTTGTTGCAATCCAGAGGTTTTCCCTCTCACACAGATATCTTGGTCGACCTGTCGTGACGTGTCTCTTTAGGGACCTTGTGCTCAGGTTTACCCAACGCTCTGTTGATTCATCGGCCTCTATCTCTCAAGCTACCCATTGATTTTGTGATCCTTTTCCCATTATTTTTTTGAACCTCCAACATAGCTTTCCTTTTAACCTGTATAAACCAGTACCCAGGAAGTGTATACTACTAGCATTATGCTACCTGTCACACCTTTTGGTGTAGCATGAGTCCATTAGACCTGTGCTCACGTGAGATACATGACGTGTTTAGACTCACCAATGAACTCTCTATTTCCAGCTCTTTGTTTTCATAGATTCTTGGTGATTCATCGGGTAACATTTGGCAACAGCTGTAATTTTCCACTCCAGTATAAAATTTCCACATACAAGAAACAAAATGTCTGATAAATGTGTTGCGTAATTACTTAACATGCTATAAATTCAAAGACTGAACTATAAATGTTAGAAGTACTATTCATGAATTTAGTAGACAATTATCTGGACGAGAAAGCTTTTTAAACCCAAGTGAGTTTGAAAGCCATTAACACTTATCAGTTTAATGCAGTTGTATTGATCACTGTGTGAGGCAGCACAAAGGATCATTGCAGTTGCCATTGGCTGCAGCCTATTGTTTCCAACTGCCACCTATAGGTTATCTGTTCCCTGGTGCTGGAGCCTCCCAGCCTGGGGACACCGTTAACACACGTTTTCTTCACAGAGGGCCTTTGGTTGGCCTGGAGCAGCTAACCCAACAACTGCACAGGTCATAGTGTCAGATGGCGTCCTGAAATATGCAAGTGCAGATAGGGTTTCTGCACGTGGAGGGAAGATCGCAGATGTGGCCGACAGGGACGGGTTGATGCTATTGCTAATATGCTATTATCCAAATTACCGTAGTTTTATTACCTATATACTATTTTGTAGTAGGAATAGTAATGGTAAAGATGAAATATTCTCACGTGTTTGAGCATTTGAATTAAATCTTAAGCTGCCGGTTTAGAGTAACATGACTGGGAAATTAGAGGTGCTGGTAGTAAGTAGCTCTCGATTTTTTAAAGGCTCAGAAAGCAAAAGTAATTTGACTATTATGGCTTGGCAATATTTAGATGCCTCAAAGTCATTTCTGTTGTTTTTTTCAATTTAATTTAAGAATATATGTAACTGTTAAGCTACACGCTTCGTGTGTAAGTGGTGGCATTGATCAGAGGGAACAGCCGTCTCACAGTGCTTTTCTTAGTGAGCCGCCAACTGTCAAGTCTCAGTTTACACAGGTGCCGTTGTGTTATGGCAGATCTGCTGCATTCAATGTTTCTCACAATGTTTCTGTATGAGTTTGCGGCATCTTGCCAAGAATTAGTCCTGGAAACAATGCTGCGTGACATCACATGACCATAGAGCGGATATACGAAGGTGGAGCTGCTCATTTGATGTTTCCTGCTTCAGCCTTTCTTTACTGGCTGGCTTAGAGCTTAAAATCTGCCGTTACAGTCATGTAAATGAGCCTCACTACAGACAGGTCCGACTGGCAGATGAAGTCGGTTTGAATGAACAGGAGAGAATCCAGAGAAATATGAACACCTTTGAGCACGTGAGAGACTCTCTATGCTGCATCACAGGGATTTCTGGCTCTCAGCAGCCTTTGCTGCAGTGCTGTTCTCTCACCTGTGTAAAATGGAGATTAGACATCAGAGCTGATTTTTTTCTGAAACTTGTAACAGCTGCCGGGAGGAAGCATCGGTAATGAGCACCATTAGCAGGGTACTTACAGCGTTTATGTTACATATGGATTGTTCTTGTTTTACTGGTAGGGCCATCATAGATTAAGATGTCCGCGTGTTTAAAAACTACCTTTAATTTTGTGTCTTTAGGTTGCGGACAGCCTCCCGGCGTGCAGCACGGAGAGTTGCTCAACCAGACTGAAGCTAACCGGGGGTCTTTCCCACCTGGGACCCTGCTGATGTACGGATGTGACCCTGGCTACACTGCAGATGGATCTATCAGCATTATCTGTACTAGTTCTGGGGCCTGGTCCCATCAACCTCCTCACTGCATTAAAAGCAATAGTGAGTAAATGAAAGGTTTGGATGTGATATGGCGCAGATGCCTTTCACATGGCGTCCTTCAGCGAGCAGTAGCATTATTAATTCTTGGCTTTGATTGATCTCAGCTTGTTTGCCACCCACTGAACCGGAGAACGGGGGCTACCGCTGTCACCCATCTCCCTGTCACCACTTCACCCATAAAACAGTCATCGAGTACTTCTGTGACGAGGGCTACGCTCTGAAGGCAGATTACAAGTTCCTCACCTGCCAGAACGGCGAGTGGGACAGTCCCATGCAGATCACCTGTCGACTTACACAAGGTCTGTTGGTCGCAGCCTTAAGCATCATTTGGTGACACGCGTCACATTTTATGACATTTTCTTTTCTTTGTCCACAGACAAGGAGCCGTCGTCTCCACTGGGAATACCGGCTCTGTCAATTGTGGCATCGACAGCCAGCTCAGTGGCTCTTATCCTGCTTTTAGTGGTGCTCTTTGTACTTGTACAGCCCAAACTCAAGTCCTTTCACCTGAGCAGGTAAGATATGTAGTTATTTAGTAATCTATTGGTGTAGTGCACGGTTCTTGTGTTGACTCGCCTTTCTTAAGAAATGAAAGTGAAGCTAATCCCATCACAGTCTTTAGCGCGTTGTTGCAGCTCACTAATGATCTGACCTGATCTGATCTGATCTGAAGTGCAACTTCCTGTAAAGTGGTTGTCACTCACCACTGCTGTTCCTGCTGTGTTGTGCGTCCCCTTGTTTACAAGCTCAGTCTTCCTCCCTATAGATCCATCAGCTCATTGCAGTCTTTCCTTCTCCACAATTTTTGAAATTACGCTGTTGTTTTTGGTGCCCCTTATATAAATATGACAAAATGCCGGAGGTCTCTGGTACCATTCAAGTCTTTTGACGACGTGTACGCAGATAATTATGAACTGAATTGAGCAGAAAGTGCCCTGATGGGAATGCAGACTCAGTCTTTGGTGTCCCCTCAGGAGGGAGCAGGGAGTCTCCGGCCAGCCCAGCTCCGTCATGGTGGAAGGAATCCGGGTGACGCTGCCGTCGTACGAAGAGGCCGTATACGGAAGCAGTGGATTACAGGAATCCTCTGGACCACCTCCTGCTCCGCCACCTCCTCCGGATCCTTCCGAGTCCCGCGTCCCCATCGTTTTCTCTGAGGGGCCTCCTCGAGGGGCTGCGGGGGGCCATGGCCCCAGTAGAACCCGCCATCACAGAGACTTAGACTTCTGTCTCCCATCCACATCCTCCTCATCATCCTCCCACCATCACGCAGAGACAGTACTCGTCCATCAGGCCCCCTCCTGCTCCTCCTCTTCATCAGCATGGGCCAGAGAGCACCCTGGTGGTGCATGCGCCGCCCCGCTGCCACTTCGTAGAGACTCTGAGAGTAGCGACCAACATAGTCTGCTTTCTGTCACCTCCACAGATGAGTTTTCTGACGGTAAGAAGACACTCATTCTACTCTAATAAAACCTTTAGATTGTAACCTGTTAGTACAGGAATATTTAAACACAGATACCAATGACCTCATTGAAAACTTATCATATTTGCTGTATTTTAACTAGAATGTTTCATTTTTGTTTCATCACTGTAGCGTGGAAGACAATCTCCCGGAGATAGCATTTCTAGTAGCATGTTAGCATTCTGTTAACTAAGGAGTAATGTCTCATATGTTTGAAGCTCTTGCCTTTGCATCCAGTCGAAAAAAGAAACAGAATTTGATAATGGTTGCTGATATTTCGTTAAAGACGCTCGGGAAACGCCCAGCAGTTCCACCGAAACCGGTTTGGTGAATTAATGGAGTGTGTTAATGGTTGATAGGTAGGCATCCGACTCTGGAGACTTTGCTCTGATTTACTGTGTCTGTTCTATGACCTGCAGATATTCCCCTGTTAAAGGAAGCATGAAGCCTGCCAGCCTGCTATCAGCTTGAGAGCCCCATTCTGTGTTTCCTCTGCTGGTCTGGACTGATTATCGCTGTCATCTGACATCAGTGATGCCCTCCCAGCAGCGGCCAGCACAGCAAAGACTACAACTGCACCATTCCTCATGAAACATCTTCAACATCATTGTCACACGAGCAAAACCAGTGACCATTGCTCACCGCGTCACTGATGGGGCACCAAACGACCCCTCCCCAACTGGAGGAAACTGCAGACAAACTTGTCAAATCTAAGTATAGGAGTTAAACATATGTTCTGAGTCCTGGTTGTGTACTATAGGCTTTGTCTTAATATAAACCTGCCTTCCAGCTGCGGTTCTGTCTTTTCATGGCTTCTTTTTAACAATTGAGCTCAAACAACTGTGGCTGGCAGCACTTGAGGAAAAAAAATGAAATAACTTGTAAAATGACCTCCCGATGCCATCAGAATCAGAACAGTCTTCCGACTCGTACTTGAAAAGTCGCCGGTGGCGGCCCTTTTTTGCGTTGCAGCCCACTTTGTGAATGGTGCATGGGTCTTTTTTAGTTCCTTGTCACAGCACGGTGGCTCATCTGTAGGAAGCATGACGAACCCCCCCCCCCTTTGCACACGTGCTGTGCTGTGTCTGATGGTATCTTGCATGTGGAGTGAGATGGAGAATCATTTCAAGGAACCAAAAGCAGCGCTCCGCGTCGTAGAACAACCACATCACAACTGTAGGAGGAACTTGCTTTTTGTGGGCTGCCAGCTGCACACAGCACATCTGGGAGGTGCTGCTACTGTCGACGAGTGTGGTTAGACGGGCGTTCTGATTCCAGCGACATCGAGACATGATGTCACGGTCTGTCGGGAAACGCATCCACAGGGCTCGTGAAAGGGTTGTTTAATTGTATTTTCCTCGCCGTATTTATTGCCTGGTGTGGGGTGGCTCGGTCTGCTTTCAGCCGCTGAATCTGAGTGCATGTGTGTGTTCGGTATGCGCGCATCTAGACAGGAAATGACATGTCCTATTGTAGTAGGCCTCGACACAATCTGATTCGCTTCTCCGCCCATCAGTCTGGCTGCACATTGTCTCTGTCTGTCACCTCCAGAAATGTAACCACTCCAGCACCGAACGAGTCGTGAACAAAGTAGCATCACTTCAGGCAGGGGGCCCTTTTCACAGTGTGTGTATTACCCATCTGTTCTCCAGGTAGAATGTTAATTATCTTCTGTTGAATGGACGGAAAACCCCAAGTCGCTCCCACTTTCACGCTGTAGTGAGACTCGCCACTTTCTGTCGACAACGCTGCGACATGCACGCCTTTTTTATGCCAAATGTTAAGAGACATAGGAGTGATTTCCTTTCAAACGATCCCTCGCAATTTTAAGCTGGTTTCCCAGGAAACAACGGCAGTCAAAGGCTTCCTGAGAAATGGTTTACAGGCTTATATAAAAAAACAAAAGAAAGCCTGCAGACCGGATTTCTTTTCAAATTTCCAATTGATTTGCCATTTGTGGCTGTTGGTGTCTGTGGCTTCATTAATAATGCAAATGGAATGTTGCCTTAGACTTGTACATTTTTTATTTAATTGGATGTGTAGTCTCAAGCCTCCACATTTGTTGCTTTACATTATTCCTTTTTCCCAAAGGCCTTATTTTCTATCCTATGCATAAACCTATTTATCATGTTTGTTTTTGTGAGTGTTCTTGGACATGACAAGGCAAATGTCCGTCCTCCTGTCTTCCCCCCGCTTCTCCAGCTACTGTGACGATGATGAACCTACAACCACCCATGTTTCATTTTCTTTACTTCTTTTTCTGCTACAAGCTGGCATTGAAATTCACCAGGAAAGGAACAAGTTAAATTATGTTCAGAAGCACTGTTGTACAGTGTCGCTTCCCTGCAAAAAAAAGAGAACACAGGCTTTAAAAAGTACACCTGATCCTTTTCTGTCAATGCTTTCAGCTTTTTGGTTTCCCCCTGTTCGATGGCAGTGGGTGTGAAGATAGTAATTTAATATTTGTACAAAGTTTAATTTAATTTTACAATGTGTATATAACTTTCTAATTAAAGTTTTCTTTTGAATGTGGACAATGTCTCTATTGAAGTGTGTGTTTTTTCAGGGTATCAGTCAAAAATGTCACGTGACATGTCTGTTTTTTTTAAAGCAGTCTTATTTTGATTTCACTTCCTTTTAAATCCTGGAACATTTAAATTTTGTAGACTTTTTTTTAGAGTCGGTTCTTCAGCGTCAGTCATCTCGAGTGGTTGCTTAATTACTGTTCTCCTGCTGCCAGTTATAAATGCAAGTTGTGAACTTATTTTAGTTTGGACATTGCAATTCTTTTCTGACTCACATTCAAGCAACAGGCTTTCTCAACACAGGTCCGGAGTTAGATTCATGCTTGGTAAATCACGTCTCTTGGATGCCCTGAACACCTCATCAGTGATGTAATCTGCTGTCATTGGTGCTTCAGCTCATGCACCCTCCTGCACACTCTTCCAGATGACCCTGCAACGGCTGCTCAGGTGGCATTAAGCTCCGTGGATCTCCTCTCCTGATCCAGAGACTGGCAGGATCGTCTGCTGCTGCTGATTCCCATTCTGATAGCTTCTCCAGTGGGTTGGCTTAACTTTGCACCAAACATACCTGCCCAAGAGCTACTGGAAAGCAGCTGAGGAGGTGCTTAAATGTCCCCCTACCTGGGCACTGCGGGCAAATTGGGGACTCCTTAAGTGTTGGAGGCCTTTTGCTGAATAATAATGACTGAGTGGCACCTTGTGGTGAAACTGGGAATCATCCTACAGCAGTAGCGATCTTTCTTAGCAGTATACACACACGCACGCACGCGCACACAATGTGGGTCTTAGGCAAACAACGCTGTAATGCTTAAAGTCTGCCTGCAGATGGCAGTAGAGCGCAGTTTTGTTCGGGTGTCAACCTGAATAAGAGTGTTTAATTTATTCATAACAACCTGTATCGCATATTAAATCCAGATAAAGGCAACCTGTGTTGTTATGTGGTATAAAAGAACGTTTTAAACTCCAAGGAAGTTGAATCTCTCTTTTCTTGTTTTTCCCCCCCGCTGAAATATTTTTTGTTGTTGGAAATCCATTAGAAATTCTTTAGCCTGGAATATGACCATCATTTTGTTTTATTTAGCCTAATAAGCCTATGAACAAAATTTCCTCTCAAATATTACTTGCCAAATTTAAATGTCCACCCAGATTAAATTATACTAGAAAATATTTATTGCAAAATGTTTCGTGACGTATATCGACAAATAAAAATATTTATTCAGAATATTTAATCTGCCTGGATTCTACAAAAACAAAATCGTCAACGTTATGATTGAATTATTGGGAAAGAAACAAGTCTGCTCTAAAAACGCACTATGTGAATAAAGAACCTAATAAAGCGAGCTGAGGAGACAGATTGTGCTACATTTCACTTCTACCAGGAGGTAGCAGCAACGATGTGTATAAGCTGCCGTCCGAAAATAAAAACACGCAGGAGACGTTTCAGTGAATTGGTTCCGCTTACATGGTTTAGTTTTGGGGCAACGTTTGCGGCAAATAAAAATCACGAATCACCTATTCTATTTATCCTTCTATTTTCGAAATGCGACTCGATGTAGTGGTGCTCGTCGAGCCTTCGATAGCTCAGTTGGTAGAGCGGAGGACTGTAGCGGTTACACAGGCATCCTTAGGTCGCTGGTTCAAATCCGGCTCGAAGGATACTTTTGCATTTTTGTCAACATAGCCTGGTTCCATATCGCTTTTGTTACGCGTAATTGATACAGTATTAGTGTTTTGCTTTTGACATTTATACGTTATGATAATAACAGGGACTGGAGGGACTTAAATGTTCTTTTACTCTTTATAATAAACAGTATATCACACATAATAATGACGGCTAATGTAGCAACTACGCCCCGGAAGTGTTTATGAGTTCTGCAGCTCGTGCCGTTAATTAGCGCTGCTTGTTTTGTTACTGTATAAACGTGTATTCTTTTACACCTTTGTTAATTTGCGTCACTGTTAATAATCGATGTCCACTCCGTTGCTTATAGCCGCTGTTGTTGGCGGTGGGGTCCTGCTCCTCATGCGCCGGTTGTTCCCGGTACAGAAAGCCGTCAAACTGCTTCGTTATCCCGCCGACACCATGCGAGGAAAAACGGTCATTGTAACCGGGGCGAATAAACCGCGGGCAGATTTTTAAATTCTAAATAAACTCTAGGATCGATTGGCTTTTCCAAAGATTGAGACCGCAGTTTAATTTAAACCGGGGAACACTGTCGAAAGATTGAATCGCGCATATGATTGGCTGTTGAAAGATTGAATCGCGCAGACGATTGGCTTTTGAAAGATTGAAAAGCGCAGGCGATTGGCTGTTGAAAGATTGAATCGCGCATATGATTGGCTGTTGAAAGATTGAATCGCGCATATGATTGGCTGTTGAAAGATTGAAAAGCGCAGGCGATTGGCTGTTGAACGATTGAAAAGCGCAGGCGATTGGCTGTTGAAAGATTGAATCGCGCAGACGATTGGCTGTTGAAAGATTGAATCGCGCAGACGATTGGCTTTCGAATTACTGAATCGGCGACGCGACTGGCTGGAGTGGGTAGAGCGGAGGACTGTAGCGGTTACACAGACATCCTTAGGTCGCTGGTTCCGGCTCGAAGGACACTTTTGTATTTTTGTCAATATAACCTGGTTCCATATCGCTTTTGTTACGCGTAATCGATACAGTATTAGTGTTTTGCTTTTGACATTTATACGTTATCATTTTTAAAATAACAGTATATCACACATAATAAACGCTACATTTTGACTGACGGCTAATGTAGCAACTACGCCCCGGAAGTGTTTATGAGTTCTGCAGCTCGTGCCGTTAATTAGCGCTGCTTGTTTTGTTACTGTATAAACGTGTATTCTTTTACACCTTTGTTAATTTATTAGCACATCTGAGCCATATTTTTTTCACAATAATGAAATTGCATTTTTTTTTAATATTCTTTTTGTCTAATGTACGTAGTAAGTACTTCCGTAGTATGTAGTAAGTACTTCTGGGGCAATCCTGTAACATGAACATATAATACTCTTTGCGACGCTATTTTCCCTCGGTTTACATGTCCACTCCGTTGCTTATAGCTGCTATTGTTGGCGGTGGGGTCCTGCTCCTCATGCGCCGGTTGTTCCCGGTACAGAAAGCCGTCAAACTGCTTCGTTATCCCGCAGACACCATGCGAGGAAAAACGGTCATTGTAACCGGGGCGAACTGCGGCATCGGGAAAGCCCTGGCTGGGGAATTACTGAAACTCCAAGCCCGGGTTGTCATGGCCTGCAGAGACCAGCAGAGCGCCCAGGAGGCGGCCCAGGACCTCAAGAATGAAGCTGGACCAGAACAAGGGGAGGTGGTCATCAAGCACCTGGACCTCGCTTCTCTTAGGTCGGTCCGAAAGTTCTGCGAGGAGATCATTGAGGTAGGTCCAGACCTTCCTGGAAGGTCAGTGTCCATTAATGGACACTGGCAGCTTCTGTATCTGCTCTGTTATTGTGTTGCATAAGCTTTAGAAAGTACTTCTAGTTGTTTCGCACATCGTATTGTGCAGTTTAAAGGGCAGTTTTACAAACGTTTTAGTCTGGCCGTCTCCCAAAGACTGAACCTTATATATATGTGAGAGATATATAGATAAAATGCATGTTTAAGTTTCTTAACACCTAAATGAAATGAGCCCGTATTTACCGTCAATTACCACTAGAAATCTTCACATTCTGTCTGTCTGAGAGACATTTTCTACGTTCTATTTATGTGATTGGCAGTTCATTTGATTTTAAAGTGAAAAAAGATAAGTAGCTTACGATCTCTTAAGTAACTCCTAAATATAATTGTATTGTAGTGAAATTTCAATCTGATAACAGAGTTGCACGATGCCCATGTCACAACCTTTATGCAGATTAAATGTATTTAAAAAATATAACGCAAACGTTGATGTTTGCAGATAGAAGTTTATATGGCTTCTTTTTTAAAATGACAACTTATTTACATTTCTCTTACTCTGCAGGAGGAAGAAAAGATCGACGTCCTCATCAACAATGCTGGTATCTACCAGTGTCCTTACTCAAAGACCGAGGACGGTTTTGAGATGCAGTTCGGTGTGAATCATCTTGGTCACTTCCTCCTGACTCACCTGTTACTGGATCTCTTGAAGGCATCGTCTCCCAGCCGCATTGTTGTGGTGTCCTCTAAGCTTTACAAGTACGGCGACATCAACTTTGACGACCTGAATAGTGAAAAGAGCTACGACAAGGCTTTCTGCTACAGTCAGAGCAAGTTGGCCAACTTGCTGTTCACACTGGAACTGGCACGCCAGCTGGAGGGTACGGGGGTCACCGTCAATGCTCTAACCCCTGGCATAGTGAGGACCAGATTAGGCAGGCATGTCCAAATGCCTTTCCTGGCAAAACCGCTCTTCCACCTCGCTTCGCTGGTCTTCTTCAAGAGTCCGTTGGAAGGTGCACAGACTCCTCTCTACCTGGCTTGCTCACCAGAGGTGGAGGGTGTGTCCGGGAAGTGCTTCGCGAACTGTGAGGAGGAGGAGCTGATGCCCAAAGCTACAGATGAGCAGGCAGCCAAGAGACTGTGGGACATAAGCAGGAGGATGGTGGGACTCACTGACTGAGTCCGGTTGGGTGAACAGCACTGGGAGGACTTGCAGTACATATTGTAGATAAAGAACTCGACACAGACACCGGCGTGTCGCTTTTTGGGTGTGATTATACTGTGTATTGTGCACCTGGAGTGCGTAAATCACCTGGGTGGACCCCCAGGTCTCATTATAGGATTTCCAGGAAATCCACAATGACCATTTGATTGGAGAAACATTCATCATGCATGAAATAAACTGATAATAAAGAAATGCCTCTGTGTCATCTTGGGAAAACCAGTCATTATCTCTACTTAAACCCTTTGGCTCATCTGGTGGGTAAACATAATTGCCCATACGTGCAGCGTATTAGAGTTTAGTCAAAACGGCAGCTAAAAAAAAAAAATCAACCTTTCAGTGCAGGCTGCCTTGGAATTTATTATTTAAAAGGTGGGGAGGCCTCAGCAGATAGGTAAGAGTGCTGAAGTGAGGTTTTACACACAGGAGGTTAAATACTCTCGTAAAATACAATCTCATTAATTAGATTGAGTCCTGGTTTCATTGCAGACTGGTATTTAAGATGCAGTATCCTAGATTTTCCCTGTGAAACAACACAGACCCAGACCCCTGTTCCTCCTCCTGAGGGTGATGGGTTCACTGGAGGATAGACCCAAGGTCACTCCGGACGGGGTTCTTCATCCTTTGGTCTTCAGACTAGTCTCTTAAACCTGATGTAAACAGGGGCCCTTTCTATCATCCTCAGAGGTTTAAGTGTTCCCCGGATCTTTATTGTGGATCTCTCCGATGCAGCTCTATCGTCTATCCATTTGCAACAAAAGGCTTGAGGCTCTGTTGCTTAATTTGTGCTTTATTTGATGAACAAAACAACAAAAATATATTAAACATGCAATTTTTTTTTGTCAAAGAAACAGGATTGCAAGTGCTTATTGGGGTATGGGTGTCCGAATCTGAGGTAGAACTGGGGCCGGTGGGGGCAGAGCTTGACCAAAATAAGACTATCAGGACAGATCTAAAAACAATGAAGGCATTACAATATAACACAACCAGTGATAATATCAAATTCAACCGACAGAACTCAAAACAAATGTTCTGTTATGTGACGTCTCTCCAGCCTGAAATGCTGCTTCCATCAATGGAAAATAACCCCCAAACCAACAGATTTGCAGTTTAAACTAGGACCAATTCTCAATTAAATCCAATTTATATACAACATCTGGGATAACTGGGATTTGTATCTGATTTTTCCATTTTCTGAGTTGTTGCTTACATCGACATACAAAATATATGACTCAAATATAGTTATAAGCATAGATATATACACATTTGTCATTTTTAAATATTAGAATATATTAATAGTCTTACAAAGTAATTTGCCCTCCTAAACGGCCAGCTCATTTCATACCACAAATTCATACACTGGTACCACCCACTTTTATACATATACTGTATATATAAAGTAATCGTAGATAAACATTCACAATACTGGATTGTTTGGCTTTTGTTCCAACCACCTTCCATTCATGTTCACAGAGGATATATCTGCAGGGGCTTTTTCTTTTAGATTTGTTTCAAAAAAAAAAAAGATTTGATTGGAAAGTCAGTTCAGAAGTGTTCCATACAGCTGGGCCTTGGTCAGACTGTCCTTCCTGGAAAGTCCCAGAGAGCTGAATTTTTGGTTGAACGGCGGAGGGGGCGGAGGCAGGACAGGTGGTGGCGAGGGGCAGACCTGTGCAGGCAAGCTGTGCATCTCCGCTTGGTAGTGCTGCAGCTCCGCGGCCATCTCCGGGGTGATCTGGTTCAGCGACTCGGTGGAGCTGTTGGGGCTGGGGTCTATGTAATCCGCGTTCTGCCCACCGGACGCCACATTGCCCTCTCTGTCTTTGGAGCTCCCTGAGTGGTAGAGACTGTGCTCAGACCCTTGGCTGCCCTCTGCTCTGTACAGATGGGCTTGGCTATGAGCCTGCTGCAGGCCTGGGCTACATTCAGAACTGGGGCTCGCAGGCATCCACAACTGTTCCATGCCGCCCTCCCCGTGGTGGTGATAATAGTCGGCCCCCTCCTGGAAGCTACTGTAAAGCGGCCCGAGTCTGATCTTGGCAGGGCGGACAGAAAAGTGCTGCTCTGAGAAACTGTACGGGGAGGCCCGACCGGGGCTGTGGTAGCTGTGGGCGCTTAAATCCTCCACGCTAAGCTGTCTCCATCGACCAGTCAGCTCCTCTTCATCCGGGGCCAATGTGCTGCCACGACGACTGTCTCCGTAGGCAACGCTAGGAGACGAAGATGGCGGAAGCGGCTCGTAAGGCTCGCTGAAACAGGAGGACATGGTGCGGCTGTAGACAGGCGAGCTGCCGTTCTGGTGGTGGCGCAGCTCCGTTTGCTGGAACGGGTGGGCGTTGCTGAAGCCTCTCGGGCTGTCCCTCTCCCAAGAGGAGTCACTCTTTCTTTCATAGTCCCCTGCATCCCTCCAGTCCATGTAGAGCGAGTGGTGGCGTGGGGAAGAAGCTGCACTGCTGGGCGGGTCATTGCCTTTGTCTTCTGAGCCCCCTGCGCTGAAGCTGGAGTAGGAGCTGGAGCCAGCGCCCAGCGTGGCAGGGAACTTGGGGAAGCATTCCTGGGAAAATCCGGCCCTCAGCCCTACCGATCCTTCCTCTGGGTTGCTGTCTGTGGAGTTTTGAGGCCTGTATTGCAGCTGCCTTTGACCATGAAGGTCTACGCTGGGCCTCCTCTCGCGCTGACGGTCCTCGGGGCAGTACAAGGCCGTGTCGCTGCTGTAGAGGTCTGATTTGTAGGCTGCACGGAGCCCCAGCCGCTCCCCTGGACCCAAGCGCTCCAAAATAAAAGTGTGCTCCTGACGCTGGGGGCTGGGGGAGCGGGAAGCTTGACTGCTGCTGCAGACCTCATCTGACTTCTCCAGCACTTTGCCGATAAGCGAGCCCGGGACGGCATCCGAGTAGCAGAGAGGGGCCTCCTCCATGTGCACGGTCAGCCGCTCCTGGAAATCAGCTGGAAGCTACAAGGGGGGAAGAGAGAACAAATATCACCGCTCTTGTAAATCTAGAGCGAAACTAACAATCAGAATCAGATCAAACACGATCTGAAGATGAATACTCCAACAGCAGCTGATGCACGTTTTGACCCATCTCATGACTCTGTGTGCTATGATCATCTGAATGGCGTGTAAACAAACAACCACGGAAAAGAGAAAGAGAAAAAGAATATCTCCATGGCAACGCACAAACCAGCACAGTATCAACAGGAATCCAACCAGTTGTTCCTAATTGACAATTAGAGTCAAGCTAATTATAACATTGGGGAAGAGTAGCTCTCAGAACTCCACAACTCTAGAACGGAGGAGTACCATCAAACCCGATATAGGCAATGGGACATTTGTGGCTCTGCTAAAGACCTCCGACAAGCCTCTGCAGCCCCGATGAGCCAGGCGTGATCCTCCTTAGCTGCGGCGCGCTGCCTGTCTTCACTTTCCACTAGACCACTTTATATTTTAAGCACCAGCCGCTGGTTTATGGCAGCGGTTGGGAAAAGGTGACCCTTCAGGATCAAAAGAGCACGCCGACCACTAAATACTTACGGTAATCAGTCAGTCTTCTAAATCTAAAGTTGAGCGGTTTTCTGTGGATATGCTGGTGTTAAAGAAGAAATAAGATCTCCAAATATGCATTTCTCATGAATTACCACCTGTCTGTTCTCCTGTTATTTAAGCATCCGCGGATCTGTTCATACCCTCCGCTTGTTTTGCCGCGAAGCAAAGCAGCTCAGTGGGCACTGGAGAGCTGCGGCACATTGCAAAATGCTGCAGCGCCATTTATCAATTCCTTTTTTCTTCCCCGATTAGCTCCCATCCACAGTACCGGCAAACTCATGGAGTGCACGTGTGACCTTTGACCCCCCCTATTATGTTTGGCAGCGCGCCAACAGGACCGGGTTTTCATTCTCCCACCAATTCTGTAGAGTAAGGTTGTGCTTGAGTTTGTATGCGTGCACGCAGGAGGGGTGGTGGTGGTGGTGGTGGGGGGGGGGGGGTCATTAACCTTAGGGGATCAACCAGGCTTTCCATTGATATTTCCATTTAGCCATACACGCAAACCACGGAGCGGCATACTTTAACCCCGTGGACACTTGCCACATTTGATGTCCCCCCAGCGTCACGTGCACAAATCACGAGGCATTTAATGACTTTCAGACAACGCCGTGATTGCGCTGACACCACCGCAGCACACTTGTAAACCTTCCTCAACAACTGTCAAAGCGGGTGCAGGATCATTACGGCTGCCTGCTGAGAGGAAGTAAGAGGCTCCAGGAGTTGTACTCGAGCTCCACCTCATCAACCAGCTCTATGCAAAAAACAACAAACTATTGCAATGCTTTATGGTCTTTAAACCAATTAAAGGCAGACAGGTAGCTGAATTAGCCTCTGATGTGATTTTTAGGATTGTTAGTTATCAGACATCGTTTATTGCTGCAGCCACTGTTGGTGATTGAGCATAGACGAGCTTATTGTTATTATTATTGTTATTATTGCCAGCTTTTTCACGCTGAAACTATAACCCCGTTCTTTTTCTGTTTTAAAGACCCAAGGAAAGAATTTCTAATCACCCAGAACGACACCCAGAACGACACCGAAATAACTTGTGTACCACTACCAACAGCAATTTCCATTGAAACCCCCCCCCCCCCAACTCTGCTCAAATCTGTCTTTTGATTCATGTCTTGTCTTGATCTCCTCTCGCAACGGAAGCATGAATCCAGAGCTCCAAAAGAATTTCCCAGTTTTTTTCTGCAAATCACAGCGATTTGATTAAATCTGTCTCTTAGCATAAACACAACCCCCCCACCCCCCAAGCAAACTTTGGTTGCCTGTGACCTTTAGGAAGCAGAAAACAGATGGTGTTAGGGTTAGGGTTAAATAGTGCCACAAATGACAACAGAGAAAAAGAAAGTGTGCCACAGAAGGACAATTACAAACAGTAAACAGCTGAGGACGTGCCAAATTACCTTTTATTTTACTTTAAGATATTAAACTGTTCAGTGCAGTGGGCTGCCTATTATACATGTGTGTGTATGTATGTGTGTGTGTGTGTGTGAGAGAGAGAGAGTTGCTGCAGTATGAGGAGAAACAGCATTAAATAAATAAGACACATCCTGATTGGTGGAGCGGCAGACACTTCAGGGCTCACCTCGGAGAGCTGGGCCCTGTAAAGAGACTTGTCACAGTGGAGGAGCTGAGCAGCCAGGTTACAGTCCTTCCTGTAGAGGTCCTGCAGACGCACAGCATCATAGCGTTTATGGTTACAGAGCAACACTTTGGCTCTCAAATCGGGCAACCGCTGACAGTCGCCTGCATGGGTGAGTGAGTTGACTGGCAGCAGCGCTCAGAATGATAAACAGGTCCTACATTGTCCTCTTGCAGCTTCTCAATGGTGAGCTTGGCCTCCATCAGGTGGTTGTTGAGCACGATGATCTCTCTGCTCAGCGCGCGCTTCTCATCCTCGTGGTGCTGAGACTGATGGAGAGAGAGCAGATTTAAGGAGTGTTCGGCACAACCGGGAGACTCGGAAACATCTACAAACCCCATCTGGAATGCATCTACAGCCCACTTGTCCTAGTCTATTAGGACTAACCAGCAGGTTTGGGCAGTTCTTATTCCAAATGAAGAAAGCAGCTCAGATTCCTCTGCTTAAATGCAAAATCAAAGCATTTGAATAATAAATGATGGGATGATGATAGTGAGCTGAAAAAGAACTGCACGTCCGTGTGCGTGTGTGTGGGACTCTGTGAGAGTTGTGTAGGAGTCGCTGGCTCTAAATATAAACAGAGGACCGTCTAAAGATACAAAACGCAGCGTGACATCGAGATAATGTTTAAGGGGGGTTAAAGAAGGCTGCAGCTGAAAATTTTGGTTACTATGGGCAACAATGTCAGCGAACCGACTTTTTCCCATCTAGCAGACGTGGGAGACATTTTTGCAGGACATAATTATTTACTATTTGTTAGTTATATTATTAATAAAAGGTTCTCTTGAGCGGGCTTCGTCCTTTATGTTGCATCGCTGTATCAATATCTGCCCAGCATGTAATTACACTCTCTCTCTGGTCGTGGTGGGCCGTGGGGGTCAGACGGGCCTTCAGCACCTCAGGAGTAAACAAGCTCTACGATTAGAGAGTCTTACTCAGCACCGCGGACACAGATCAATAAAAGCTGATGACCAGCCACAAAAGCTGGGTTTTCTGCAGCCTTTTATTGGCCTCCAGACCACAACGGTTCTGATCTCCAGCGCTAGCAAAGGAATTTCCACCTGGTTTGTCTAGAGCAAGGATTTTAATTTTTTTTTTTTAGGTCAAATTAATTGCATCTTTCTACCAACTGAAGACATTTCTGGACAAACCGACCCAAGCGGCAGCGAGGAACAACGGTCCTGCTCTCGTTCTGCCACTGGAAGGAGGACAGCTAACGGCAACAAGCCACAATTACCATCAGCAGTACAAAACTCATGCGTCTACACCCCCTGACTCGGTGCGCGCTGCTGTTGTGTCACATCTACACAACAAAATACACATACGGTGTGTCCATTTGCATGCATGCATTCTTTGTGAATATTTTTTAAGAAGAAAGCCTTTGAGATATTCGGTAATTGATGTTATTCTGGGCTTATTTACATGTTGTGCATCATCACTGATGCAGCGCGTCATCTGCAAAGCGAAGGCTAAAGCAACACACACTTACATCTCTTTGGATCTTTTCCTCCAGATCTTGGTTGATCCTCTGCAGTGCCGAGTAGCTGCTTTGTATTCTAGACAACACGGGACATGCTCACTTGTGTATCACAGTATTTAGGTAGACAAACAATCAAAACCAACAGACCTACAGTTCAGTGAGAGAACGAGGAGCGGAGCGGAGCGGCTCAGTGTGATGAGTCAGACATGAAATGCACTCGTCGGCTGTTTGAACAACTCGCTTCGTTTCATGACTCCATGATAGAAGTCGTCACATATAAACTTGACATTTGGTGATTCAGAAGGCAAATTAGTTCTTTGCTCCGGCTTTTGTTGGGGAATGACGGCCTGTTTATTCCATACTGCTCTGCTCGCTCCGCTCGCCTGTGGATGGTGTGACCTGAGCACCCGTTTCACCGCTTGGCCCACCTGCGCAGTTTATCGGTGAACTTGTCCAGCTCCTCCTGGGCCCGCCGCAGCTCCGTCTCCAGGTACTGGCGCGTGGAGTCGAACTCGCTCTGCAGCAGTTCCAGCTTGTGTGTCGTGTAGGAGAGCCTTTTCCTTAAGTCATCCTTCTGCTCCAGAAGTGAGCTACACACACACACACACACACACGATGGTGTTCAAAGCGAATGGTGTGAACAAATCCTTGCATGCACAATGAGATGCCTTTGATATGCCCTCAGACAGCCATGCAACAGTGATGAGAGCATCATGAGGAGGCGATAACAGCTGGACAGCTGTGCCAGGAAGTGCTATGAATGAAGAAATAATTCCACCCAAAGACGTGGACGCCAGGCAGGGTTACAGAGCTCCGTCCATCAGTGGAATCTTTGATTATGACCCCTCTTATAGCAACTCAATGATCTGCGAGACCGGCCCAAAAAAGAGAGAATGGGACGTTTGATGAAATGTCCACCGATAAACTGCAATGCATCGTTTGAATGGGCCGTCAAGGGTCGTCAATACCCTCCAGCATGTAATTGAGCCAGAAAGGACAGCGACAACTATTGAAAGCGAGTGCATTTATTTAGCTTCAGGGTCGCAAACGGACAAGTATCAAAAGAGGAAACGTCTGCTTGTCTAGAAGACGACCAGCGCGTACAGCTCAGCCTAATGGAGCCTCTATTGATGGAGGAAGGAGGGTAAAGATGTGGGTGGATGTCTGTTTTTATCTCTTTTCATCTAAACATCGGAGACGGGAAAGGTTCCCTCGGCTCTTTAACATGGAGGAGAATCTCTGTCCCATTGTCTCTAGCAATATGAAGCAAATGCAGAAATTAGCTCCTGATTAAATAAAATGCTGCCATTCTGGGGTCTTTTAGGTCTCCAGGTGAGGAAAGTAGTGCCACGTAAACTGCTCGTGCAGCAGAATTCATTCACATGGCAGCAAGAGAGCAAATGCATGCTGCAGGAAGGTCCATTTGTAGGCAGAAATCTCAAACTGGGGACAGAATGAAACACTTCTATACCTTCCAAAAATGGCTTATCGCACCGTTGTGGGGTCTGATGTAACCTTTGACAAAGCTGAGGCAGCATAATATGAAAACCTGTACTTTTAATTGACTACCATTTATTGTTAAAGAAGAAAAGAAAATAGATGAATTGCAAGTGCGCCTAATTTTATATGTTTAACAATAGATACTGCTGAAAGTGAAGTGGCACAAGAAGGTTGTTTTTAATCTGATGATAATCGACTTTACCAAGGTGGAGTGGAATAACTGGTTTATCTGGGAACGGGAGATCAAGGAGGCCAGTTATAATGGGACACAATAGAACTCATCCAACTCTTTGGTGAATTATTAGGGCACCGGAGCAGAGAAGAACCATTCATTTTCATTATTAATACCCACTTTAGTGCTGGGACAAGAACAAGCATGGGACTGACACAGATTCTATTCTGTTTTGTAAAAACACAGTGGCACAGCGATTTGCACGACCACTTTTTTCTATCAGTAAAAGTCAGATTGGAATTGAATTTCATAAATCGATGCCTGTTTTGCATTGCCTCCTCGCTTGGCTGTGTAACTTTGAGAGGTGTAAAAGCTACTATAACTCATAGCACTTGAAGCTAGCAAATCAAATTTCCACCTTAGTCTAACACTTAAACATGTTACGCATCAAACTTGTCGAATTGAGGAATTGTGTAGTGCTTTAAAGTAAATGATACTAAATCACCACCTGGTAAGAAAACGTTGCATTAAAATTCCTAATTTAAATCATATATCTGTATATTAGAGGGAGAATTTACACTATAGGAGATCTTTGTTTTTTGATGCTGGTTTCTACTGATGAGTGAGCCACCTGTCTACATCTGAGAATCTCTGGCAGACTGTAAAGGAATTTCACTTGAGGATAATCAGCTTTCCCTGGAAGCGTTGGCTCACATATAAGCTGAATGATCCCAGTCCGGTACAGATGGGGAAGAGAGAGGACGGGGTTTTCATTGTTTGGACTGTGTGGAGAAAGCTCAAATTCTGATACGTGTTTGGGGCTTCTTTAGCTTTTTCCAGTTATTCTTTTGTTTGTGGAGCCCTATTGTTTGTATTTAGCGAAGAATAAATCACTTTTGTTTTTAGTTTTTTGGTCGTTCTGAGCCAGTCTCACTTGCCTGGGATCTAACAAAAAACCTGTAACATATGAAGGGTTTGATTTTATATTTTTTAAGGAATTTGTCAACTTTTTTTAAATTTATTTGTCAGGAAGGCTCAGCTTTGGTATATAATAGCCTTTTTAGTACCTGAGGTGGTCCTTGTTCCTTCTTTTTAACAGCTCTACGATAAACTTGAAGTCTTACATGTTAAATGAGCACACCTGCAAAGAAATTACCACTAAACTAAGATAAGATATTTAGGTAATGTTAACAAAACCATGGCTTAATATGTGACCAAGTGGGAGTTGCATACTGTTCAGCATATGCAAATACGCCAAGTGCTTGATAATTAAACCCAGCTTCTTTTCCTCTGCAAATGCTTCTACTATTTACACAGGATTTTATAAATTTCATTGTATTTCCACCCAAATTACCTGTGGCAAACTACATAAAATGAGATTCTGCACGCTGGCAGCCTTTGGTTAATTTCTACAAGCTTCCTTTTGTGGTTTTATCATTTTGAACCCAGAGCAAAACCAAAAAAGCACAAGAAGTGGACGAGGTCAGCAGAGAAGCCGACAGCGAGTGGAGTGAAATGAAATAAATCTGGGAACGTAGAAAAAGCTGCAGAACCACAAATTTTTCAAGAATTTTTTTACTCAGGTAAATAAACTCCTGATAAATATTCCTGGATGTATTAGTGGTTCTTCTTGCACCATGTTTTATCTTTAATTTGTTAAAATTGTTGGTACAAAAACAAATACATTCTCAAATTTAATCAAAGACGTTTCCTGAGTCAGCGAAAGAGACGGCGGACATTCTGGAATGCGGATGGTTGGCGAATGATGCAGGATGACGGTACGCAAAGTAGCTCCAGTGATGAAAAATCCCCCCATTAGTGACCTCCGACAATTGGCAGCTGAGTCGCACATAATGAGAGCTTTCATCGCGGTTGGATGGGATGACGAGGCGTGATGAGGCGGCGAGAGGAGACACCGCAGGGGCAGATGGGCGCACAAACAGATAAAAACAACGGGCGGATGGATGGTCGAGTGGGAAAGGTTGGTTACAGTTTCACCCTTACCTCTTTTTTGGATGTTTGCCACCATTTCGGGGAACTTTTAAGGCGGTTTTGCCAATGTATATCTTTTTCATGGTTTGTCTATGTTCCTTCCCTCTCATGTGTTTACAAGAGTTGACCACCAGGGGGCCGGCAAGCACATTAGCTCCCGAAAGGAGACCAGCTAAGTCTGGATTGTGGAACGACTGAGCGTTCTGCCTTTGTCGACCCTGTCAAACAAACAAACATAGAAGTCGGCAACTGTTAGTGATCCCAAAAGAAAAAGACTGTAAAAAGATGACCGACATGGCGGCTCCACAGGGGAAAGCAAAGGTGTCTCAGTCAGCCGACTAGTGGTAGGTTGCAGTATAGGAGACCTGAGCAGATGAATGCGAGCAGCTGTTTACAATCTCTGACCTGAGGCTGTTTGCTGCTTTACGGTAAACACTGGCCTCAGTATTCCAAGTGCAATAAATCGATGTAATAACATCGTGGGCAGGAAATTCCACTGTGACCAGAGGGACTCAAACCCTGCACACTGGGAGATGAATCACCCGCGGGCCTCCGATCAAATGCAGAAAAAGACAAGTCAACAAACGGAGAACTCAGAGACGAGGAACATCCAACTTCATTCATTCAAATCCGGCCAAAAGTCTTACAAACGTCATTCGAGTTGCATTCGTGTGCGCGAGTCGACACCCACCGAATACAAAATACGCAGCGGACAATCAAACCAGGGGCCAGTTTCCAGCCAAATCATCTGTCAAACACGTCACTTTGTCTGGTGTGAGCTGGAACATCCGGGCAGACGGGAAGCAGCACGCCGGGGTGGACAGAGGGGTGGGGCAGTGATCCCACACAAGGATCCAGCGGATATTCTTTGGTTGAAGAGCCAGAATTTCTTGTTTTTCTGGGAGGAGAGTTTTCACCAGCTAGAATCACCATCTTCTCCATTCACACTCACATTTTGGCTACTATCCTGACCCCTTTTGTGACAAAACGCTTGCAGCAAAAAAAATCAAGACCCAAAAGTCTCCCTGCTGATTTATGCTGCTGGCTGAAGAGGCAGGAAGACGTGCACTAATCCAGATGGTGACGAGCTCACCGCCAGCACCCGGGCCTTCGTTCCAGCTGCTCCCCTCTGAGTCATAGCGCCAGTGTGTGTGCATGTGTGTGCGCGTGTGAGCTCTGTGTAGGTGCTGTGGCTCCAGTGCACTCGGGAATGCGTGTGTTAAAACATGTGGGTTGTGTTGCATTTATGTATGAGAGTGTCTTTTCGTGTGTCTGCATGCTGCGCCGAGTCGCCTTCTCTCTGCAATAAAATCAATTCTGAAAAATGGGGAAGGGGGTGCCGGTTGAGGTTGTGTCTCCTCAGTGCACACTGGTTCAGATGGAGGAAAGTTATTTCAGGGGCAAAGCACGAAGGGTTGCAAGTTGGAGAGCGGAGAGTCATGAATGCGCCTTCCTCTCGCCTTTCCGTGTCCGTGCTCACCGGAGCCTCACAGGAAAAGTCCTTATCGCAGGCGCAGACCTCAGCTCACGGGACCCCGAGTGGCTGACTCATCCAGCACCCTCACGGGGCGGCGAGGACGCTCTTTCTGCACCAAACGCCGGCGTAATACCACTGCTGGCTAACCCCGCGGCCCGTCACTTCACTCCGCTTGGGATTTGCGAGCAAACGCGTTCACGCACCGAGCAGCGAAATCATTAGGGGTGATAATGACCCACCGAGCTCTTTTCACATGCCACTGGTGTGATTCGGCACGGGGGGGGGGGGGGGGGTCATCACGGCACCGTTCCGTAGGGGGTGGGATTGAGAGGAGGAGGTGATGGACGTTAATTGGAATCCAAAAACAAACACAAATCATAGAGCGACGGTTCTGCAGCAGAACCGGTCAGACGGACAAACAGCTGCGCGAGGGGGGCCGCTGCTGCTTTTTTGTTTGATTTCATTTGGAGGGGGAAAAAAAATCCAATTCTTTTCTCCTTAATTTGCTTCCTTGAGCTTAACACAATGATTTCCAACCCTGTGGTTGTGGATGTGAGAAATAAATGCAAGTTTCTGAAATTGAAATTTAAAATGCCGTTATTTCAAACCTGGACGAGCACACTGCGCTCATCAGTCTCAGTTATGAGCAGCAACACGAACTGATGACGAAGGATCTTTTTCAAACGCTTTGGCTCATTAAAATAGGGCCCTCAAACGCAGCTACGCGTGGACGCGCATCTGCACAGACCCCGCACGTGCACAGCACACCGCCCACCTCCGCCTGAGCATGTTCTGAAGTTGCGCCTAAATGGACAGTCCATTACTCCACTGAAATCCTGCCGCTTTCTATGTGCGTGTTCGCAAGTGCACGTGCGTGCACGTATTCGTGTAGTGGATGTACTCACAGCTCCATCTGGAACTCTCCAGAGGCGGTCTAAAAAGCTTCAACTCTGAGATGGAGCTTTTAATAAAAAGACACGAGTATGACAAATATAAAAAGCAGATTTTCTGCCCCACCATTCACACAGTAACACATATTTATGCCACATATGATATTTTACATCCACCAAAAAGTGTCTCCACCAAAAATGTTATACAATACGAACAGGTTCCTGTTAACGTGACCTGCGGGCTCATTTGAGTGGCATATTGATGCCTTTTTGAGCCAATTATATTTACCTTCCAAAATATGGACGTCTGTTTCCATCTCATTATAAATATTGAGTGGGAGTCAGAGTCTAACGGCGGCAGCCTGGCTGGTCAAAGGTGACGAGCACTACTGGAACGAGATGGTAAGACTTCGGGAACTTCAGAGAAGCTGTCAGTGCCTCGTGTGTCGGAGCGAGAGAGAGGGGCCGCAGATTGATGTTAGACCTGAACGGTCCACTTGACGTACTCCGAATGAGGCTCCAGCCTCTTCAGCCTGGCCTCCCTCCCACATCACTCTCCCGTTTGTGGACGACAGCTCGTCTCCGTCGCCACTTCAACACGTTGGAAAGATCAAACGGGCAGTTTTTCTTCACAACTCTGCTGCTGCGTTGGACCTCAGTAGCAAAAGTGAGTGTGCGACGATCCAAACTGGTGCGCTGAGGTGCTGGGGACCTCATCTGGGGGGTAGGGGGGGTGGGGGTGGGGGGGCATGTTGGATGCAACAGATTGTCCTGACATCCAACAAGCAGTGAATGGTTAGAAAAGCCTGTGTCTGTATCCATCTCAATGGGAAAAAATGGGAAAATAAAATTTGCAAGATTTGTGAAATGGCTCTATTTTCATAAACGGGCAAAAAAGGAAAACTCATCCGCTGGTGGAGCTGATAGAATATGATCAAAAGCTGCAGTTATTAAACCCGTTTGAGGATATTTTGTCAACATGTACTATGGATGATGCTAACGATGAGGCTTCTTTAAACTGAGCCCTGTTTGGGTTCATTATGGATGATTGATAAATACATTATCAGTCCTGAAAACTGTGTCAAACTCTGTTTGCCGCACACCCTGGGAAACCATGTCTCCCTGTCAGAGACAAAAATTCCCATTTCCAGACTGTCGATCAGCCCTGATGGGGAGCGGCTCTTTGGTTCAATCCAGTGGCACCAGTCTGCCCTGCAGAAGATGTATGACATTTGCTTTTTAATCACACAGAGAGGTCTCTGTTCTCTTGTCTGCTTCCTCTGTTGTTGGTGGTGGTATGGTGTTTGTGTGTGTGTGTGTGTGTGGGGGGATTTCAAGACATTTCATCACTGAGCCTGGAAGGCTGAGGATGTGAGTGTGACTGGGTCAGGCCTGCAAATTCAGCTTCCTCTCGCCACAGGAGAAGTTCCTTCCTGTCAAATGGGAAAATCCGCAGGGCACCCCCACCCCACAAGGGGGAAAATATCCAAGCAGAGTGGCTTTAATTGAATTAAAGCTGTGCTGAAGATGATATTGGAGGAACCAGATTAGCTGTCTCCTCGCCTGTGATACGCCTGAAATCGTAATAATAATCGAACACAAAGGGGAAAGCTGCATGTGTTTGCAACTGTGGCCAATTCCTAATAGCTCATTAGACACATTATCTATAAGAGAATGACTTAGAGAGAATTAGAGAAGGAGGGGGAGATTTCCTTGTGTAATTCCCGCGTGATGCAACTTGAGTGCATTTGAAAACGAGCTCATTTAAATGTGAAGGCATTTAAATGAGCTTGTGAGTGACAGGTGGTCTCCATCCAGACCTTCACGCTTGCAGCATCTAAACCTGTATAAAAGACCCAGAGTACTGCTACAGCAGTGCTAACATGCAGAGGAATTCATCAAAACCGTGGGGGCACTCCGACAGGTGATTCTCAGAAATCCCTCAAAAGCGGACACATGCGAATGATAAAGGTGGAAGGGATTTTAAAGCCAGTCAGTCATCCTGACATCCTGTTAATTCATCATTCAACAAGGAAGCTGTGAGAGTAAAGCCGTACATCCTATACAAAATAAAAGCAGCCCCGTCCAAACAGCGCTGCATCAACGCCGAACTGACACTCCGCATCACAGGAGCAAACACTCACACGTCCCCACACACACTCATCAAAGGTTGCAACGGTACCTTGTGCTCACGCACAGCTCCATTCCAGAGGGATTCCAAAGAAAAAGAAAAGATCCTGCTGCTCCGATGCTCTGTAAGGATGGAAGAGAACCCCCCCCTTCCCTCCCTCCTCTCTCTCTACAGTATCTGGACTGGCTCACCCCAGCTCCAGCGCAGAGAAAACCCCAGCACACGCACGCCGCCCCACCACCGCCACTGCCCCTGCAGCTTCCAAACAGCACCACGCCGCTCCGCCAGTGACAGCAGCAGCAGCAGCAGCAGCAGCAGCAGCAGCAGCAGCAGGAAGAGTGGGAGGACGGAGCTTAAAGCGAGAAGACAGGAAGAATGTGGGGGTGTGACGATGGAGCACCGAACGATGCTTGCAAAAAGAGAGAGAGAAAGAGAGAGAGAGAAGAGGGAGAGGGGTGGCAGCTCACCTGATGGTGTCTATGTGGTTTATCTCCTCATCAGCCACCTGAAAAGAAATGACAACACATTATCCACCACCTATTTTATCCAAGACCACACACGCACATTTGCCAGAAAAAGAAACGATTCAGCAGACACGCTTCGTCTTTCAGGTGTTGTTTATGTTCCTCATCCCTCTGCTCTCTCTCTCTCTCTCTCTCTACTCCCTCCATCCCTGAACAAACCTTCATTGCACATGGCTCCTTCTGACTGCAGATAAGACTGCAGATAGATGGCAACCCCCCCCCCCACCCCCAAACCCTATGGGGGACTCTGGCGGTGGCTCAATATCCTTGGCGAGGGGCCGGATCGAAGCGACAGAGCGGGAGGGAGACAGATAAGCAGAGGAGGGAGAAAGTGAGACGGGAACAGGTGGTTCAAACTGTTGAATCCAGCATCTCGGCTCCCGAGCTGTGCCCTCATCCCCCCCCCCCCACCCACACACACCCACACACACACTTATAAGAATCAACTACGCATGTTTTCATTCACATTCAGACCAGAAGGTTCAGCCAGCCACCAGGATTTAAGGGGCACGGACATAAAAGATCCGTCATGATTCCCAATTGATTTGGGACAAAACTCATCCTTTTTAAGCATATAGCAAAGGGTCTATAGGGCAGGGGCTGTGTGTTCAGGCCAGCTAATGCTCACGGAAACATGGCTCTTCAGAGAGAGCACAGAAGAACAATTTGTGCCTGTGAGGACTGGCATTGTGGAAATGAAAACTTTGGTACACACACACAGACACACAGACACACTCACACACACACACAGCTCTCACATGCTTGCCTCTCGGCCCCCTCACCACCCACCTCTTTCCAAGCTGTTGCCAGGGTGACGGAAAAGGCTGAATTTTAATCAGACAATAAAATAAGGGAATGTCATCGTCTCCTTTATTATTAAATGACAACGGCGGTGCTTTCAAAGCTCTGGGAGGTGTATTTTGGGTGCAGGGCAAAACAGTGGTGGAATGCAAATGTCAACGGGGAAACGCACAATCGCTAACCAGGGGAAAGCCAAAGCCTGAGCCGAATCATTCCGTGATATACTTTTGAGGAATTTCTGGAAGGAGAAGAGAGGCCAGATGGATTCTCACTGCCGCTGAAGGTCACGCTGGCACGGAAAGTGATGGAATAATTAACCAACTGAGCCCTGATTGAGGCCTGTCAGACCCACCGAAACCCACCCTGCTGCCGAGACAAACAAGCCTGCAGAAACCACCAGTTGGGACTCCTTAAGAATAATAAAGTTCAAACATATAAAAATGTGCATTTTTTTAAACAATACTTTGTTGGCTGTTGCAACATTTCCCCTGTGCTCGTTTGATAATAAGGTTCCAGCTGCACCGATTGTGCTGCGAGCACCTCAAAACTTTATGAATTCTAACGTTAAGACTCTCTCGTCTCTTCTGGCACCTTTTTATGCTTTGACAAATTGAGCAGGAAAGCAAAGACGGCTCCATCTCTTCATCAATCTACCCGGCTGAAGCAATGTCTGCTCTGGTCGTAACATATGTTCCCAGGCCTGGTTTTGCCTGGGAAGGCTTTTATTACTCACCATGTTGATGCCCCGGGGCAGAGAAACAGATTTGTAGGGGTATCTGGGGAAGTGGCAGTGAAACTCCGGGAAGGGACTCTTCATTTGGAACCCTTGATAGAACTGTGGGGGAGGTGGAATGATGTGTCTCTCGTCGCTCTCCTGCTGGTGTGGGGCCTCTGCTTTACCGTCCAGGTCGGCGTGTGTCCTCACAGTGTCGATATCCGTCTCCAGGTACGTTTTCTGAGGTGGCAGACGGTGGGTCTGCTCTTCTTTGGTCATCTCCAGCTCAGGTAAAGAGGCCGGCTGCAGGGCCATGGAGCAGAGCAGCCCGGGGCTCCACTCTGTCAACTCTCCAACCTTCTTTCCTGGCCTCTTTGTGCCTCCTGGGATAAATCGGCACTGAGATACCGCTTTCCCCAATGCCTGCAAACTGTTTGTGTCAAACACATTGGACGTCACCTCATCCAGGAACTTGGAGAACCTCAGTCTGGCGTCAAGCTTTCCCTCCAGCAGCCACTGTGCTTTTGCCCCACTACTGCTGCTGCGTGTCGGTGCAGAGTACCTCCCATCACTCAGCCCAACCCTCTCTGGCCATGTGTGGAGTGGCCTTTTCCCAGTGGCTCCTCTCTGCTCCACCTGTGGCTTAGCTTCAGCATGAGGTCCTACAGACGGACGTCCAGCTTTCCTCCGATATCTGCCCGCTCTGAGATGAGACTGAAATGCTTTCTGGCTTTGCTGCTTGATGGAGCTGTGCAGGACAGAGGTTGCTCCAGAGCTCCAGCTGTTCTCGCTGCTGCTTCTGTTTCCCCCTGCGCTGTAGCTGAGGTCACCACGGCTGGAGGACGACTGGCAAGACAAAGGGCCTATCAGCTCCTCCAGCCATACCTGATCACCACTCAGCACGGTGCAGGGAGCTCCGTACGAGGGGTTTGGCCACAGCCGACCCACCACGGGGCTGTTTGTTCCATCCATCCATCCCATCCTGGATGTGTTTCCCTAAAAGTGGCTGCCGGCAGATGACTCATGGTCTATTTAACAGCCCTCATTTTCAAGAGTTCTACACCATTCCAGTGTCATTATTGTGTGACCCTGACCTAGAACCGAGCCAATACCTTTCACTCTAGGCACGACAAATGGACTGACAAGGACATCCTTTATTAAAATTTTGATCAAGTAAATGATGGAAATGGACCGACAGTCAATATATCACTAATTTGATCAGCAATGTTTAGCAAAGAAATGTGCTGACTCCAAAAAAGATTAGAAATCACCATTAATAGATCAGAGGCAACACTCTCATGTGATTCGTTTTCTTCGTGGAACAGTCTACGAGTGGTTTCCTTCGGATCGATCCAAAATAAAAGCTATAGCACGGTTGGCAAAACGCTGCCCTGCACAGCTAAATTCTGCGCTGATCTGCAGAAATGTCAGTTCTGGGTTAAGAGGAGCGTTAGAATAACTCCAACAACCGCCTTTGTTAGCCGAGCAGAGCTAACTCTCAGAGCGCAGCTCTTAATTAGTCCATGTATCGATGGCTGAGCTAGCAAAGATCTTTCTGCTGTTTCCGGGTCAGTGGCTGCAGGAGAGCATTGATCCAGCACCACATGGCAGCTGGCACACAGACCAAATGACTCCAAATATTGCTATGAATTATGTAAGGATACAGTCCAGTTTAATCAGCTTGTTTACTACAGTCACTGCCTGTAAATGCATTTTTCCCCCTCTTCTCTTCACACGGCCTGTCAGACACTTTCACACCCCGAACTGTAAACTCTCTTCATCAATATTCAGATGGTTACGTAACTGTACTTAGTCTGTGCCTGGCAGGAGTGGAACAGATCGGGCGTGTAAGTGAGCGGCAACAGTTTCAGCAGCAACACATCCTAACGCATGAGATGACTCCTTTGAAGCCGGGATGATGGAATATGCATCAGGGGAAACCCCCTAAATTCAGCATTTTACTGGTTTCCCAGTCCTCCAGACTGTGCTGTTCTAAAAAGAAACGCACTGCTGCAAATGTTTCAGCCGTATGTGCTTAACATTCCGAGCCATTGTGATCTAATTTGAAGTCTGTGCGCGTCAGGACCGGAGAGGAGACCTTCAACTTGTCCTGAATTTTCCCTCCACTTGCATCATCCGGGTATGGCAGACCGGTCCATGCATCATGTCGTAAAGGAGCCAGACTGTTCGTGTCTCCGGGGGCATCATTAGCGCTGCATCCATTATGTAGGGATTCCACGCGCCGTGCGCATGCGTTTGCGACCCCACATGCAGCTTCCTGCCAATGCCCGGCAGGCTCGCAGGGACCCTCGGGGAGCACCCAGTCTGGTACCAGGGAAAAGCACCAAATCTTCAACCCATCTCTCCGCATAATTTGCTTGTTCCGTTCACTTTTTCTACTTTCTTCAGACCCTTCTCCACCGTGCCACCATTTCTCACTGTTTTCCAGTGAGGCTCAGGCCTCTTCCATGATATATGTGTTTAATAATATCTTTTCAATCTCCAGAGGAGCAAAAGGGTGGGAGCCAATTTAGAACTATCACCCTAAAGGGAGGCTGTCAGCCCGCGGCCAGCCAGAGGTAATGGTGCTGAAATTGATTCACGCTACCAGCTCAGAGGTGGAGATAATTGGTGTTGCTCGCTTGCTCAATGGTTTCGCCAGTCTTTGTCTCCCTGGCTTCTGCTGGTCGGCCCGAGGCCCTGCAGAAGGCCCGAGGAAAAGAGAGCGCAAATGCTGATGATCAGCTCAGTACAGGAGGAAGTATTCCTCTGTGCGCCTCTGCTCTGATGTGTTTAAAGACTGGTCTAATCACATCTTAGTGTATCTGTACTGTATATCCGCATGGCTTCATGGACACAGAGGTTTAAAGGGAGTGAGCAGCCATTTGGGCAGCTATCACAGAAACAGCACCGATCAATAACAGGAGGGTTTTGCAAGTGGGGGAAAATGGGTTTTCCCTCTGGATTTCCCTCTGGATTTGGCTGCCGTACTCTTCCACCCTACCCAGTCACCGCCATCATGGGTTTACCAATACGGATTTTCAACAGAGCAAAAATGCACAGAAATCCTGGGAGATACTAGAGGAGACTCCAAAGTTGTGTTTTCTACCGAGATAAGGACACGATGCAAACAGGAAAAACTACAAGGTCAAGAGAGTGTAAACTTGGTGAATTTGTGGCAGACTTGTTGTTTATGGACCCACTCCTGTATTTTGTCTTATTGCAACAACATATCCAGGTTGTTTTAACTGCTGTACAGTAAATATGCAACTCCATAGCTCCGTGTTTGAAGCGAGCATGAACGCTTCTCCCACTGGGGAGGGGGACCAGCCGACCTCGATACATGTAATTATCATGGCACCAACCGCAGCCTCCTCTTCAACGGAGCCTGTCACATCGCCGCGTCTAACCGCAGCTCAGTCACGCAGCAAATGGCAACATTGTGCGAGCGAGCGAGTTCACAGTGGAACAGGGGGAGGAGTCTGCCAAACTTCTTCCACCGGAACTCATGACAGGAAAATATCAAACATCAAAGCAACTGCATGCTTTGATATTTCAATGGGGATAACTAATTTATGATCAGTGACCAATGTTCATCAGTTTTTTTTCCTGCACTAAGAGAGAAATTGGAGGTTCTAACTAGAAGAAGCTAGAAGAAGACTAGAAGAAGCTTTTCCTTATACTAATGTAACTGAATTCTCCTATAAAATTCTCCATCGCTCTAACAGCACATAGCAATTGCTTGTCATATATCCTATAGTATTAAAGGTTGTGGCTAAATGATTACTCTAACTATTGTTAAATGCTAACCTCAGAATGCCAACAGCGATAAAATCTGCTGCACGCCTGTCAGATGGCTCCCTCTTAAAAATGTTGGTTAACATTCTGTGCATGACTCCGATTTGCCTCTTAATTATGATTCAAATGTTTTAGACTGCCAATCACGAAAACGGTACAGCTGAGAAGGAACACGTC
The DNA here is from genome assembly GCF_901000725.2 of Takifugu rubripes. NCBI lineage: Eukaryota > Metazoa > Chordata > Actinopteri > Tetraodontiformes > Tetraodontidae > Takifugu > Takifugu rubripes. The sequence goes on along the minus strand of NC_042300.1, from coordinate 10,314,996 downwards.
TCCGGTGCATCCACGTGGAACGCCACAGCTAATTAGCTGGATATCAATTATCTCATTATGTTTAATAAATGCTCCCGAGATGTCCACATTACATGAAAGAAGGTTCCCACTTGGTAATAAATTACTTTTGGGAGCGTCTACCTACAAGTTACTGGTCACTAAGCAAGAAAACATATTTAGAGCAAATAGTGTGTCATGAAGATGAATGCAGAGGCGGAGAGACCATAGTTTCCATGGTTATTTTTGGCAGATTTCTATGTAGCTTCTTCATGCACACGCGTGCACACACCCAGTGGCAGCCAATTATAGAAACTCTGTGATGAGATTGCTCATGCTACCTTTGCCTCTAATCCTTTGCTATATTAATTATACCTTCCTACAAACCTACATGGTTCTTGTGGCATCAGCACCAAGTATCCATGGCAACAGCCAGTGGGTCCCAACTCTCAGGGATGCACATCCACATGCTGCAGCCTGCAAAGCCAGACAGAGACAACAACAACAACAAAAAACAGCAGAAAGAAGCATAAATATCAAAATAAGGTGAAAATTAAATAAAAAAAACACACAAAAACCCGCACAAACAGGATTTAACGAAGCAGATGAATGTTGCTTCGTTAAGCATAAAGCACTTGCTTTATGTTTGTTGCTGCAAACATAAAGCAAGTGAGGTTCAGGCCACTAAGCTCATCAGCTTGCATTGGGTTCATTAAGATGACTGCAACATATGTATACAGATTACAACATATTTTGATGTTGATGTCATCTGTGTTGTAATTAAAGGTTTAAAATGTCTTTTTTTTTTTTGTTATATTGAAATGTAAGTGTGAAGTTGCCTGCACCTTTCCAGTCTGTTTTGCTCCTGTCGTGGCTCTGAAATATCAGGGAAGACGATCGATGGTGCGAATGATCGATGGATCGCTGGAGCTGCACGTGTCTGCGGGGTCAGAGGTCACCGCTAGATCGTTGCTGCAGGACAAGGATGGAGCAGCTGGTCAGCGCTAGGAAACGCTGTCAGACTGTCCTCTTTAGGGCCGATGGAGGGTCTTCACCACTTTGCATCCTTCTGCCGCTCTGGCAGATTTCTTTGTACATGTTAAGCTGACGTAGGGCTTCATCCGATTAGAGTTCACCCAGTTCACTCGCGAAACACAGAAAGCAAAGATATTAAAAAAAAAAAGTCAGGCGAACAGCGCCATCTACTGCCGAGAGGCTATTTAAACGTTAAGACGTGGAAACGTTTAAAAGTACCTCAAAAGTGATTTACAGGGATCTAACAAAGAAGTGAGGGTTGAACATTTTATTTGTTTTACCACATGATTGCAAACTGTGTTATCCACTGTGGCATGTCCACAATGTCCTGTGATATAAAATACAATCTGCAAACATATACAGAGGAATTGTATAAAAATACCATGACAGATTCTTGTGCTGCAATGTGCTACAGGAAACACGGTGCAAGCGGCACGAATTACTGTAAAGAAATGTAATACATGCGTAATACAGACTCATCCTTGTGCAGCACACGTCTGTAAATATGATGAAACCGGGACGACCCTCATCAACAGCTTGAATACAGTGCAATTTACGTTCTGAAGTTATATAGTTTGTGCACATCAGCGGCAAATACAGGAGTGAAAAATGTCCCTTTCAGAGCCTGGAACCATCCACGCAGTATAACCCAAACGTGCAAAATGCATCCAAGAAGCCACAAGAGTTTAGAAACGAAGGCTGTTCCTGGGTGAAAAACCTAATTCAGCCACTTAGCAGCTAAAACAGCAGCGATCATCTGATGTGTCCAAAACTCACCCCGAGAGCAACACACTTAGTGTAGAAAAAGTGTAAAGAAAATGATATAAAGTTAAACATAACTGTGAAATAGAGGCTTGAATAAGTAAACGGATACATTAAAAGCTAATATTTGATTGTATTTCTAATTTATTACCTAAAAAGCTATACATTACTATATACCGTGGTGTTTATTTCCTATTGGCAGCAATGTGTAGTGTTTCTTTAACATTTTCACTACTTTTTTTCTGTTTTTGCCGGCTGCTCTATTAGTTTCCCCCTATGGTACTTCTGTCCGATGCCATAGGGCACGTGAGCAGATATGGTTCCCAGCTCTTTGGCCCCCTCGATGTGGAACATCTGATCATCAAAGAAGATGTGAGGTTTGATCTTCTGCAGCAGAGGCCCCTTTGGAGCCCCGGCCAGGAAAAGCGCCTCGTCGATCTCCAGGCCCCAGCTGCGCAGGGTCTTCAGGACGCGAGCGCCGGAACTGGCGGCGCTGCGGGACGTGACCAGGAAGGTTCGGATGGGACAGTTGATGCGCTCGTTTTTCATGTAGAACTTTCTCTGGAGTTTCCCCAGAGCCTCCAAGAAACACTTTAAAGGGCCCTGAGAGAGCCGACGAATTAGCCAGGTGAAATAGCTCAATGGTCACAAAGAGGGAAAGCGAACCGGACCGAACCAGTTACCTGAGCCAGGGGTTTGTTCTCAAACTCCTTCTCGTGTTCGAAGAACGTGTCCAGGCCGTGCTGCTTCACAATGACCTCTGACTCGTCGGAGAAGAGAACGGCGTCGCCGTCGAAGGCCACGCGCAGCTGCGTGTCGCTCAGCTCGTTCTCCGTTTCAGGCATGAACATCGTGGCTGCGGCGATGCCTGACACGACAGGAGCTTTGGTTAGTTCCCTCTAAACCAGTGCTTCTCAATTATTTTCTGTTACGCCCCCCTAGGAAGAAGAAAACATTTTGCGCCCCCCCCCCCCGCGTAATGTGCAATTACACTTTATTCTAGTACGGCAAAAAAACAAAAAAACATGTTCTCCGGGGTCACACGCGCCCCCCCTGGCATCACCCCACTATTTGAGAAGCGCTGCTCTAAACTATGGTCACATTAACCGTGCTCCTCTATGGCTTAAGAAGGACAACAAGGTGCCATTAACCACAGACAGTAAACACAACACAGCCAGATGTTAACACAGCTGGAGGCTCCAGATATTTCAAAGCAGGCTTATGAGGCGTCTCACCTTCCTCGATGGCCTCTGTCACTTTCTGGGAATCTTTGGACAGGTACAGGTTTGTCATGTAGGCCTTTAGGTAACCTATGGGACTTTTCCCTCCAGTCATACAAAATCTCTCTATGGTCAAATCTGCGAAGTACAAATAAACCAAAAAAAAACAAACCTCTGGGTTTATGGTTTCTAATTAGACGGCAGAAACATCACAGTGCGACTGCAGTTAAGAGCGTCTGGCGCGGCGTACCGTAGTGATTGATGCTGTTTATGAGGCGCACTCCCACCTGGGCGTGATTGTTGGTCATCAGGACGATGTCAAACAGCTCCTCGCTCTCTGGGTAGAACTCCCGCAGCCGAGTGTTGACGTTCATCAGCGCCTTTTTGATAGGAGAGAGCGGAAGACGGGACGTTGCCCCAGAGCCTTCAGACGCGGTGTTGCAGGACTAACCGCACAACGCGCTGAAGCAACACGTTTCCTAGTGTTTTCATAGCGAAAAAGAAGAGAAGTGGGCCAACGCGTGCTTCGGAATGTAAAGAACAAGAAGCTGCTCCTCCCCAGGGGGTGAGAGGGCTGCTCGCTGTGCTTGAGCTCGGTTTCACAACTAAAAACTTGAAGCATCCATCAAGCAGCAGCACTGAAAACTCACCAGGTCTGAACATCAGCGTGTACGTTTGGTCTAACGGGAGTTTCCACATTTGCGCCCTGCTGAATTTTTTTTTTTTTTTTAAACCGACCACGTGACCCGTGTGACTGCATACCTGCCAAAAAAACCTACCAGTCAGCAGTGGCAACCACCTGTCGGCCATCTTTGAACATCATATACATTTCTTATATGTGGCAGCAGGTCCAGACTTCACTGTCAACATTTCGGGTTGTGGTTTTTCCACAGTGGAGTTTTGTGTTACTGTGCTGAATCTCACTGTACCTGTCCCTACGTGGTGTTTTCGGGTGTTTTCCCTCTGGGGTGTGTTACGACTGATCCATACTTGAGGGACCACGCCCCAAATCTCAGGGGTCCTACCTTGACGAAAGGGAAAGCGGCCCCTGGTTTTAGGGGTTCGTTTTCATTCTCCAGCTGATAGGCCACGTACTTCTCCACCCCCTCTTCCTCATAGATCTTCCTCTCATGCACCATGTTGAAGAGGGTGCGCGACGAGACGGCGATGGTGACGGCATAACGGGGTTTGGGCTGCAACAAGGTGTGGGAAAAAAAGCCCAACTTGTGAATAAAACAAAGAAAAACAAGTGCACAAGAAGACGCAACACCACAAAAGTACAGGCGACGGCTACACATGAACTTTAACGTGAGGCGTTCAGCAAATTACGCACGGGTCGCGGTTTTTGTGTTTTCAGGTTGTCGAAAAAAGCTTTGGCCGCCTCCCAGTCTTGCTCGTCAGCGCTGTCTTCGGATGGCGCGTCGTTTGGTTGGATGTCGCTCATGTTTCTAAAAGTTTCAAACCTTTACCAGCCTTCGAACGTGACACCAAGAACCTGAAGTTTCCCGGAAGTGTGGCGCGGATCCACTTTGGTGGGCGTGTCCTCGCACTGTGACGTAAGAGGCAACGAACTTGACGTTGCGCCGGGTTGTTTAATTTTAAAGGGTCAATAAGTCGCTGATTAAATGACTGAAATGTCTGTCCGCAAGTGATGCTAGAACCCTCTATTAGTCCGCAGAGAGGAGACATTACTATGCTAAGTGGGTACAATACGGTAAAATTGTTAAAATGTGTTCTTTTGATTAGGACTTGATGAAGGAAAATAAACTCCCCGGGATCCCTTTCGCCCTTTTTAATTAAAGTATTATACGTAGAGTGCGCCACACCAACAAAATAAAGTTTAAATGGCGCATTCCCATGTACAGACATCAAAGATTATAAATAAAATAAAGCTAAATTAATTGTCAATATCAGCACACACACGCCGGCTCATGAATGACCTCTCTCTCCACCCCCCCTCCCCCCACACTTGGTAGAGTCCGGGACGGAGCATCATGGCGATTGACGGTGAGTTCTTGGGTTTCTGCGGGACGTGCGTGAAACTTTACCGCGGACGGAATCACAAAACGCCGCCGTTTGCCTCCTGTGCTCAGCGGGCGTCCGGGCCGCCTTTCTCATGCGTCCGTGAGTACCGCAGTGTTCCGGTTGGCGGGACAGCCAGGCGTGGAGGGGGCTGGGGCTGACGCTGACACCCGCACCGATGCGGGAATGTTGTGATTCCGTCACGTGCTCTTTTTTTTGAAAAGTGATGCCGAAGCGACGATGTAAGAGTATTCGAACGTGCATACGCGAGATCGATCTAATTATATGAGCCTGGCTGCAGCCCCCGCGTGCACCATCCTGCGGAGCAGGTGTTTTAATTCACCGACAGTAGAAACGGTCAGAAACAGCCTCCATTGTTGGCCAGCTGCGAATACAGATGCGTGATCGATCGGTGCGCAGGGCAGCCATCGATGACGAAGGCGTCTGTGCGCGAGTTTACGAACCGGAACACGTCGGGCAGAGGGGGCGCGTGCCTCCCTGTCGGCGTCCCATCAGGGCGGACAAGGTGCGCCGTGTCACGAGCCGGTGAGCGCGCGCTGGCGGCTGCAGATGCGAGGCTCTGTGGGCTGACGTGAGCAGCAGATGTCAACATCAGGCGGCCTGGAGGCTCCGTTTTAAGAGGGGAAAGAAAAGTTATGCAGATTGTGGAAGATAGAATGAAACCTTCTCACAAACCGTAGTAACGGGTCGGCAGCACTAGTATAGAATAGAGCTGCTTTAATGGCATTGTATGCAATTAGATGTGAGCCATCTCATCAGCCATCTGACCTTTAGCCATATGGTGGTGTAAATCAACATCTGAAACCACCAGCACCAGAGGGAGCGTAGTGCTGGGCCAGAGTGGAGGGTCTGCAGGAGATATTCTGACCCTGTTCCAGAGGGAAGTGCTGCTGTCGCTGCTCCACAGGGCAAATAGGGAATTTAAGAGCGGTTAAAAACAGTAGGACTCAATTCATTTGATATCTAATTTTTTAAAAAATTGCCACCGTATGCATGTTTAAAATAGAATCCAAAACAGCATTTAGTTGAGAGTTGTCAGTGACTGAAGTATTTCTCCCCCTAAACAGAGTTTCATATTATTACCAAAGTAGAGGGAGATTGTCTTAAGTGGGAGTAAATCGGATGTCTGGGGCCCACAATGGCCATTAATAAAACATGTTTCTTGTAATATATATATATATATATATATAAAACAATTTTTGGATTTAAAACTAGTGTGGAATGAGCCAGTAAATATCAGACATATCAACTCAACATGCTTTCACATATTAAAACCAACTTCTGACGTTCATGTGAGGTTTGACTGGCCGTCTGCTCAGGTCCGACCATGTGGAGTCACACTTTAACTGCAAACTTCTCTGTCTCTCCCAGGTGGGGGGAGGAACTGCGGTGTTCATGAGCTCATCTGTGCCAGGCGAGGTAAGTTCACGCCACAACTGACCCCCTACCTGGACTCATAGCTGCCTTTTTGTTCATCTTCATAGCCTGAATTTGAGCCAGGATTAAATGTGCACCGGCACGCGCTCCACCGCACTGACTAAAACTTCCATTATCGCTGTGACTGTTCACTGAATTTGGGCACGTAGGAAGTGTTTCTGTGCAGGCTGCAGAACCTGCAGCATGTCCCTATGAATTATGCACGCCATATCAGGTTTTGGGTTCACTTCAGCAAAAGAAGGCAGCCGTGTGTTCATGATTTATTCAGCGTGGAGGTATTGTTGCGTATCAGAGGTCCTTGTGTAAGCAACATTTCCTGATTGCCTACCTACTTTTTAAACGAGCGTGCCCTACAAATGGCAGTCGGCTGGGATTTCCATGTAAAGTTCCTTTGAAAAGTTAAAATGAGACAGAGCGAGCCGTCTCTCAAAGGCCGGCTCCTCTCTCCAGTGTCTGGAGATCAAGGATCCAGTTACTTCAGGTGTTTGAATTATTCAGCCGGTGTTGACAGTTACTACGCAGCGCCGTGAGGGAAGTGTCGTCCCACCGTGAGGTTCGGAGCGCTGAAGCTGTCCGTTTGGACCCGAGGCTTCCCCAGAGGTCCTTCGGGCTCAGCGAGCTGTCGGCAGTTGCTGCGTGGGCCTGTGAGATCCATCGTAAGGGTTTTATCACATGTGGGATTACTGCAGAACCTTTAATATTAAATGTGTGAAAGAGATTATTCGCTCTGTGAAGGTAAGCCTCTGCTCCTCGTCCGTTCCCCTTATCTCCTTCCTATTATGCTTTTGGAGGTCCTGTGGAATTCATCATTTTGGCAGGTTGCAGCGGGCGGCGGCGCCGTTGTCTCCAGGGGAGTCTGCCCGTTTCCAGGATGCTTCCCGATGCGACGCCTCCGTTTATCCTAAGTTTACAAGCCTCTAACCAGCCTGACCAGCCACCATGTCTTCAATGGCTGTTTTTAGAATGAACACATGCTAACAAACACATGTCACAGCATTTGGCCCATGTGTGGTTCATTAGACACGTTGGCTGCTTATGTTGCCCATCCCTGCATGTTTTCCTTTCCTTAAGACTGACATATTTATTCACCATCAATCAGCTAATTAACGAATTTGCAGTTGGAAAAAAATGCGCGTCTCGGTCCACATATAACAAAAACAGGCACGATAGGGTATAGAAGGAAAAATCTAATTTTCAGGTGCAGGCTGACGTCAAAGAAGCAATTAGAAGAAAAAAAGCCGATTTCCAGTCAGGGGATGTCAGATTTTGGTCAAATGTTGCGGTAAATAAATGCTTCTAAGGCCCAGTGATTTAGCGTCTATTACAATCAAAATTGTTTCTAGGTGCTTTCCAGAATTCCAGGGCCTGACCCCCAACAAGCAACAGTGGGAAGGAAAACCTCCCCTTTAACAGGAAGAAACCTTGAGCAGGGCCAGGCTAATGTAGGGGGACCCTCCTGCTGATGGGGGGCTGGGTAGAGAGGAGAGGAGAGGAGAGGAGAGGAGAGGAGAGGAGAGGAGAGGCAGAGATCATAGAAATACATTAATTACATTAATTATTTTAAACTGCTGGTCTGTCAAATTTCCCCCCCGGAAGACACAACTGACGGGTCAAAACAGGAAATTTGGTTGCTGCTGTGCAATGCTGATTTGATCATGGAGGCTGAGGATGGCTGGTAGTTTCTGAGCAAACCCACCATCTCAGAATATTGGTGCTGATTATGGCAACTGGCTTCATCGTTGCTGTGAAACACTCTCTAAAAACCATAGGCCTCTGCCGAGGGCGGTTTGGCCCCTCCGAGTAATGTACGGTCGCTTTAAGGCCTTTATAAAAATAGTACATTATCATCTCAGTTCAGCGTGCTTGCATGTACGGTTGGCCTAAATACGCTGCTCTCTGGTGCGCCTTTGAAATGGAAAAATAGAGCAGCGGTTTAAAGCACGTCAGCTCACGTTCCCCTGACTCTCTAACAAGGTTCCTATCATCATTTGAAGTTATTTTTGGTGTCAAAATAAACCAGTCTAAAAAAAAAACAACCTGTTTTTCTTTCCCCCTTTTGCCTTCCCTCCCCCTCTTCTCGTCCCCAGTCTCTCCTGAGCTTCTGGGCGTCCTGTCCTCCATTGCGGCCTTCATAGCGCTGATGGCTCTGTTTTTTCTTTACCTCAGTAACAAGCTGTCAGTGGAGACTCCCGATGAGCTGTCACATCTCAGCAGCTTTAACAACAACCAGCAAGGTGCTCACACACCAGCATGGCTCCACACACACCCACCCACAAGCCACTGTTAGGAAAGTTATACATTCACTGTGAAGGATGTTGTGACAGTCAGGGACAATGGGGCTATCTGTGCTGAAAGAGGGAGGAGTGAGATCTCTGTCATCATAAAACATCATGTAATCTGCACTGTCTTCATAATGTTTAGAGTGTCGCGCTGTGATGTGTGTGACTCGCCATAAGACCCACGTGTCTTAATGCCTCTGATGAGCCGATCTATTGATTGGCACGACGACAGCGCCCCCTGCTGAGGCATGGCCTTCTTCAAGAGCTTCCAGAACAACCTCCCGTCAGTCAACATTTCCTCAATCTTGGACTCGGTCTCCAGCCGGGTGGACGACCTCGCCAACGCCGTCAGTGACGTCACCTACGCTGTCAGTGATCAGCTCACCGAGCAGGTCACCACCATTATCAACAAGGTGCAAGATGAGGAGGAAGGGGAGCACAGCGGCGCCCAGGAGGCCGTTTGCACCGCCACCGCGGCTGAAGACGGCGCCCAGGCAGACCACACCCCCAGTCAGCTGGAGTGGGAGTGGAGGGACGGATGCTGGCGAGTTAAGAAGACCGAAGCCGAGTTAGCCGAGGAGGAGAGAAGGAAGAAGGAAGAGATGGAGCTTCAGGAGAAGAGAGAGCAAAGGAGAAAAGAAAGGAGGCAGAAGCAGCTGGATAAAGAAGCCATGTCACAGAAAACAAAAGAGGAATCCCAAGAGGGACAACCAGAAGATCCAGCGGGTGAAGATGACCAGGAGAGAGAGACGACCGATGGCAGGGACGACAGAGACCGCAGAGAAGCTTCTCAGCCACCTGGTGTTGAGAGTGACAACCGTTTATGTCAAGAGAGGACCGAAAATGAAGAGGAGGAGAAGGCGGAGGAGGAAGTGAAGAAGAAGCATCCCGGGGGAGGAAACCATGACAAAGAGATTTCTAAATCTAAAAAGAAAAAGTCAGAAAAGAAGAAGGAGAAAGAGAGGAAGAAGGGCTCAAAGAAGTCAGACGAGTCATCTGATGTGGAGAAAAAGAAGGGGAAAGGAAAGAAGAAGAGTAAGAAGAAGAAGGACATCAGAGGTTAGAGGGTGTGCTGCTTCACTTTCCCCATCTGGGCCTCCTCAAATATTTAAACTCTTCATCTTCCTGCGTGCCGCTTTCATGCATCTGCAGCTGTGCAGCCTAAATTGTTCCACGGTGCACGAACATTGAAGTCTCTGCGTTCTCTGCTCAGAGGGACTCGTGTCGGAGAGTGAGGAGGACAAAGGTCCCGAGGCTGCGGTCCAGCAGGACATGGCATCAGCCTGGAGCAGCAAGGAGTCCGCTGAGCAGGGAGGCTACAGCAGTGAAGCGTCCAGCGAGCATGGTCAGTCCACAGAAAGTTCCCAAAAATGTCCTCACTTTACTGGTTGAATCTATTTTTCACTACTCAATACGTTAATGCTAATTCTGTACAACTATCAGCCAGCAGCATCCGGACCACTAGAAAGGGCCCCTCCCTCAATGAGTCGCAGCCTCCCCCCTATCAGGACGATGGCGTCGCCCTGCGCGCTTCTCGTTCCCGCTCGGGGGGAGGCGTCAAGAGGGGGTCGTCCCCGCGTGGCAGCGACAGCCCGCGCTGCTCCAGCGGCGCCAGCGTGGACCAGGACGCGGAGAGCTACCTCAACAAAGGCTGTGAGGAGGACATCCCCAGCGACAGCACGGCTGTGGTGGGACCAGAGGTCAGATCCGTGGAACGCGCGCTGATATTTTCCAGCTCGGCTTCTTTTCTTCTGACCTTGTGCGTGTCGCTCAGGATGGTTCCGGTCTTCAGCTTCCAACGGCCTACGAGCCGGAGCCGCTGGGGAAATACGGCACCCTGGACGTGGCCTTCGAGTACGACTCCAGCGAGCAGTATTTGGCCGTCACGGTCACGGCGGCCACGGACATCCCGGCTCTCAAACAGACGGGCAACATCGCCTGGCAGGTGCACCTGGTCCTGCTGCCCACTAAGAAGCAACGCGCCAAGACCGGCGTGCAGAAGGGCCCCTGTCCCGTCTTCACGGAAACGTTCAAGTTCTCCAGGGTGGAGCAGGAGGCGCTGGGGGACTACGCCGTTCGATTTCGTCTGTACAGCATCAGGAGAATGAAGAAAGAGAAGGTCCTGGGTGAGAAGGTCTTCTACCTGACCAAGCTCAACCTGCAGGGCAAGATCGCGCTGCCCGTGACCCTGGAGCCGGGCTCAGAACTGGCAGTGAGTGTCTAAACATGAATGACAAATAGTGATTTTCACCTTTGGAGCGTCAGCACTGTTAGCTAGTCAAATATCTTCCTCGCCAGGGTTGCGGCTCACTGGTGAGCGTGTCTCGCAGTGCTGGAGCTCTGTCCTACCGCTCCTCGGAGGACACCTCATTACCAGAAATCCTCCTGGGTCTCATCTACAACTCCGCCACCGGGCAGCTGTCGGCCGAGGTCATCAAGGGAAGCTACTTCAAAACAGCGGTGTCGGATAAACCCGTCAGTACGTACGAACGGCTTCGGTTTTTATTTCTCTGTGTCACGTCTCAGCTTATTCTGGGGCCTTCAGCAGACCCTGCAGGGTCACCGCTGTGAAAAACCTAAATGAATCTCTCACAGCTTTTCCCCAAACATGGCAAATCTGCTGTGAATCCTCCATTTCTAATCCACTTCTCCTTTCCGCCTGTCTCGTCTCTCTCTTCCCCCCTTGTGTGCTGTGCTGTGTGCCCCAGACGGCCTTTTCTGTTGTGTGAAACACTTTGTAGGAGGGCAGCTTTATATCATAAGAGGTAAGTTGGCAATTATCCACTGACGACTGGGTTTCTGGGTTAATATCCACATTCTAAGAGAAAAAGGCACAAATTCCAAGCACTGATCTCATAGCACCTCACATTTGATAATATGAAATATTCTCATTTGCTATAACCGAAATAAATGTATTTTAAGATATATAAGAGTATTCTGATGTCCATTTCATGCTAATGCTAATTGATGTCAAAATGAATAAATACTTTATGTGGTAAAATGGAGCGTCTGCTGCTGTTCCCGCGTCCTGCCACTTGGTGGCACTCTAAATCTCCCTTTATTTGTCCCCTTTATTTGCAGACACCTATGTGAAGCTGACAATGTTGGACTCCAAAGGCAAAGAGATGTCCAAGTGTAAGACGGCGGTGTGCCGCGGCCAGCCCAACCCCACCTACAAGGAGACGTTCGTGTTCCAGGTGGCGCTCTTCCAGCTCTCCGAGGTGTCGCTGGTACTGACGGTGTTCTGCTCCCGCAGCAGCATGAGGCCCAGGGAGAGGCTGGGCTGGGTCTCTCTGGGCCTCAACAGCTCCAGCGAGGAGCAGCAGGCCCACTGGACAGAGATGAAGGAGGCCGAGGGTCAGCAGGTCTGCCACTGGCACACGCTCGCCGTCACATAAGGTGGCGAGCGTTTACATCAGCGCGCGACCGCGAGCGTGTCGGGCGCAGGTGCGAGGACAGCGTCCACTGCCATGCTGCATGATTACCCTTTAACCCGCCATGGATGGACCCCACCCGCAGAGACGACCAACGCCGTCCGTCGGACTGTGTCGTGCTGCATGTCACAAGCGTTTACAGAACACTTCCACACTTTTCCTGGGACCAAAAAGAAAAGTCTGATCCTGGAACAGCAGACTCTTCTGGGCTTCAGCTGCCACCAGCAGACCACGGAGACTGTTACTAAGGGCTGACGACGCGCTGCAGCTATGCTTCCAAACAGCCCCCCCCCACCCCCACAAAACTGCTCCATTCATATGAAGGCTCAAGATCAAGGCTTCCGTTTGAATACAAGTCTAACGAGGCTACACGCAGCCGACTAGAGTGCACGTTTGAATAATTGAAGTGGGGGTGGTTCAACAAAACAAAAAAAGTCTTTCTTCTTAGAAGTTGGTAAAAAGGGATAATTCTTAGTCAAAAGGAGATTTTGAAGATTTAATTAAAAAATTCCCCTCCCCAAAGTCATAATTCTGTGATTAATAAAGTCTTTAAAAGAAAGTAGGACTAATTTAAAAAAAACAACTTTTTCATACTTTATATTACTTTTATTTCATTCGGATTACTGTAGCATTTTAAAAAGAGAAATAAATTCCATTACTTGAAACAGGACGAATACAAGTCGGGGAGGGTCCGACCAGCATGATGTCATGCTTGATTTGTTCATTCATTTTACATTTAGTGTCACTTATCAAAGTGTTTTGTTGACAGGACTGTGCATGTGTCCTGTGAGACAGATTCTCATGTCCATTCATGCTGAACCACAGAGCTTCCTGCTGAGGGGGGGGGGGGGGGTATGCAATAAAAATCCAGCTCTTCGCCACAGCCAGCGCCGCTACGGTAACCGGGTAATCGATTCCTCGTTCCAAGTTAATGGAGATTCAATAAAAATGTAACGGTGTAAAGGTGTCCTCATTACAAGGAGATGTTTGACCTTCAACGGTGGGGGGGGGGAGGGGACAAATGGATCAGAAGAAAATGGCGAGAAATAACGAACCACGTCCTGCTAATCACCATGTGACAGACCGCCATTTTGGCCGCAATATTTTGGGCGCGAGTGAAGACTAGAAGGTTAAATGACCTGAATACTTAAAACTATCTGAAGATCAGAAAAACTAAAATCCTCTAATCCGCCACATCCACGTTCGAACGGTCTTTAGCAGCTGGGTTCAGTTTTCCCGCCACATGAAAAAGTTCTGAAAGTGAAAAACAAGAGGCCGACAATCAGGTCGTGTTTGCCCAATGGTGAGTGTTTATTGTCATTTTCCTGGTCTGCGTTGATCTCTTCACTCTGCTGTCAGTCTGGTACAGTTTGAACAGTGATGGCCAAAGCTGGGGGGGGGGAGTCAGTCAACTGGCTGAACTACAGCCTTCTAGGGGAAAGTTGTCCTGGGACACAGAAAAACCAGCCCTGCCACACGTTCAAGCAAATTTGATCTAGAAACTGGGTCATAACAACTGGAAGGTAACGTGTCAGCGTCTGGCTAACCCGCCCAAAGTAACGCAGGCATGGGGACACCTGGAGCAGGCCGGGCTTTGGTTTCAAAGGCGCGTCCATGCAGGCCCGCTGAGCTCTGAAGGGCCTCCGCTTATGACAGTCTGCAGGAGGTCAAACTTCCAAAGGCTCGGCCCTTTTTCCTCCTCGTCAATCTGACTCTGTGGCAGGAGCTGGTTTTCCCTGGCCGGGACAAACTCGAAACAGGACCAAACTGAAATGAATAGTTACATTGTTTTGTCATTGTTTGCTTAGTTGGGTTTTTTTTAAGCTTTAATATATTCAATAAATACAGAGCCAGGAATTTGAGGTCATTCCAAAGCGTCCTCACAGTAGGAACCGTCTTTGGAAAAAAGAAAAATTCCAAATGAATTTTCTAGATTGTTCTGCTCAGATGAGGGGGATTAAATCTGACATGGTTAAAATATTTTGGATTTATAATACGTGACGGGCTTCAATGGACTGACGTCTAACAGAGGACCAGGCAGACGGTGCCGGTGCACCAAACTGCATCTCTTTAGCAATCATTCGCACTGGAAATGAGCCTGGAAAGCAGCAGAACTCGTACCTATTTGGTGAAGAAAACATTCACAGAGCAATGGTTTTACAAAAAATAAAAGACAGAAGTGAAACCAACATGGTCTCCACTTAAAGTGACATTTCAGTCCGAGCTGGGAAGGTCTTCTACAGGAGGCAGGACATGTCCAGTACTTCCAAACCACCAGCTGTACATTACCAGGTTTAACATTTTGAAACAAATAGATTCTCGGGATGAGAGGATCTCCAAAAGCTCCAGCCGGGTTAGCTCGTTAGCTTAGCACAAAAACAGAAAAAAGCTTCTTTCCCCACTTTTAATGTGGAATAAACAGATATCTTGTGTTTATTAGGGAGCATCAATAAAGGCAGACAATGAGCTCCCTTCCTGTGCCGAATTGAGCCATTCCCTGTGCTTGTGCTAAGCTAAGCCTCGTTAGCTGTTCACTAACGATTTGCCGACGCGAATCCTTCCAAAACAGAGCGGCCGTTTCCTTTTCCTCACTTTAAACCTACAACATTCCCCACGGTTCTAACGGCAGATTTAATTTCACTGAAAGTTGTTTTTTTTTGTTTCGTTTGAATTGCAACATTATTTCGGCATCGCTGGTTTTGGCAGCTGTGAGTCTCGGTTGTTGTTACATAGCAACCCACTAACTGTTTAAATATCATTACATTTAAAACATGAATATTTTAACGCGGACCAATTTTTACAAACATGTAAATGTACAGCATTAAAAACCCAACAGCTCACATCCTGTAGTGTAGCAAAATGTCAACGGAGGCTGGTTTTAATGATGCTTTTTGAGGCATTATGGTGAGTGTTGAAGCAATTTCCTTCTTTATGATGTGTGGAACATGATTGTGAGGTTCTGTCCTGCTCTGACGAGCATGTCATTGGACATTAAGATGTACATATCTGAAAGGTTCTTTGTTTTAAAAAAAAGAATGTTCATAAAATACCTCTGTCAGTGCTTCTCATGTACAAGAAGTACAGCGCGTAACTAAAAGAAAGAAAAATAAAGGAGCATTTGTGCCACTCTCACTGGCTGGCGTGGATACGGAACGGGCTGCTGAAGGCAGCCTGACATCAGCCTGTCGGTGATTCAGAAAACGATGGATCCATTATGGAGGGGATGAGAACGTGAGTGGTGTAACAAGGGCTTTGTTTCTCAGCAGGCCATTAAGAGGTGCAAATATCATCTTAAGGGGTTGATGACAGAGTGATGGAAGAAGGTGAAATGCAGAGTGGTGTCCACTGAAAAGGCAAACATGCTGGCAGTGGTTCCTTCCAGCTTCAGTGTGGTTATGGATCGACCATAAACCGTCAGAATTCTCTAAAAAAAATAAAATAGAAAGGACCAAATCCTGATCCGCGACTCCTCCTTCTGTGCTTTTCTTTAAATCACTGTTTTCTTCAACCCGCTGCTCGTCTTTGGAGCTCTCCGCAGCCCCGTTCTAGATGAATTTGAAGCACTTGGTCTTGTCGTGGGGCAAGCGGGTCTTGAACAGCACGGAGTCCACGCGGAACTGCGTGTACAGCAGCGGCATGTAGCCGTACACTTTCACGAAGAAGTTGATGCACTTGTGGCGCTCGTGGAAGTGCGAGTCATCGTGCGAGAGAGCCTGAGGGCAGCCAGGGCAGCGGAAAGTCCAGCGAGATGTTACCTAACATACAAAAAGACACCGTGCTGCATTATATTCAACATCCGAGCGGTACGAGTCGCGACTTGAACACACGTTTCTCTAGCGTGGGGCTGCAGAGGCTAACGATCGCCCCGATACGTTCCCGGCGTGACGTGCAAAACAGCGTTTTGAGACTAAAGATCATCAGTAAAGAGCAAACACGCATTTCTATCGCACATTATTCTCGTCCTACGCCAGAATCTCCAGACGATCGCGGTCATTTGTTTAAAGGCGGTGATAAATGCGGGGTTGGGGGAGCAGCGTTGATGGCGCTAGCGTAAGTGCTGTCGCTGACCTTGATGGGCGGCTTGCGAGTGATGTGAGACACCAGGAAGTTCATAGCGATGTCCTCGCAGTTTATGTACTCATCCACCATGTCCCTGATGGGCTGCGGCATCACGTACGAGTACAAGTAGGCGTAATACTGGGGGGGGGGGGATGAAAACACGAATATGCGGGTTATGTTAATGAGGATGTTGTCGTTACGGAGGTTTGAGGCCCCCCGACGTCTCACCTTGTGGAAGAAAGCCGCTCCTGTCAGAACCATGGACAGCTCGCAGGAGTAGTTGGAGTTATACAGCCAGGACTGATGGTTGATGTCCCACGCGTGATAGCGTCCAGGGAAACCCACGATACGATCTCTGGCCTCCCGCCACACTCTGAGACGGCGCGGAGAGCCCCATCAATGACATTAATCCCACACAGAGGGGCGGATTCTGCAGTCGTTGCTCACCTGAATCCGAACATGATCTCATCGTGGCGGAGATGAGCGTCGTCGTCGATTGACAGGATGGCCTCGGTTTCCACGGCGTCCCAGGGAAGGAAGCGGTTGTTCAGGCTGTTTTTCTCCGTGCGGACAACCTGTGGGAACACGACGGGGGGCTTTTAGAGACGCGTGAGCAGGTTGGAGGATTGTTTTTAATGAGCACTCACCACGACGGGCAGGCCGATGTCAGGCCACAGCAGGTCGTCCGAGGGGGGCTTGGGAGAATTCCACACCACCACGACCTTGTTGAGGTACGGCAGCCCGTTGAGCCGCTCCAGAGAGTTCATCAGCACCTCCTCCCGCTCGTATGTCAGCATGACCACGGTGAATTGTTCTCGGGGCACGTTGCCTCCCAAGGCCGCCTGAAACTCCTTCCCCGAGCCCCCGGTGCCGCCGCCGATGGGCCTGAAGCCAGTGCCCGAGCCAAGGAATTTGGCTTCTGACGGCAACACGGGGTCGAGAGGCGTGTGGGGAAAGAGATGAAAGGGGCCCGGGGCGTGGTTCCACGCTCGGTACGTGTCTGCGGCGGTGTAGGTGAAATTACGGAGAAAGCGAGGTGAGGCGTAGGGGGGCTCCGTCTCCACAGGACCCAGATCCAGGTCCCCATTGTCGGCCAGGTTGGCGTCTGTGCCCGCCAGCTTCCCGGCTTTGTGAGGGATCTCATGAGCCGGCTCCTCTTTGATGGCTGCAGCTGGAACCTGGATGCTGGTTCTGATACTGGCCAACAGTGTGTTGAGAACATTCTCCGAGGTGGAGAAGTACGTTTCCCACAGGAAGCGGCCTTGCCGTCTCATGGCTAGCATGTCGTTGTCAGACAGACTGCGCAACAGGAAGTGGAGCTCTGTGACACGGGGCTTGGGGACTATAATAGCAGCTTCACTCCATCGGATGAACTGGTGATACGGCAGAGTGGAGTGATCCCCTAACACAACTGGGATGGTTCCTACTTCCATGGCTTCAAAGAGCCTCATCCCACAGCCCGCAGAGGCCACCAGCTGTCCGTCACCTGGAGAAATAACCAGGGCAAAAGTAGAAACCTTCAGCACCTCCATCCTGTCCTCCCGTTCTCCGCAAAGAGCCCACTCAGTTGGTAAACTTGGCTGAGGGTTCTTACAGGTGAACTCAACCAGCACCTGATCCAAATGGCTGTCCTGCACTGCCTTTAAGGTACCAATGATGCGATCATCATAGTCTGCTGGTGGGTTTCCTTCAATTTCCTCTTCAAAAGACTGAGGGGGAACTTCCTGTAAGCTGCTCTTCAGTGACTCCACCCTCTCCCCTTGAAAGGTGAAGAGGTATTTCCTTTTTACGGGAACTTGGGGCGGTATCTCCAAAAAGTTTGGTTCTGAGAGTGCGTGAACCAGAGGGGACACCACCAGATCGAAGCCCTCGCGGTACTGCTGCTCCAGGAAAGTGGACTGAGCGACTGCTGCCCGTCCCGTGCTCACATTATAAAGGAGGTTCTGGGTCATGGACCTTCTGGTGAGGTGCACCAGCACATGATTGTGCCCATCGGACCTCCAGTAAGGGAGAGCTTTCAGCTGCTTCTCCAGCTCTGAAGGAGATGGCACAGCCGAGGAGGACGACTCCTGCAGTTCTCCGACCAGAACCAAATACAGACAGGCGATGTTCGGGTTGTCGGTGACGTAAATGTTGCTCTTTACTGCTGCAGCAAAGGCCTGCCTCACCAACGGGTCGATATAGTTGCCCCACGTATAGGAACCTGTATCATACACATACACGGGGAACCCGGACGTGAGAGGACATCGAGCGTAGTCGAAGCAGGACCGCAGTCGACACGAGCGCGCGGACTTTGGTGGTGGCAGTCCCGGGTCCTCCTTGTCTGGCAGCAGCCTGACGGGCAGGGAGAGTTTAGGCTGGTTCTGGGCCATCAGTTCCTTATAGGAATGCTCCGTCTGGCTGATGACGTTCTTCAGCTGCAGCAGATCCTGTTTGGCGCTATCGATGCTGCGTTTGCAGGCCTCGATTCGAAGGTTGAGGCGGGTGATCTCGCCGTTCAGCTCCTGCCTCTTGGCCTCCAGCTGCAGCAGCTCCTCGCTGACCGACTCTCGGATCCGGCACAGGTCCTGCACGTGTTTGGCCTCGCACAGTTCGCCGCCGGGCCGCGGCCCAAAGATGCGCTTCTCGGGTCCGCCGGCCTCGTCTATGGTGGTGAGGTAGTAGTGAGCGATGAGGGGGAAAAAGACCAGGATGAAGAAGAGCATGAAGCTGAGCCACGTCAGACGCACGCGCCGCAACACCCATGGCTGGCCGCTGGCACCCAACCCGCCACCGCTACGCTGCATTGTTGGCGATCTCAGTCGGCTCCTTGAGCCCCCAAAGAACTGTAGATGAGAGGATGAGGAGCAGCCATGGTCGGACCTTGTCAGCAAGGTATGGAGGCGGAGCCTAAATCATTAATGTCAAGCTGGGGTTCCACTTTTCCTCTAAAGGTCGTTTGTGGGTTTCATCTTCTGAAGCGTCCTTTCGGTATCAACTGCTGGTTCAGCCTCACCTGTTATCTAGTCCGCACTTTAAATGGCCATAGCACGCAATACCTGATGCCATTTCGTTTTCACTTCTTCTTTGGGATGTTTATAATGAGGAAAAACAACCCTGCCTCTGGAGCATATTGACCCCCGCTGCGCAGAGCAACGAGGGCATGACTGGCGAGAGGTGCGAGGGGCCGCGTCTATCTGGGACTCATGTTCGGAAACTTCCTAAGGAAGTCATCAGGCTTCTGGAATCTTGTCTTCCACCGACTGGAAACCTAGGAGGGAACAATGGGAGGAAAACCAGAAATGCTTCATGAGAGAACTTGGTGAAACAATAGGAAATATTTAAGACACTGACTACCACCACCTCTCTGATCCAACTTTTCCTCCTTTCTCAAAGCTGAAGCAAAAATCTAGTAATCACTAAAAGACTACACACAGTACAGGAGCCGACGGCACCGCCGGTAAATCTCATTAAAGATGCTCTCCTGCATCCTGACCTCACCACTGACTCAAATGACCAAACATCCGTAATCACACACTTCTGAAAGTGACGGGAGAGAACTGGAACGAGCTCAGAGGTGGAAAATGACGAAAGCTTTCACCAGCTGCTTCCACTCCATCGAGGTTTGCCTGAAACTACCTGCTGCTCTGCTCTCCCGTCTGTGCTGGGACTAAAATATGTGTTTAACTAGCGAGTTCTGGGTACGGTTCCCAATTATTCTGACAGATTAAGAATAAAGCAACCCCGTTTCCAGGGCAACTCTTCAGCATTACAGCACTTCATAATTATGCTTGATCTTGATAAAAACGATTCAAAAATAGATGTGGGACTGTGCTAGCTCTCCTTTAACAGCATTTTCCCAACAAGACTCAACAATACTGGTTAGAAAACTTGGCTCTGCCGACTCCAAATCTTTCCGGATCATAAATACATCCAATGTTTGGAGGGGAAAAAAAACAACTTTCACACCCTCATCGGCTCTCTTCTGTCTCCATTAGGCATCGCTGGTTTTTAGGCCATTAGCGCTCCCAGGAAAAAAAAAGCCTCTTGAAATAACAGTTGGCAAGTGTGTGCGTGTCTGTTTCGAAGAATGAGGACGTGTACAGACCAGGGCTGGATGGATACTGCAGTCAAGGCACGAGGTGCCCGACTCCACCCAACTGATGCCACATTCCCCTTCAGACCTAATGTCGTCCTCCAGTAAAGTGCACGTTCCCGTGTGCGATGAAAGCAAAGATCCAAATGGCAGAGCGCAGAGAGGCTCAGGACGTTGACCTTTGACCTCCGACTGTCATCTTTCTGTTAGTGATGTCTGAAGTTGCAAAGCAGCAAACAGTCTGATTAATGGCTGGCAGAGTCAGCAGGGCAACGGCAGACAGATGTTGGCAGCAGCTTTCACTAAGCCTAATCTGGAGCCCAAAACATTGGGGTTAAGAGCTTCTGTACTTCTGTACTGGAGTAATCTCAAACCTCTGTCTCCAGAATATGGTGCTTCTACAGCTGACGGACTGAATGTTGCACGGATTCCTTTGGGGGAATCACTGGAAACACGACTGCAGGTGGTTTAGAGCTCAACACCAGCAGCAGCTGCACTTGGCAGGTGTCTCTGAGCCAGTGGGTCTCACCCACCTACCCACCTACCTACCCACCCACCCACCTACTTACCCACCCACCCACCTACCTACCCACCTACTTAACCACCCACCTACCTACCCACCTACTTACCCACCCACCTAACTACCTACCCACCCACCTAACTACCTACCTACCTACCCACCTACCTACCTACCTAACCACCCACCCACCTACCTAACTACCTACCCACCCACCTATCTACCCACCCACCTAACTGCCTACCCATCCACCTACCTACCTACCCACCTAACTACCTACCTACCCACCTAACTACCTACCCATCCACCCACCCACGCCACGTTACGTGTTGAAAGTAAAAAGCCGGCGCCGACTGCTCGGTTTGAGAGTTATTGGAAGAGTCTGAGACTTCATCCACGGCAAAGCTGATGAAAACTCTGAAAATGTGGCCTGACAGCAGCCGGCGGTGGGATTACTTCCTTCTGCAATTACTGTGCAGCTCGACTGACTCGGTTAAGAGCTTCCTGTGTAGTTTGGGATTATTTCTTGACATTTTTTCCTGCAGGAATGGAGGTGTAATATCAGCCATTACACTGGTTAACGGCTTCATTGCAGCCCTATCATGAGTACATTGGGTCTTCTAACACCAGCACATGGTGGTTTTGAAGGATTTGCCGTGTCCAATTACTTCCTCGCAGATTAAGACTAATCTCTGTATATTAAAGAGGAATTTTTGCCGCTACTCATTCTGGCAAACACTTTTAAATCAAGTGGTGGGAAGCTTCTCAGACAAATACAGAATCGCTCCGATGACCCCGACTGAGAACGTTTGGTGTCCGCTGCAATCAGTGACTTAGTCAGCAAATTATGGGGTGTGCAGTTGACAAGTGGTGCACTAATCTGGCAGCAGCTCTTAATTGGACTGAGAAGTTTTAAAAGCCGAGATGCTTCTAAAGCAGGCTGTAACACGCACCCACTTCTCAGGTCCCCTCCAATCAAAGAGTGCGAAAACCGCTAACGTTCGTGGCGGTGTTACGCCACAATGGCCACTGAGCAGGTCCGGGCAGAACATCTCGGTCTCCAGAACCACACAGGCGGGTGTTGCTTAAAGAAGAAGTGAGACCGGGAGAGGAAGGGCGGCGCACCATCAACAGGAGACTCAGCTGTCAGTCCCAACAGCTCATGTGTGAATAAGGCGCCGCGAGCGCGTCGTCCTGCACATTTGGAGAGTTCTGCTGGCTTCCCAGACATCTGACAGAACTCTTGACAGGCAAAGTCAGACAAACAGATGGAAGCGAGTGCTGACGGGAAGATCACACAGCTTGGATATTTAATAAGGCCTCTGGGCAGCAAAGTTATTTACAGGAGCAGCTAAAAAAACACAGATGACCGATTTTATTTCAATGTGGACAACATTTTCTGCCACGCAGCTGCACTTGGACAAATAAATCCATTAAAATGTGTATGGGCTGATCTGCTGCCAATCATCCACAGCAGCCGTGCTTCACACGCTGGCGTGCCAAGAATGAGCTGCCTATCTCACCTCCTTGAGAAGGTCTGGAGCCCAACCACAGAAACGTTGAGACGTTTAGATGCGGGCGTTTCCCCAGTTTTCCGTGCTCGTCCCTACAGGTCAGGGAAGGTGACACTCGGACGAACCCCACACGCACTCGGCGTTTCCCTGATGCCGTCTGCCTTTGAGGGGCTCCGGGTGACTCTGCTTGGCTTCCAATCATGACTTTTTGCTTGATGTAGAGAACTCCCCGTGGAGGGAAATGGGAGAGAGGAAGTGCCCGAGGCAGCTGCAGGGGTAGAACAGTCATATGGCTGTGTGAGGGGAGCAGCTGTTCCAGCCATGGATCACAGCTCATCTGCAGACGGCTGACTGAGCCATCTCCAGCACCCTTTTCACCAGGAAATGGCAGAGGTGGCCGTAGGGCTGCGCTGTCAACTGGCGCTTAAAAAGGTAATAAAACGCGTGCGGCTTGTTTCGCTGCTTGGATCAAAGACGTCTAATTCAACTGAATAAAAGCCTGAGAACTCCTGCGGTGCACCATTAGCTTCTAGCGCCCATGTCTCCCTCCGCATTAGCCTCCCTCAGCTTCCAAAGAACTGGTTTATTTACGGTCGGTGCTACGAAATAAACGCCTGAATACTGATTTTCTGCATCCAGAGTTGCTATAAAAAATTAGGACCATCGTCTTCAAACAATTGCGTCATTATTGAAGCGCTGTGCTGCCAACCGGGCGCATCCTTTGGCAGATCTGCACGTGGGTTAATCAATTAAAGTCTGCGCTATGAATTTAGAATTGTTGAGGTTTTTCAAAGGCAGTGAGTCAGGAGGAGACCCGCAGTGTTGGTGAACCAAGTTTGTGACAGCCAATTAGAGTCAGAGCAGACACGCACGATCACAGACCTGCACGACCCCCCCACCACCCCAATATTTCAGCAGAAAACGGCTCTCCTATGCTGCTAATGAGCTCCAACTTCTAAAAGATTCTGCAGGGACGCGCTGACATTTTATCTTATTTGCTAGGAAAAACAGCAGGTTCGTCTTTGTTCGTTATCCTGGACCGAGGTAACATCAAATCCCCACAACAGCGACCGAATAACTATTCAAAAGTAAAACTAGATCCGAGCCAGTCTAAACTCAGAGTGTAATTAAGGGAGAACTTTTTCAGACAGTTAAACTGCATTTAACTGCGTGAGAACAGTCCAGCTAGCAGACTTCAGGCGACACTCACGACTAATTGCTCTTGACGTTAAAGTATTTGCCCATTCACTCCCGCTAATTTAATCGAGTTAAAAATAAAACTTGCTCCGACCCCGAAGTGGCAGGTCCTACCTGCAGGTGTGAGAGCTCATTTCTGAGCCATGCAGACGAGCACGTTAGGCGTCCCAGGTGGCGATGAATCCACCGGCGATGACCGTGACCTATCCAGGGAGTCGGGGCCGACGGCAGATACTCATTAAAAGGGTCCGAAAGGGTCCGATTTTGCTTTAAATAGATATTCTCGGGTGAAAATTTCGCTCCATCAGGAATAATTGTCACTTCAAAAGGAGTTTGCGACCGTGGCGGTGGCTTCGGAGATGTGCTAATGTCTTCAACCATGTGTGTTTGTGTGTGCGTTCTGAACAATAATGTTGTCTGGAAGACATTAAAAGTACATTTTTGGCAAACCAAAGCTCATAAACTATGCATGAAGGTCACACGAGGCATGTTTACGCTCCTCTGATGGAGCGCCAAACCCCGCTTCATGGGGATTTTCCATGTCGGAATGCCTGCCACTGGCATTTGACCCATTCATTACCACAGAAAACCTAATTACAGACTCCCGCGTGCTCCTCCTGGAACCAGCGTCTTCTCAATCACTTTACACGAGATAAAAGGTCCAACTGGAATACGGGTTTCCTCCGTCCTCCCAGGAAGAAAAGGAAACAAATAGTACTAAAAAAAATGCTCTTTAAAAAGTTACATAAGCACACAATAGTTGCTCGGGCTCATCGGGTCACGGTGTGTTGATCCGTGACCATCCAAAGGAACCCGGCTGACCAAAGGCCTCCCGAGGCGATGGCGCCCACCAATACCCCCTTCACCTGTGAAACGGATGCTCAGAGATGGGAGGAAAACAACTTTCTACTGGGAATAACGGAGCGGGAAGAGAGCAGCTGCGAGCGTACCGCACATCCAAACCTGCGTCGGCCATCACCACCTTCTACGGAAGCAAACCAGTCTGACAGGAGCATTTAAGAAACCGATTCTTTCAATAAAGCCCCGTTATGTCAGGAAATATTAGCATCTGGTAGCTGGTGCACGATTCTATATTTAGTCCTGCTCCCTTGAGGCTACTTTAATGGGCAAAAGGAAAGTTTCCCACACTCTCCTGGTGTCTGGCTGCCATCAGCCGAAGCTGTGGCGCCATTAACAGACCCATTCTGGGCAGGTATCCCCAAGGTGTACCAAGGCGCACCTCGCGGTGTACAGGACACAACTGCCCCAATCATTTTCTCTCGACTTGGGTTTCCTAAATTTCCTCCTTTAAAAAGGAAAACACAGGAACAGCTGCGCCCTCCGAACACGAACGCGAGCATGACTAAATATTTTCTGTGCTGACTGAATCTAATTGCGAGTCCTCTGCCAAGTCCAAGCGTCGACCATCACTGCGTGCCAGGTCCCTCCTCTGTGGGCACAGAGCCGCTTCGCTGATGAAAGCGCCGGCTTGGGTTTCCAGTTAAGGACTGGAAATAACCGTAGCTGACGGAAGTCAACAACCTTTCAATGCACAAGACGATTGTTCTGTTTAGGATGGCAGTGAATTTCCATAAAAGTGCCGAACCCACACGTTCCCCAAAGAGGCATCTCCTGCGGGCTTCCTTAGTTTGAGTGGCAGCAAAAAAAAAAAAACCCCAGATATTTAATTCATAAAAAGAGTGCAGAAACACAGAAAAGCTATTCCGCCCACCACATCATATCTGGCATTTTTAAGTTCCAGGCTGACTGAACCCACCGACAAAATGGCTTCTGGCCGCCAGCGTCAGGCAAAAATGAATATTTGTGGGCCAAGATTGCACCATTTGTAAAGACAAACGAATGAATCCTCCTCCTATCTTGACCGCGCAGCAGCTGCAGCCGCTCCGGCTGCCCTCCTGCGCAGGCTGATGTGGACGTGAACACGCAAACTCAACCTGACAACAGCTGCTGGAGCCACACAAGCCTCGTCCTCCAGACGCTGATGGACAGTGGGAGGGAAGCCAGGGTGATTAGCCTCTGACACGGGAGAATATATGGCGACGCACCGCCCTCGTAAGAGATTGCACCGTGACCCGTTCGCGCTACTTTAAGTCAAGCGAAGACGTGGACGGCGGCTCGAACCCTGACAGCGAGGAACGACAACTAATGCATCGGGCTGCAGTATCGATCCTGCTCGCTTTGTGGCATCGGTGTCTTACTGCTGTTATTCAACACGGAACAGTGTCAAAGTTTCACAATTCTACTCATCTCTTTAGACTGATTTTCAAGGTCCTCCCTCTTCCAAAACACTATTGAGATAGAACGCACATGAAAAAAAAGGATATGGAACCTTAAATCTTAAATGTGCAGTATGACAAAAGCAACCACATTTTGCTTCTGCTGAGCAAGCATTAGTAGCATTGTGGTAGCCGATGCTAACTTTTTGGAACTCTTAGCTCGCTCCGTTGTTTGTAGCTGTGTTGTGGGTTGCTATGTAGTTTAGTCATGTTCTTTCTGGACATTGTCTTGAATTGCGAAACACGTGCATTTGTCACAAAGTTTCACATTTACAACAAGACATGGCGCCGTTTTCATTAACCTGCACCTCTGGCTAACACTAGACTCAAAGACTCATTACAGTATAGCTGAATTTACACAACCTAAACAACAAACATTTTATAAAAGATATTTTGTTTTACCCACGTGCATTTAAAATACATTTTAGCTGCGGTCATTTTCCCCCCAACACCGTTTGTGATCGTTTGCTCCCCCTAAATGATCCTAGCTGTATCGCCCACGTGCACCCGCTGGTCTCCAGTGATGAGCCTCTTTGGCCTGGTGGTAAACAGGTGGTTCAGAAAGAATGAACCTCTCTGCTGTGATCAAAAACAATCATGAGAGGCCAGAATGAACCAAAAGTGGTGCAGTTTTTGCTAAAACACCGAGCTCTAAGTGTGGAAGAGAGTCTTTCGAAATCTCTTTAAGTGTCCTCAACGAGTTCTTGTCAGTATTTGACGAGGCCGACCTTTCCTACAGAGCTCAGACCCTTCTACACCGGCCACGTCTTCAGCCTCTCCGGGGCCGAAAGAGTGTGAAAAATGGGGCCCCTTTGATGGGGGTCGCGCCCCAATATTCCACAC
This sequence comes from Takifugu rubripes, assembly GCF_901000725.2. NCBI lineage: Eukaryota > Metazoa > Chordata > Actinopteri > Tetraodontiformes > Tetraodontidae > Takifugu > Takifugu rubripes. Next base: position 10,288,287 of record NC_042300.1, on the reverse strand, counting down.
TGTACCAAACCAGGTTGCATCCGGGTGAAACACGTCTCCAATGTTACTGACACCCACTGTTCTTGGGGTTATAGGTCAGCACAGAAGACAAACGGCCGAGTTCATAATCTGAGGGTATAAACCACAGTGGACACTCATTCTACAGAGATGCTGGAGTTGTACAATGACACCTATTGTCAGCGTCAGCCTGCTGTTATGATCATATGTTTCAATGCACCTGCAGGAACGCCTTAAATACAGATTAATGCAGGGGAAACATATGTCAGAGCTTCTGCTCTGAAAAGTTTGCACCCTTTGGCCCTCCAGAAAACACCAAAATACTAAACCTGATCAGGGGAAATTCCTCCAACGCTGCATATACTGAGGATTATTTGTTAATCTATAGGTTATAGTTGCTATAAACTATATGGCGTTTTAGAACCAGCTTCGTCTGGACCTTAAATCTGACTGTTGCAGATTTAATGACTGACTCGTGTATCCAGGAGACACACACACACTGTAATTGTGTTTGATTGCGCAGATTAGCTGACCCTCATGCACTTCAAACACGTGCGCGTCACCAAGACGACCCATACTGGATTTATGAACGTTGATGAGCAACACGACGTTTTAATCTCTCCACAATTCAACCTGATTTTCCCTCAACAGTGTGCACGAAGATAGATGGTGGGTTTGCTCTAATGGAGGCAAAAGTCCCAACAATCGGAAGCTCAGCAGATCTGATGGTTGCGCGTTGGATCATTTTAGCTGGAACGCGCTCGGATCCAAATCTGTCAGTCGAACCAGCAGAGTTGTTGGACCAGATCACCGCAAATCCCGGACTCAGCCGACGTCAAAGCCGAAAACATTTGCCCCGCGGACACAAAAAAGCTTCATCAAAACTACGAACAACTGGACAGCTGCAGCAGACACAAAGGCCCAAATGAGAAGAAAAGCTCTCGGCGCTTTGTGAGAAAGGATCCGAGGATTTTAAGAGTAAGACAGGGGGCCATATCTGGAAAATTAGCTAGCCTGCTAACCAGTGATGGTAATAACAAACACACTGTTTTCAACTGCATTTAAGACTAATGTTAGCTCCTACTTACCCCAGTACAAATATCCGGGACGTCTTAAAACGAAGACGGCTTGGACCGACAGGATTGACACACTCTGAAAAAATATGCCAGCGTTTCTTCAGAACGACCACAGGCTTGAGGCGAGCCGACGGTGGTGCAGCGTTTCCAGCTCGCAGCGCTCAGAGAACCATTAAAAGCTGCATTGTTGAAGCGACGGCTGGACAAACAGCAGCGACGGGCGGCCCGCAAAGCACTCTGGGAAACGTGGTCTTTTAGGCGCCTTTCTATTTTATGTATTGAAGTAGAGCCTCATCTAGTGGTCGATGTGAGCACTACACGCTACCACAGGGGGAGGTCATTTTCCCCGTGTTGTCAAGATTAAACATATCTACTGTAGAGTTTATTTGGAGTTTATTTTGCACAACAGCCTAAATTAGAAATGCACAGACACACAATATAAATTTTTCATTAAGAAAAGACAGAAATAAACTATATTTGTATACACAAGCATGGCTGTTGAATTTATTAAACGTTAGCAGCATAGAACATCTTGCCACAAACGCCTCCAAATCCTAATTACCAATAAAACACAATTAATATTTTACTATGTGCAACTTTGTCGTAGCAGACAATATTCATAGTTTTCAAGAAATAAATTATTTTTTAAAAAACAAAACATAAAAACATTTTGAATTGTAGTGTTGTGAAGTACAAATATTAAAAAAACACCAAAATCTCTTTCAAGTACAAATACCACCGTATGGGGGCAGTGATGAGCCCAAATGAGCGCAAATAGACGCATTTCCTTGTAAAAGAAGGGACATAGTGGTCGCATTGTGATGACGTATACACGGGAAAATGGAGAGAAAACACATGTCTGCATTTGCTTTGTACCAAACGGTTTCAGCAGACCTTCCTCCCCCCTCAAAGAAAAGTTTTGTACAGGTATTTTACTATTATATTAAAAAGGGCGTACTGTCTCTGTGATTTACACTGATTAACATTAGAGAAACCAGTAGAACATCTAGCAGACGACCAGAGCTCCTAAGAAACAACAACAACAAGGCTTTTCATGGGTGTTCATTTATACATAATAATTTCACAATTCTGCAAGCACGAAACTGTCTCAGTGTTGTATTGTGTCATGTTGTAGGCGCCTGGGAAAAAGGAGAATAGTGCCAAAAAGGTCACTGCACTTAAATCTCAGCTAAAACCTGCAAAGAAAAAAGCGCAAAAGAAGACACAGAAACACAGTCTGAACAATGGAACCGAAGAAGTGAGTGTATTGGCAGTATTTATTATTTTGGCATTGCAGCATTCGCCATGTTTGACTGTGGTTAATCGAACCTATGATTCATTTGCAGGTAAATCAGACTGAGAATGGAGACAGTGAGGATCTAACGGTGATGCTTGCTGACCTTGCGACGGTTGACAACAGCAGGGAGAGAGCGAGCAAACTGTTCCAATGGCTCATCAGCCCTATTCCTGCCGAGACCTTCTTCAGGTTCTTACAGACTGCGACTCCTAACAAACATGTCAAATGATGCCACATGTGTGTTTTGAGCAGGGATATATTTTTCTGCTTTCAACAGGGAAACTTGGGAAAAGAAGCCCATTCTTGTGCAACGGAAGAATCCCGATTATTACAAAGGATTATTCTCCACAGCTGAGTTTGACCGGATTTTGAGAGGGGTAATCCATCCTTTATTAATGTATAATCTCATCCACTTGTGTCATATTGCTATAGAACGTTATAGTTCATTGAAAGGCATGTGAGGGATATGCAAGTCCATTAGTCATTTGGTCTTTTTGGTTGTTTAGCATAAATCTTAACTACATGTGCACTATTGTAAGGAGGATGTTCAGTATGGAGTTAACCTGGATGTCACAAGTTACACTAACGGCACTCGGGAGACTCATAATCCACCAGGGAGGGCTCTGCCGTACACTGTGTGGGGCTTTTATAAGGTAAGGCCACTCCGATGCTGTTTTGTATACGACAGATAATGCAGTGTAGCCGGTGTCTTAAATATGTTACTTGTAACGGTGTGCCACACGTGTGCATCATTTAATCCTCCTCGTCTCGTGTTGTCAGAGCGGCTGCTCCCTCCGCTTGCTCAACCCCCAGGCTTTCTCGGCCACAGTGTGGAATGTTCTGTCCATCCTCCAAGAGAACTTTGGCAGCATGGCAGGAGCAAACATGTCAGTACTTGCACACGTCAGTACCGTTGTGGCTCTTCAAAGCTCCTAAAATGTGTTTTTATTTTTAACCAGATATCTGACACCACCGGGAACTCAAGGCTTTGCTCCACATTATGATGATATTGAAGCATTTGTGGTCCAGCTAGAGGGGAAGAAACACTGGAGAGTGTACAAGCCGAGGTGAGACGGAGTGAGGAGCCTTTCTTTAGTGTGTTCATTTTTAGGAGGAACCACTGTTAAACTGTCTTTCTGATATTTTTAGAGTGGACGACGAAATCTTGCCTGTGCTTTCAAGTCGTGAGTAACAATATATTCAAGATAGTTCACAGGCTGTCCTGTCAGGTGACAGTGACATCAGCTATTACTGTTTTGAACGTCCCGTTGTAGCAAACTTTGATGAGGTGGAAATCGGGGAACCGATCCTGGAAGTGGTCCTAGAAGCTGGAGATCTCCTTTATTTCCCCCGAGGGTTCATCCACCAGGGCGACTGCCTCCCTGACGCTCACTCCCTGCACATCACCATCTCCTCCTACCAGAAGAACAGCTGGGGCGATCTGCTGCAGCGGGTAACTCATCGGGTTTGCCTAATATGTGTCATTATAATCCAGCATTGATTGGCTTAAAGCTTGTTGAACAATTATGGAAATACTGCGTCCAAATACTTTCATTTTACCATGGAAAACAACCATTGACCACCCTACTCTAAAAATCCAACAGATGCTTCCTGCCGCCTTGGAAATAGCAATGGAAGAAGATGTGGAGTTCAGACGGGGTTTACCTCTCGACTACCTGACGTACATGGGTGTACAGAACTCTGATCTGGTAATGCTGTCATTTACCTCATTGGCTTTTAAAAACTCAAAATAAATAATCAAAATATGTGTCTGTATCATATAGGATGACCCAAGAAGGCCAAAATTCTTATCACAAATTGAGACTTTGATGAAGAAACTAGCATCCTACTGCCCAGTTGATGCTGCTGTGGATCAGAAAGCCAGAGACTTCCTCCACGACTGTCTTCCTCCCATGCTCACGACTGGTGTGTGACAGATGCACCAGTTTGACTGGACATACTTTAAACTGGCATGAAATAGGAGAAATGAGCTCTAATTGTGAATTTTTTTTTTATTTCTTCCAAACTTCTGCAGCTGAACAGGCGAGCAGTGTAAAAGGCGCACGAACCAGATGGGAGTGTGACCAAGTGATGGATGACAGTTCAGACATCAGTACCCGGACTCGCATCAGACTTCTGCGTGCTGGATGTGCCAGGTAATAAAGCTTTGAAATTGCCACCTGTTCACACCTAATTTGCAGGTGTAAAACAGGTGAGGATTATAAATTTCAAAAACATATTTACATGGGGACTACAGCTCATAAGGATTATCTTCCAAGGCTCTGCAGCGATGGAGAAGCTGTTCACCTTTACTACACGACAGATAACTCCAGAGTTTACCACCAAGAGGAACTTAAGAGTTTTGAAGTAAACACAGAGGTAGATTGGAGGAGCTGTGGGAATAGATATAACGGGGGCTTCTTCTGTTCTTCCGTCCTAATAAGTGGTTTCTTCCAGCTCACGGATGCTGTCGAGTTTCTGATTCATTCCTATCCGAAATTTGTCACAGTAGGAAGTCTCCCGTGTACGTCTACAGCGCAGCGGGTAGGTTATTTTGGTTCCAGATGCATTTCGGTGATTGATTTGTCATCATTAAAGATACATTTTCCCCTGCAGATTGCTTTGGCTGAACAGCTGTTTGAAAAGGGGATTATCCACACTTCAGAACCTCTGTAGTCCAAACTGACTGAATCCAGTATTTTCAGCTTGCACACGTCAACCTTCAGAATTGCTTCTTCCAAACAAATTTTGACCTGATTAAACCGTCTGAAACACCATTTCTATGTTGGTTGTTTGATTAAAATTTTGTGTCACAGGTTTGGTGAAAGGGCATGTTTATTAGCGGTTGATACAACTCAAAAAATATTAAAGATTAATAGTCAATCCCACAAAGAAACATATAGAAGTCCTCTTGAATATGCTGAATTGAGGGGCCACCCATTAGTTCACAACACAGTTGACTGGACAGAGATGAAGAGGTCTCCTATTTCCAAGTCACCTCCTCACCGGGCTTCAGCTCCCTAAAACAAAGTTAAGATGCTAATGTTATCAAACTCAAATAAGGTCAATGTTTAAATCAAGTACAATCTAAGAGAATTGTGTCTTCCAATCACCACATTTGAGGTTTGAAATATAACTATTGCAGGAGGTAGTTTACCTTTAAATCATGCAGTTTATATGTTTCATACCTGCTGTACAAAGCACTCTTGTTCCTGAAAGCTGTCAGCTTCTTGTCCTGTTGTTTGTCAAGATACCATCCGATGACAAAGCCCATGGGCACCAAGATGTGCATCCAATGCTCTCGAGCAAGCACTGCAAAGTTAACCATGGTTCCTGCAGAAATAAACAAAACATATAGGAATTAAGCATTTATCTGATTGTCTTTTTCATCTAAATCAGTGACGTCACTATCATTGAAAGTAGCAGCAAATTAAATTCCTCTCCTAAAAGGTGTACATACTGTACATACATTTATTTAAACACACACTGCCTGCCTTTCCTTGACACTAATGGGGACATAGCGGGCAAGAAAAAGAGGAAAACAGCCAGTCTGACCATTACAACAGACAGACATTTGGGCAAAACACCATTACAATGTCCTTGTTATTTTTACTGCCAGGAACAGTGAATAATACTGTATTGGGTGCAGCAATTTATAATCAAAACCTGTCATCTAGTTAGCTTATTTCCACCACGAGTGCAAGAACTCTGAATTAAGGACCAAATATTTGCTATTAACCCCCGCCCCCCTAAAAATGTTTAAACATATCCCGTTAAAGGCACACTTCGTATACTAAATACTGGAGGATTGCTGCTAACAATCTGTTAGCTCTATGCTAACGAGGTAGCAGTCGCACTCTATGTCAAGTTATCTTATCTTACTTCTTTTCTCCAGCGTTAACATGTGATACCAGTGGTTGGTGCAGTTAAGACGTGAAACTACACTTAAAACAATAAGACGACCCAATTCTGTAATACAAATAAGCTTTACCTTCTGTTGACAGCAAAACCGTGGCCTTAAACTCTTCATTCACCAGACAGAGGGCATTGGATTGTACCAACTGTGAAAACATAACGTGCACAGTACTAATGAAGACCATATAGGTTTTGAGAACAGTAACCCTTGTTTGTATTTATTCAATATTTGCTAAAACGTTTTCCCCCAAACACAAAACACCATTGTTAAAGTATAACACGATAAAATGATAATTCATTTTTGAAGTTGTTCTCGACCCCCCCACGATATTTGGTACAAACCTTTCACCTTTCACCCTGGATGCCGCTAAAGTGTTTGCTAGTGTGATTAAAATGCTTGGAAAATGTCTTGATCGTAAAATTATAGTACACTTATGCGCTGACGTTTAATCACAACGGGAAAAAACACATGTACATATCATCTCAAACTTAACCGTAAGTTTCGCTTTCCTTTGTCACCCCAAACACTTGTGACTACGAGCTAATGTGTACTGTCGTTAGCATGCTAACTCTATAGCTAGACTCAATGGGTCAATTGTAACTGTTTTTACGCGTTAAATATTAAACAGCATTCAATTTTATTGTAGAAAATGTACATCCAAAATACGACGCTATATGAAAGCCAAATATATAGACATTTAAGAGAACAATTGGATAACCAGAAGTGAAATACCGCCAAGACAATCAGTAATCAATGAATCATTTTAGATGGGGGTGCGTGCAATGAAAATACATATAATATAATGAACAATATATGTGTTCTTGCTCTAGATTTGTAGTGGTTTTGGATGAAGATTTAAACACCAATACGTTGACATGCCGTTTGTCCGGTCATCTTGATTGCACCCTGTATTATGAACAACCTAAATCAATGCTAATATATTGTACTTTCAGCGTTGTAGGTGAAGAAAAATGACGTCTATTATCAAGCTGACAGCTGTGTCAGGAGTTCAGGAGGAGTCTGCGCTCTGTTACCTGCTGCAGGTGGATGAATTCCGCTTCCTCCTGGACTGTGGCTGGGATGAAAACTTCTCCATGGACATCATCGACGCGATGAAACGGTATTTTCTCGATTTGTGGTCCAAGTCCACTGTGGAAAATATCAAATTCAAGTGCGCCTGTTCATTTCCTCTGCAGATATGTTCATCAGGTTGATGCTGTGCTGCTTTCCCATCCTGACCCAATACATCTGGGTGCCCTGCCTTATGCTGTAGGGAAACTGGGTCTAAATTGTACCATCTATGCTACAATTCCAGTGTACAAGATGGGTCAGATGTTTATGTATGATCTTTACCAGGTATGAGTAAGGCAGAGTGTGAGAAATGTCAGTTACGGTAGTACAGATTGAGTTTGTCATCAGCTATTCTCTCTTTTTCCTGTAGTCTCGAAACAATAGTGAAGATTTCACACTGTTCACCCTTGACGATGTGGATTCTGCTTTTGATAAGATCCAACAGCTGAAATATTCTCAGATTGTCAATCTGAAAGGTGAGTGGGCATGAAAAAGTTTTAAGACCTCGGTGAAACCTACCGAAATGTGGAATGGCCTTTTCTGCACCAGGAAAGGGGCACGGTCTCTCCATCACTCCGCTTCCTGCTGGTCACATGATCGGAGGAACTATTTGGAAAATTGTGAAGGATGGTGAGGAGGAGATTGTGTATGCTGTTGACTTTAACCACAAAAGAGAGATGTGAGCAAGCACTTTATAATTTTTCAGCTATGATTGCTTTACTTTGGTGAAGTTTTAATTTTTGACATCTGTCCTCCTTTTTAGCCACCTTAATGGCTGCACGTTGGAGAGCATCAGTCGTCCGTCCTTACTTATCACAGACTCCTTCAATGCAACATATGTGCAACCGCGGCGCAAACAACGAGACGAGATGCTGCTTAGTAAGTTGTTTTCGTAAGACTCGACCGTATTTTTCCAAATCATTCTAACAAAATGTTCCTAATCTTTGAATTATCTCTCTGGTCCTCAATATCTGTCTTTGGTCCTTGTGTTTCAGCTGTTTAGTTGAATATCTGTGAAATTCTCTTTCTCTCACAGCCAATGTGATGGAGACTCTTCGTGGTGACGGCAATGTTCTTATCGCTGTTGATACGGCTGGCCGTGTGCTGGAGCTCGCGCAGCTCCTGGACCAGATTTGGAGAACCAAGGATGCTGGACTTGGGGTTTACCCATTAGCGCTTCTTAACAATGTCAGCTACAATGTAGTGGAGTTCTCTAAATCCCAGGTATCATTTCAGGGGTTTCCCAATTGCAAATATTTACTCTGTATAAAGTTACTTTTGAGCAATCATATCGGATCCCTTTCCTGTAGGTGGAGTGGATGAGTGATAAGCTCATGAGGTGTTTTGAAGACAAGAGAAACAACCCGTTCCAGTTCCGTCACCTTACCCTGTGCCATAGCCTGGCGGACCTGGCCCGGGTGCCCAGCCCTAAAGTGGTCCTCTGCAGCCAGCCAGACCTCGAGTCTGGATTTTCCAGAGAACTTTTCATTCAGTGGAGCAAAGATGCCAAAAACTCCATCATCCTCACGTACCGCACCACTCCTGGAACGTTGTCCCGATACCTCATCGACAACCCTGGAGAAAAGCACCTGGATCTGGAGGTGAGTGCAGCGGCTACTTTCCGTGCCATTCTTTTTTCTTTTTTTTTTTTTTTTTTTTTTAATCCTCTCTGATCCATCCTTCACTCTTCTGGCCATGACAGGTGAGGAAACGGGTGAAGCTAGAAGGCAGGGAGCTGGAGGAATACCTCGAAAAGGACAGAGTAAAAAAAGAAGCAGCCAAAAAGCTCGAACAGGCAAAAGAGTAAGCTTGACTGTTTAAAACTTTGATGACCTTGGTGAGTTGATTTGAAGAGTTGGTGAATCTTATGTCATTTATCTTTTATAGAGTAGATGTGGACTCCAGTGATGAGAGCGACATTGATGATGACTTGGAGCAGCCGACGATCGTGAAATCTAAACACCACGACCTGATGATGAAATCCGAGGGAAGCCGAAAGGGCAGCTTTTTCAAGCAAGCCAAAAAGTCTTATCCAATGTTCCCGACACATGAAGAGAGGATAAAGTGGGATGAATATGGGGAAATCATCAGGTACGTTAACACTGAATGCATCCAGAGTAGCTAGTGGAGAGATACTGAGAAAATATGCAGGTGTGTTTATGTTGTCGCTGCTAAGAAGTCTGTGGGCTTTTACAGGCTAGAAGATTTCCTGGTTCCAGAATTGCAAGCCACAGAGGAGGAGAAAAGCAAGTTTGATTCAGGGCTGACCAACGGGGATGAGCCCATGGATCAGGATCTTTCTGTTCTTCCCACCAAATGCATCTCCAATGTAGAAAGTCTGGAGATCCGGTCAGTGAAATGGGAATCAGAAACACAAAAGTTGCTCAGTGTGCTGCTGCATGTTGTGTGTGGGTAGAAATGACTACTGTAGCAATCGTTTTGCCTAAGAGAAGCAAAACCTCATCAGTCCTCGAGAAAGCTTAGAAATCCTCTCTGCGCTTGGGTTAAATAATGTTTTTAAGGGCTGTATAAATCTTTGTCCTGCCTCCCTCTTCTTACAGAGCAAGGGTCACATACATAGATTATGAGGGCCGCTCTGATGGCGACTCCATCAAAAAGATCATCAATCAGATGAAACCCAGACAGCTAGTCATCGTTCACGGGCCCCCAGAAGCCAGCCTTGACCTGGCCGAGTCATGTAAGGCCTTCAGCAAGGACATCAAGGTCTACACACCCAAACTGCAGGAGACCATCGACGCCACGAGTGAAACGCACATCTACCAGGTCCGTTACACTAATGGCCTGCTCCTTTATGTCTCATTTCTGTACTTTATGATCAATAAATTGTGTCTGCTTGCTTTAAAGGTGCGTTTGAAGGACTCCTTGGTCAGCTCTCTGCAGTTCTGCAAGGCCAAAGACACGGAGCTGGCCTGGATCGACGGCGTGCTGGACATGCGGGTGGTGAAAGTGGACACAGGAGTGATGCTGGAGGACGGCGTGAAGGAAGAGGGCGAGGACAGCGAACTGTCAATGGAGGTCACCCCTGATCTGGGTATAGAACCTAGCGCCATCGCGGTGGCGGCACAGCGGGCCATGAAAAACCTGTTTGGGGAGGAGGAAAAGGAGCTGTCTGAAGAGAGCGACATCATTCCCACGCTGGAGCCACTGCCTACACCTGAGGTCAGACCGCTTTACAATAAAACCGCTACAGCCTTTAACATCACAGCAATCATTAGTGTTTTACTTTCTGTAGAATAAATTGATGACGGACTTTAAAATTGCACATATTCCAACCTAATTAGAAAATTTTGCGTTCTGCTTTTAATCCCGTTCTTCGCTCTCCGACCTGGGTCTAAATATTTTTGGACCAAGTGATTTTATTGAAAACAATTTCTGCTGATTTTAACCACCTTCACGGGGCTTTATGTTCGAAAAGCACATTCACTGCCGCTTTATCCCCCCGGCTTCAGGTTCCAGGTCATCAGTCGGTGTTCATCAACGAGCCGCGACTGTCGGATTTCAAGCAGGTCCTCCTGAGAGAGGGCATCCAGGCCGAGTTTGTGGGAGGCGTGCTGGTGTGCAACAATATGGTGGCCGTCCGCAGGGTGAGTGTCCGTCCCAGCAGGACAGAGAGAAGGCGATTCATCATATGGAGACATATGGATCTCGCCTTAAGCTTGTAATGAAAATCATTACCTTCAAAGTCACAATTCATTTACAAGCTGATAAGCATTTTTAAAGCCACGTAACGACCTCAGTTTGGAGGTGACACCTAGCGTTTCTAGACATTTAAATTGTTCATTTGAACGTGGCCTTAATTTTTATATTTAAAGGCCTTAAATTTAGAACCACAACAGTGAGACCCTCGGGGCTATGGCCACATGGCTGTAACTGTCTCTGTCCCACCTTGCTGCTCAGACCTCTGTGTAGTCTTCCTGCAGGTGCACCTCCTGCTGCTGCCTCAGAAATGGCTTCAGACGCTCAGCTGCCCGAGGCAGCTCTGCTTTTTAAAGCCCTTTTTAAATTTTCTGAAGAGGAAGAGTTCAGATGTCAGCGGGGGGGATAGTTACATTTTAATGAAACGGGTTCCAAAATTAAAAGGCACTGGAAAATACCCCACAAAAAAAGGCAACCCAGGACTGAACTTAAAGAAAACAGCTGCAGAATGTATAATTGACAAGAGCCTAAAATAGAAGCGACCCAGAACATGATATCAAACGCGAGGGATGCATTATAAAAAGTGTGCTTGAGTTATTAAACTCTCTAATACTGCAATGCTGGTGCTTCATTAGACATGTAAATCCCCAGCCAGCAAATGCTCTATTGGAACGAGCAGGAAGAGAGTTTTGGTTTTTAGAACCTTTTAAGGTGAAGCCATGTTGCACAGAATGTTTTATGAGGACCTCCGTGACCCCTTTGCACGTTTGTGCTCCCTCGTCCAGACGGAGGCCGGGCGGATTGGCCTGGAGGGCTGCCTGTGTGAAGACTACTACAAGATCCGGGAGCTGCTTTATCAGCAGTACGCTGTGGTGTAGCTGCTGCTGCTGCAGGAAGAGGACGACACTCACAGACTTTCCCCAGAGGAGATGGATCAGACAGCTCCAGCTGTTTGATTGTAACCCTGTACATGTTCCTTTTATATCAATTTTTGTTTACACCTGAGATAAGAAGATGGAGCCAACCGGATGGATGGATGGATGGATGGGTCGCCTGATCAGTGGGAACAGACTTTCTTGTTCCTGGGCTTCATTCTGCCACAGGCGGTTGGATTCAAGGATGTTTTCACCCCTGATTCTGTCATTAAAGCAGCCTTTTTTCAGATGGGCTTGATGGTTTCCGTTTTCACCACCACGTTTGGACAATAACTCATCACGCACCTGTTTACTAATGCTTATTAGGGCCGTCGCCAGAAGATTTTAATCAGGGCTGCTGACTCATTCCCAGCTATGATTAATAATGTATTTCAGTTTTTTGATGGGGGGGGATTCAGATGCCAAAAAGCCAGCGTTCTTGACCGCATCAGGCATTCTGCAGACCACCGCGTCCGTGCCAGTCAGATGTGGATACAGAAGCCACCGCATTCTGTGAGGGTGTTTTGGCACCAGCCAGATGCTGCCGTAGAAACTCGGAGAAGAATCCTGCGTTCCTTCGTGGGGGTGCGTTGCTCCTGTCGGGGTTGTGTGCTCAGCCTTGCCACCCAGACGGGCCTGTATGTTGTTTGCAACAGATGGTCGAGTTGATTCTGCCAATTAATGTTCTCTGCACTGGTTTCCTTAAAGTATTTACTCTGATTAACCATGCAAATTAATTAGTGTGCTAAATTTGACAGCCCTGGTAATTGCGTACACTCACAAGACGGCAGCTCTGCATGGTGGTGTCGGCTACTGGGCTGAACAGGAAGAGGAGCCAATATAATGTTGGGGGACATGTTGCCTGTGCACCTCCCGCATGGTGCATTCTCACATGTCACAGGCAGCTGGAACCAGTGTGAAGAGTGGAAGGGTCCAGGCACCGTGGAGTGTCCTCGTGCTTTAGCTCCGTGCCCGCTCGCTCCACTAGTTGCTGTAGTAACAGCAGATGGAGACATTTTTCAGCTGGAACTATCGGGCCTCTGAAATGATCCTATCGAGTGCGCGCGTGCGGCGGGACCATCTGTAAGTCAGCGATGGGATGACATTATCCCTCAAGTGATAACAGAGAGGGACTATCACTCGGTCCCGCGGAAGAATCGCTGCCCCCCCCCCCTACACACACACACGCACACACACTCTACCTCCCTCTTTGTGTCAGATCCAAAATCAATGGGATGAAGCGTTTGGGGGGCCTATTTCCTTATCTTTTCCATGCATGTGTGACTATCCGCACTGTTGTGTTGGACATTTGGCTGCTGAGCGCGTGTGTTGCTGATACTGTGGAAGGGACGCGGGAGGGGCCGCCACCGGTGGGAGAGACGTAGACGTGGACGCGGTTTACGTGCGCTGAGTGTATGTGGGGGTGATGGTACACACGAATGCAGTCGACTTGTGCACGGATGGCTGGCTGATGTGATGTGCAGCTCTGTTTTATACAGTTGCGTAACATATAGTTTGGCACTTTAGAAACATTAAATTTTAAATTCCATTTAAAAAAAAATCTGTCTCTGTGTCGAACACACAATACTTTGGTGGTTGGCTGAGACTTTTATTTATCTCTTTGTGGTTGACCCTTTGTTTTTTGCAGCTAACTTGTGAGCTGCAGAGAGGCGCGCCGCCACAGATCATGCCAGCCCTGCCCGAGTCGCTGCTTTTCATTTTGATAATTGACCGGCAACGCCAGAAATGTCCATCAGCTAATCCTCTTAGCTTTCATAATGCTGACTCTGTCACAGAAGCCCCTGTTTTAATGTAACGAGCGGCTAAGCGCAGAGCAGAGGCCAGATTGAACGCAGGGCCCTGGAGGCTGCTCTGCCCCCTGGGGGCCGCATGAAGACCGTACATCAACAAGTGCCCCACTCGTCTGTAAATCCAAACCTGAGATCCTGAACTATACCTTAACTTTAGAGTATTTCCTTACCGTCGTCACCGTCAGGAAACGCTACTCTAGCAGGAGCGTCTTGGTCGTGTGTAGTCATTCATCTGTGTGGATTGGAGGATGAATGAGCTTAATCCCTTCTGGATTCCCGGCCGACACACTAAGCAGACCACTTAATGCCAATGACATCAATGTAATAACGTGAAAAGGGGATGGATTTCTATGAAACCTGACAATATTCAAACATAACGTAAGGCACGAAATCCCTTGATACTCCAAAAATGCTCTGGAGCAATGGGCGCCGTGACGCCGCTTCCACAGCTTTCTGTGCTTTTGTTTCACCAGACTGGCAGTAAATTCGTTAGAGTTGCCGCCCACCCAATGAAGCTCTAATGATTGTAGTCCCACCTCCACCTCTTCTTTGGTAATTGAACCAGTTTTCTCTCAAAGGTTCTGATCGTGAGGCACGGACCTTGAATTACCGCATTGTTGAGGTGATCCTCGTGCTCGAGGCCCAATTATCCACTGACCACAACAGCGGCGCTTCCATTTTTCTTTTCGGGTGGAACAATGCGCTCCATTGGACGCATTTACGCCTGATCCTGGCTGGCGCCCTGGCAGAGACATTCGGATGACTTAGGGATCATGCGTACGTGACGAGATATTCGGGACAGGTCACATGAGACTGTTTTGTTCAGGCTCAGTACAAATGGCACATTCTTCCTCTTCGCTGAGAGCAACACAAACACTCTCCCTAAATTTGCCGCCCTGCCGTGGCTACAGTTAGGCAACATGGCGGTTATGTGAGCCTCAGCAAACTGTAGTCGGGCTGACGCGAGGCTGCAGCCAGTCAGCAGAATCCAACCTGGCTGGCTTGCTCTTTCTGCTAAGTACATCAGAGGTAACTGGCCTCATCTGATGTGACTCGGTTGACACTGCCCAGAGAGCTGCGAGGGGACCCTGCCGATGACGAATCCAAGCACGGGAAACACGATGAGGCTTAGCTGTCAGTGTTTACTCCTGCAGACGGCCCTCCCAAGTCAGGATCCCTGAAACAGGCGAGTTGATTCACCAGCAGGGGTTGATGTGGGCGTGGGAACGGGCAGAGGTCCGACTGTGGAGTGTGAAGCCGCGGACGTGACTCCGCTCCGTCGTCTGTCAGGGGCAAACGTGCAGATCATGCCGCTCCCTCGAACCTGATGGGCAGCAACTGGAACATTCTGCCTGTTGATTCCATTAACCAGTCTGTCAATTTGAACCTTTTAAAGAGTTATTAATTGTATGATAAGGGTTAGAGTTAAGATTCAAGAGTTACTTTATGCATCCCCGTAGGGACATTGAATTGTAGTAGCAGCCTAAACGTGGATTAATATATAACTGTAGTGTAGGTTATAACTGTAGTGTAGGTTATAATTGTAGTGTAGGTTATAACTGTAGTGTAGGTTGTAACTGTAGTGTAGGTTATAATTGTAGTGTAGGTTATAACTGTAGTGTAGGTTAGAATTGTAGTGTAGGTTATAACTGTAGTGTAGGTTATAATTGTAGTGTAGGTTATAACTGTAGTGTAGGTTATAACTGTAGTGTAGGTTATAACTGTAGTGTAGGTTATAATTGTAGTGTAGGTTATAACTGTAGTGTAGGTTAGAACTGTAGTGTAGGTTATAACTGTAGTGTAGGTTATAACTGTAGTGTAGGTTATAACTGTAGTGTAGGTTATAATTGTAGTGTAGGTTATAATTGTAGTGTAGGTTATAACTGTAGTGTAGGTTATAACTGTAATGTAGGTTATAACTGTAGTGTAGGTTATAACTGTAATGTAGGTTATAACTGTAGTGTAGGTTATAACTGTAGTGTAGGTTATAACTGTAGTGTAGGTTATAATTGTAGTGTAGGTTATAACTGTAGTGTAGGTTATAATTGTAGTGTAGGTTATAATTGTAGTGTAGGTTATAACTGTAGTGTAGGTTATAACTGTAATGTAGGTTATAACTGTAATGTAGGTTATAACTGTAGTGTAGGTTATAATTGTAGTGTAGGTTATAACTGTAGTGTAGGTTATAACTGTAGTGTAGGTTATAACTGTAGTGTAGGTTATAATTGTAGTGTAGGTTATAATTGTAGTGTAGGTTATAACTGTAGTGTAGGTTATAACTGTAGTGTAGGTTATAACTGTAGTGTAGGTAAGGTAGGGTTAGGGTTAGGACTCAAAAAGTCAGTGAGAACATGTTAATTGTACCTCAGTTGTTGTGCTTGCATGGTTCTATTCTGGGACCACTTTATAATCACTCTATAGTTTTACAGTTTTCAGAGGTGTTTGTGTGTGTGTGTGTGTGTGTGTGTGTGTGTGTGTGTGTGTGTGTGTGTGTGTGTGTGTGATTGTTTCAGCTTTAACAGCATTATAGACAGTCACACACGGACACCAATGCGTACAAACGACGACTGTCTGTCACATGTATGTGCTGCAGGATTCTAAAGATTAGGAAATTAGCTCAGCGGTTTTAGGGGTTTAGCTTCATAAAGTGGTTTAATTTAGCCGCATTTAATGTGGCCACGTAAGGCGAGGCCCTTGTGGCATCACAAGACCCTTCAGACAGCTTTTGTTCTGTGTTCACGAGAACCCAAATGAGGCGGGACAAGAAAAGGCTTATGGATAGTGAGCTCTTAGAAAATACAGCTTTGGACAATAAGAGGTCTGTCGCCTAATGAAGCTTAATATTATTACATTGAATTTGGTTCATCAATTTATTTTTGGGACATTCAGAACTTTTTTTTTTTAAAAGGGAAAAATACAAATCCAAAAAATTGAAATATAAAACAAATGTTTTGGCTTTAAGGGCTGGGGGAGACTATTCTCCAGTTGCCCCAGTCTTCCACGGTCCACGGCTGACACACACACACACACACACACACACACACACTCCCAACTTTCTGTGCCAGTTTATGAATAATAGCATGATGACATGATCTACTCCCACTCTTCCTCCCACTACCCAGTGCTTTTGTTTTGTTCCCAGCGGGGAGGTTTGCAGGGTGATGAGATCTTCACTGCAGCTTCCCATCCATGTGAATAAAGCATAGATCTCGCTCGTGCTCGCCAGTGAGCGCCACTGAGTTTATTAATCTGGGCTTCCCTGGCTTTGCCCTTGTAATGCTATCTTTGTGGAATGAATGGACCACGCGCTCCTGCAGTCCTAACCTCTGCGGTCAGCCTGAGGGGGCCTATTTGCATGTCTGAGCTTCCTTTTCTCTGCAGACACAAGAGGGCAAATGAAGTTAGGCCAGGTTTCTTGGATTTTTTTCCCCTGTTGGTAGGCAGCTGAGGACCCAGAGCGGCGGAGCCTTAATCCCTTTTCAAGCGCGTTTGATGCGGAGGTTAATCAAAACTGTCCCAATCTTTGGCTAATTATGTTGATACCAGGATGTTGTGACTGATGAGGCGCAAAACAAGGCTTGACAGAAGAAAGGCTGAAATAGAACGTGCCAATAGCAGAAGAAATGACTGCAGCACAGCTACACCGCTGGAATGATTAGAATCAATTTTAAAAAAAAAAATCAACTACATTTGTACCAAAGCTCTATATAAATATCTGAGTTGGCTAACTTCAGCTTTCCTACAGAGGGAAAGGTAAAATTAAGCCACAGCCACGCTGTCATTTGTTACATAAAGAATGTGGCAGACGCTACACGCTAACTCAGCACAGTGACAAAAGTTATGTAACCGCTTTGCAGCAAAATTTCATAAATGAACAGGAGTGAAGGTATATATTTCATCTGCTACCTACATTTAATGTAAATATCCCCTGTGGATGCAAGTGTTTGGTATGGATGGCGGCTGCCTGTCGTGTCTGGCGTTGTTAGCAGCGGTGCGGGTGATAAGTACACGAGCCCACTTCTGCCTCCAGAAGACACAGTTCACACTCCCGGTTTCTCCTCTTGGCCCTGTTTACTCTTCACACCTGAGCAAGCGTGCACGGCTACGGAGTGCTTGGAATTCAAGATTAATATATATATATATATATATTTCCCCCTGCAGAGGAGGTTATGCAAGGAGCAGAAAAAAAAGTCAGCATTTCTCCAGGGACGCTTCCTGCGCATGCTCATGCGCACGCGTGCGAGCGTGCGATGGGGCTGCTGCGCTCAGTACCAGACGCTGGCAGAAGAGGCCTGGGTGATAGTTGGCAGGTTGCTAGAGATACAAGTTTGCAGAGCTGGAGACGTCCCTTCCTCCATCTGTCTGGTCCGCAGGAGATCGTTTTAGTCAAATATTAGCAGCGATGCCGACAGAGTGCCAGATCAGCGTCACCTTGTCATAAACCCACACCTCAGCAGGAAGTCCCCACATTCATAGGATATCCCAGTGCACAGCGGAGCGCACGGACGTACTGTATTTCATGTGTCACCCATTGGCATTACGTAAACGCAGCAAGTTGCATTCCCAGTACTTGGAAAAGCTCATCGGCAAGTTTCTGGCTACCTGTCTGGTCCAAATCAACTGCTCTCCTCAGGGGAAATGAGCTCAATATCGTATTAATTAAAAAAGGTTTCAAATTAGGTTTTGCTTTGTGTACTTGTAATTATGCAGATGCCCTCTTAAGATCCCTGTCATGTGAGCTTGTGGGTACGAGAGCTTTGATCAGCAATGAAGGGAGAAAGGAAAGTGTTGGATTAACTGTACTACGATGCACCATGGGGGTCAAAGGTCACATTCAATTGGACAGTGCATGTTGGAAGTGAAGAATTTGAGTTTTAATTTAACTCGTTTAGTGCACAGATGTCAACTCTGCTTCCTCCTGAGCACGTTTACTGGTTAAAGGTCAAGGTCAAACATGCAACTAGGTAAAGATTTTGGAGGTCAAAGATTTTTTTTTTTACTTTACTTTTACAAGATTCTTGTTTGAAACAGAAGCATGAAGGAGAGTTGTGACAAGAAAACAACCCCACTTTGCTCTGGCAGACTGTAGAAAATCTGGTTTCTGAGAATAAACAAGCAACAAGCAAACAAAAAAGCCCCTCGTCATGCACCAGCTTCCTGATGGACGTCAGCATTGTTAACGATTTGTTGCTTTGCAACAAAAATGAGCAACGATCAAGCAGACGTAAAAATAGGCACAACATGCTCGGAAATAGATTCCAGTAATAGGTTATTTGTGGTGCTGAGAAGAGAAGGTGGAAAATCTTGAAGTTTAAAGGTTCCAGAGAGCAAAATTAGGTCTGCTTTCACGCCTGCTAACCTTGATACAAATTAGTGACTGATCCAAGACATGAAAGATAAAAGAAGAAATAGTTCCACCATCAACCTACTATATTTCGGCCCTTTTAGGAACTGCGAGTGCACTGTGTAGTGCTGAGTCCAACCAGCAACAGTTGTACAACACTCACACCCCTGACACGGACTCATTAGTGATCCGCAGCACGACGACATGGAACATGCTTGATATTTATTTGAAATAACACATTTACATTACGCTGGCTGCTCCCTGTGACACCTCCCCGCATTAAAACGCTCCTACAAAGCCAATTTCTCACCATCTCCCTGCAGCTAAAAAAACAATTCACACACTTCATTATCCTGACTGCCGATCGGCGGCCGTGCCTGAGGGTCCAGCAGACGGCGCGGGAGGCCGCGCGTGCGTGTTTGACCACGCCGGAGCGTAAAGCAGAGGCTAAATCTTCGTAAGCAGGCACTGGCAGTGCTCCCCGACTGGCCGCCCGCTGTATGGACCGGGGCTTGGAGGCGACTAATCCTCTGGCACGGACTGGTCATGCATGTCCATGCGCGCGTGATTACGCCGAAGATTCAAACCGCTGGATAAGGAAAGGGACCTGGCGGCGGAGGCAGAAACTTGCAAGGTTTTTTTCCCCCCTGTTTAAATAACAACCCTGGACACAGAAATGCGACCGCCCTTCAGAGACGGCGAGCGTTTGGAGGCCTGCCTCGCGCTGTGCCAACGTGGACAGCCTCTCTGTTACGTAACCTTTGTTTGTGGAAGATTGTATCGGAGCGCAACGCCTGTGACTCCTCCATTTGTTTGTTTGCTCGGCAGCGTTGGCCGTAAAAATTGGAAGGCCGATTTCGCCCTCTTTAACCTGCACGTGCTGAACACCGTGCAGGCGGTGCCGCTCTGCTCGGCTCCCTATCCGTTATCTTGACAGTTAAGGTGACCTGAAAGTAGCCTGAAGGCGGCGCGAGCCGCCTCTGCGCAGCAGTGTCACAAGTTCCCTCAAAACACGCGTGAGGATTGTGTGAAATTGGCTGAAGGAGTAGTTTGACATTTGGTAAATGAGCTGATTCTCTTTCCCTCTCAGATTTATAAAAAGACTCGCATAGACCTGCGTGTTCTTGTGCTACATGTGACGCTGCACTCAGGAGCAGCAGGGGTGAAATGGGTTCTGGCCTCCGTCCAAAGGCCATCCCACTAATCAACAAATCTATTGTTTGATGCAAATATGGACGCACATAAAGCGCGCGGCGTCGCCGTTAGCATCGAGGCCTCTGCGAGTCAACGCTGCGTTCGCGTTGGTGGAAACTGAACGGCGCTAATCAACCGTCATCACCGTGGATCGCGAATGATCTGCTGTGTAACGTTTATGCCGTTGAAATCGCTGTTAGTGGTTATTAGGCGGAATCTTGGGTTTTTGTGTGCGGCGAAAAGATCACAATTGATGAGTCGCTGGCCGAGATGGGCTTTCATTCAAATATAAAAGTGACCTTTACAAAATATTCATAATTATCCGGTCCAAAACCTTTTCAAATCCCAAACAAAAGAGTTTTTTAGCATACCTGTAACTCCTGAATAATAGATCAAAAGAGACACGGCTGTCTTCCTGTTGGTTTCTCTGAAAAGTCATTGAGTGATTCTAATTGGATTCAGGCTGTCAGACATCAGTCTTGATCCCTGAAAACTTTAGACACAAATAATGATGGACAGGGCATGAAAAGCAGCTTATACCTGCACAGAGCTACTGTAGGTCTGCACCACCCAGGAAGGGGGGGTGTTATTGATAATGAAGCTGCTATTTCACAGGGGCCTGTTCCTTTGTGTTCGCGGGCCTGCCAGAGGTACAGTCTATAAATACAGCAGGAAAGACAGTCGGCCAGCCATCACCGCCGAGAAGCTTAATCAAATAAATGGCTTTGATTCAAACCTCTGTATATGTTGAGAGCATAAAAAATGCATTAAAGATATGCTGGACTATCCATTCACTCATCGCCATTTTCGCAATTTCTGCGCCTCTTGGACTGCAGCGACGTTTAAGCAGAAGTTTTTTAGAACCTCACACCTTTTGGAATGACCTTCGACACAATTTGAACGTGTTGTATCGACACCAGTGGTTTCCGCCTCTGTGGGGCAGGTTCTAGTTAGCAGGGTGACATGGGAAAGGGAGATCGGTGACTCCTATGTGGCCTGAGCAGGTGACACCTTGTCTGGGCTGTCAGGTGTTGATGAAATGGTACAGTGGATGCTCGAGAGTATATGTAGGTGTGACTGCGCTCTGCCAGGCTGCATTCGGATCCCGTCGTCCAAACCACCGTTGATCAGAGCACAAATGGTTTGACAAATGACATCAATCGTTTTCTTGACCAGAAAAAAATCTGATAAATGAATCAGATTAGCAGCTAAGCACCAAGCTGTCAGCGGTGGACGGAAGGTCCATTCCAAAATTCCATTTGTCGCCTTAGGCTGCATACACGGTCGCGTGAATAATCGGATATCTGGAAAAATAAGCTGTGACTCTCTCGTGAACTTGGATGGCATCACAAAATGATCAACAGAATTGTCATGTGACTCCCAGGCAGCAAACGGCGCGTCATTATTTGACTACTTGAGAGGAGAATTGGCTCCCATGGGATGCAAGAGCTGGTGATAATACACACACACACACACACACACACCGGCGACTTTATTATTGTTCAAATGTGTGTTAACACAAATAATCACATGGGCCCCAGCTTAACGCATGTGGGCATGCAGACATGATCAAGACAACTCGCTGAAGTTGGAACTGAGCATCAGAATGGGGGAGAAAGGGGATTGACGTGACTTTGAAGGTGGCAGGGTTGTTGGTGCCTGATGTTAGGGTTAGGGCCGCAGCTCTAGGGTTTACAGACCTTCGTTATTCCCAAAACATCCAGTTTGGGAACATCCGGTGGGCAGCAGTGGTGTGGACGGAAGCGCCTTGTTGATGGGACGAGTCTCCACATCAGCAGCGACATTTAGGATTTGGCTTAAACATCATGAAAGCATGGATCCATGTGGCCTGGTACCGGTTCGGGCTGCTGCTGCTGCTGTGGCAGGATAAAGCACCATGCCACCCACGCACGCACGCACACATTTTAGGGTCTCATTTCAACAACTGAAATAATCTCAATGGGACCTCCCAAATCATTCGACTGGCGTTTTAAATAATTTAAATAGCTTTGTACTGGTCTTCATACTGCGACGCGCCGCTAAATGGTGAAAGTCTAGACCCAGATGGACGATGTGGCACCGGTCTGTGTGTTTGAAGGCAGACGGTGACAGAGGGAAGGAAAGTGTACTTCTCCCCTCCCTGGCTTTTCCACGGGCAGTCTTCGGGAAAGTCACAGTGTCCCGGTCTCATTGGAGCGGACGGGAGCAGCTGACGGTCCACCACCATCAGCAGGGCTTTTCTGCTCCGGGAGGGAAGTCGTGTGAGGGGGGTGGGGGGGAGGCGCAACTGGCGCCTGGATTCAACAATTAACCTTGATGAGCGGCTCGGTTTCACTTAACAGGCGCAGGTGCTCGGATTGGAACGCGATTGAGTGCACGCTGACGCATTTCATGGCAACGCGGGCACGGATGGAGGATAGCACAGCTGACATGTTTTCCCCTGCACGGGATAAGACGCGTGCTGCAATGGCAGCCCACATGATAATCAACCTCTGAGGATTCAGCTGCATCCCTTAACTGATTTGGAGACCCGTGTCAGGCTTTGACCCCGCGTGTCATTGCTGCGGGGGGGGAAAAAAAATCCAACCCCAAAACCCGCTTCTCCGAAGAGAGACTGCCCGTTGCTGCTCACTGGACGGCTTGAAATGAGGAAGACATCCAGAGTGTGCTCTGCGTGAAGAGGCAAGTGGGGCGGCAGTTTATTCGGCTCTCAAGGACGCGTCGTATTTATTAAAATAAAGTGTTCGTGGCGGGAGCCATGGAGCGGGACGACACCGACACCGTGAGCGCGTCCAAGAAGACGACCATGGCGAAGCTATTCAAAGTTCGCAAGAGGAGGGAGATGCTTTTGGTTCAGGTGTGCTTCGTCTGCAGCGTCCTCTTCGTGGCGTGGAGCATGTCGGCGCTGCTCACCAAGACAGGTGAGTGATGGGGGCTCAACGTTACATCTGCGGGGAAATCACGCAACCACCGAATATCGGTAGATTGTCAACCTAAAGCTGCATCCCGTCATGACAGAGAGCAGCAATCTAAACGGCATACACACGGGAAGACAGCGCTTTGACTGCATGTTTACTCCAAAAACACGCCGAAAATGCGTGTGTTCACGCATCCGCTTATTTGGGATTGTGATGCGTCGGCGGCCAGGAATATGTCGCCGTTCTTCCACACCTTATTGTAGAATCATGATGTGGGTACACAGTCTTGCGTCTGCCTGTCCGTGTGTGCCGCAGTGTGCGCGCCGTCGGCACGTTTTCAATTTCAGAAGCAGCCTCATAATCACGGCATGCACGCAACGAGGACGCGAGTGAGGCGAACGCAGATGGGACACGCTCACCCTCTCGCTCCCCCGCTCTCTCTCTCTACATCTGTCTTTTTTTGTCCCCTCCCTTGTTTGGAGGGGACACTGGAGGGCCGGGATTAACGCCTTAACTTCACGCACGCACCGCATTCACCTATCACTCTCGAGCACCGTCACGCTTCACCCCCTCGTTCCCGCATCCGTCGAGGGATGGTGACTTTGTGGCGGCCCGCCACGGTCGTTTAAACTAAATGCGCGGGTGATAAACG
Organism: Takifugu rubripes; assembly: GCF_901000725.2. Lineage (NCBI taxonomy): Eukaryota > Metazoa > Chordata > Actinopteri > Tetraodontiformes > Tetraodontidae > Takifugu > Takifugu rubripes. The sequence continues at coordinate 10,264,440 of NC_042300.1, read as the reverse complement.
GGACAGTCATGTCCGATCGTTGCGTTGGTGCGCGGAACGCGCGCCGCACGGACTGCTCAGATGGCCGCTCATGCGTGAAACCCACGTTGCGCGCGCTGGGCACGCACTCCAACGCTGTCCAAACACATCCTCCCCTGCACACATGTCAGAGCTGTTACCTCGGGACCCGCGCAAACGGTCTTCCCGCAGAGCATCCCACACAGCTTCACGCACGTTATGTAATCGTGCGAGCAGCCTCAACATTCGCTGATACCTGACACGACAGAAGTCAACCAGAGGTTACCTCAACGCAACTGGAGCACAGCTGGCATGGAAAGGTGGCTTCATTGGAAAATCCTGCCCCCCCCTCCCCCCACGCACGTGCTCGCGTATTTCTGTCACTTGTATGCAGTCATCCCTCTTCTGGACAGCGATCTCTGGTTCAAATCCTGCATGGAGCAACAGTGGGGACCAGAGGGCATTTATTATGAATTTGACCAGCAGTGGTGATGTGATGCGGTGGCGGGATTTCAAGGTGACATGTATGAATGACACTGAGCACCTCCCCCCCCCCCCCCCCACACACACACACACACAGGTACAGATCAGCCTGACTAGCATTAGTATTTATAGCATTTCATATTTAAGCCCACGCATTTGGAAGTTGCATGTCGCTGTAAAAGCAGAGTCCCTCGGTGTCAGTCGGGCTGATGGATGGGGGGGTGGGGGGGGGGGTCGATGCACTGTCCCCTACGTGTCTCTAAAGGAGGACGGGGATCAACGCGCTGTCGTGCATGCTGATCGGCCGTGCGAGGATCGAGACGGGTGTTTGAGAAAAGATAAGCCCTTTGACAGGTAGGTGGGTGGCGGGTCAGGGGTGGGTGTGAGCTGGAGACATTTCAGAGTGACAGGAGGACACAGATTGATGGGCGACCGTCGTCGTTGGCTGACTGTCGCTTCCACACACTCAATGAAACACAATGGAGGTGGAACCACCGCCTTTGTTCTTCCGGCTTTTACGGCCTCTTGTTGCAAACGCATCCAGCGTCTCGGCCACGTGTTTAAGCTGAATCGCAGAACAATGAAGGAAACGGTTCTTTTGGAGATAAACGAGCTCTTTGAGAATTAGAGGAAACGCATTTAAAGTTTGAATTTTCACAATTTATCACCGTGCTTGCGGCACCATTTGCAAACAAACGGGTTGAATTGGCCAACAGTTTATTTCTGTCAGCCTTTACAATCAGGAGGAGATTAGTCTATCAATTTAAGGGCATAACAACCATTGAATAATGAAATAAAGTGGCTCAGTTAATGACGGCGTTCATTAATGCTGCTCCTCTGGAGGGATTCAAATGGTCAGCCATTCTGCTGTCCTCCATCGCTTGCTTGGAATGAAAGTGGCTCGGCACAAAGCATCTATTGTTGCTGGCTGAAATGAGAAAAGCAAGTGCAGAGTTCATGAATAAACTGTAAAATTAGTGGAACTGAAGGAACATCTATGCGGCGTCACTGCATTTAACTTGGCCTGCTGCTTCACACAACCTGGTTTCTTAGAAAAGGGTCGTTCTGATGTGGCAGTTTCAGCCAATTGATTGTAAATTTGCTCAAGTCTACGAGGTCAAAGTGTGGCCTGTGACGGAAGCTCATTGTTCTGACTAAATGGCAGAGGAGGTACAGGTGGATCGCTCTGCAGTGCCGGCGTGGCTCTTCTGTGACCGCTGACAGCAGCAGCAGTGGGGCAGCTTTCAACGAACATAGCATCAAAAACCTTTATTTCTAATCTTTAAGGGTGGTTAAAATGTTCGAAGTGATCTTAAACTGTCAGGTGGGCTGAGCCGATGAACGCCGTGATAGTTCTACGGAGTCCTAAAGAGTCGCCTGCCCTGAATTTTCCACTTTCTGCACATCTGATCACTTTGTTTTCTTTGTTTTCATTTGTTCCATTTAAAGACGTCTGTCTCCAAAGTCAGATCTCGGCAGAATTGGAGAGAATTGGTGAAGTGTAAAGGGCGCATTTTTAAACAAGTCGACTGCGGAGGGATTTCCAGTCGTTCCTTAAAGTCGTCAGAAATGGAACGCGCAGTTAATTGTCTCGGGATAAACTACCGCCTGTGAACATTTTACAACGCTGCATCGCTCAGGTTTATGTAATAGATTTGGGGGTGTTTATGCCCTCATGACAGTTTGAGCACTTTTATTAAAAAAGAAAGCTGCTCCTCCCTCTTTGCCATCCGTTAAAAATGGCAACAGCTGTGTGTTGTTGCTGCTGCCTGACAAAAACTTTCAAGGGATTAAAAAAAAAAAAAGCAACCTTATTTGGTTTTAATGGCTGTTTTGGGTCATCAGATGCACTTCTATTAAAATAGCCGCCGTTTTATCACCGGAAAACGAAGCCATTCATACAATTGTCAGAAAACGGCCTTTAATCTCTGCCCAGCAGTTGTAATGCATGACTAACGAGCAAATGATTGGTTTCTGTTGCAGGTCATGGGATGACGGTGGAAGGACATCCAGCCGTTGAACAGTGGGGGAGACGGCTGATGGCCACCAGTCCTGATAATGAAACGCTGAAGAACTGCTCGGAGCCAGGTACGCTGTGATAAGCAAAATCACCTCCGAATTAGGGATCGGCTCAAAATGATGCAAGAACGTTAAATCATTTGCAGGATATTTGAGAATTCTTGGAGCTCTTGTGACAAAAACGGCAGCGGTTCAACACAAAGTAGCTTAAAATGAGATTTAAAAAAAACAAACAAAAAACCGAGCAATTGAAATAAAGACTAAACTTCCACTTTGTTGGTCGGGTTAACAGAAAGTCGGTGAGAGAATGTTTGAATTTGCCACTCAAGTTAGCGGTTAGCTAACCCAGATTCTGCCAAATAAACTGAAGATTTGACCGTTTTTTTCTGAAATGGGCTCTGATGGTTCACCCTGGATGACACTGAGGCGAGCGCAATTTAGGAAGTAAAAATGAGAATGCGCTTTTTTTTTTTTTTTTTTTTTTTTTATTTATTTATTTTTTAAATTGTGCTTTTGTAGAATCAGAAGTGACCCAGTCAGGACTCGCTGCTATTACTTCATTATTTGCCACAACAGGCAGAATCCCTGAAGGGATTAGCAAATTACCGCTGCGCTAACCTGCGATGTTGCTCAGAAACACCAGAACTCAAATTCACATGACTCGGGTTTTCCCTCTAATCCTCCTGGATTACCTTTCATCCACTCGGATCTTCTCAGACACTGGAGACATTCCTCACATTCCTTGGTTGGTAGCAAGATCCGGTCATATGATTTTTGGCTCTTGTTCTCTAGAGCAATCCTTGAATATTCTGTCTTCACTCTTAAACCAGCTTGATGTGCCTGGATTTACTTTTACATCGGAATTCCTTAAACCGGAGTGAGAAAACTGCTGATCTCTGCTGTGGGGGAGTGTTGGGTGTCACATAAACATTAATGGTGATCCTGGTGTCCATGTGAGGTCACGAGTCATCATAAAGGGGATTTTTATTTTTAAACTTGGGTTACGGGACACATTTTGAGTCTGCCATGGAGGCAGCCGCACTGTTACTTCTGTGTTCAGAGCGCTCATGTGACGCGCGTGTGACGCGCCTCAGAACAAGCCTAGAATAAACCTTTCCATGGCAGCAGACTGATGATGCACCTGATGCTGTGCAGAAGGAAAGATTCCCATTTTTGTCGCTCACATGATGCCTTTTTACCAGAAATTCCTGTACCCTGGTCTGACCTCCTGTCCAGGTTTTTCAGTAATCAATAATCTTTACTCATGGTGCACGTCGGGGCTGAAGTAGGCCGACAAATGCCAACGTCGGCATTTTCTGTTTAGACCAGCAGTTTTCATACTTAATATTCAGACTTCCAAATCTGACCTTTCTGCTCAAGGTCAAAAGCGATTGTTGATGCCCGAATGACCTTTGATTGAACTGCACTTGTAACAATACAGGTTGAGATCTCAATATGTTGAAATATTGTTGATTCACGGGGCACAAGCTCTATTTTTAACTATAAAAATCAATGTAAGGAGCAAAATGAACTTGCACCGTCTGCCTGAACCTGGGCATGTGCTTTAAACGTTGATTTGGATTCTTTCAGGCAGGTCAGGACGTTGAGCGCACCAGAGGCTGTGCACGTGCAGATGCGGACACTGCGGCGTGCAGAGCAGCCTTTGTCTGTTCCTGAAACTTTCAGCCAGCTTCTCCAGAGAAGGCGCCACGGTGGTGGCGGCGGCGGCGTCGATGCTGCTGGAGATGGAAACTGGTGTCTCTCCTGGAGATCTCCCGCTATCGGACCGGATGTTGCTGGCTTGGCGCTGTCCGCAGGTCCGCTAAAACACGGGCCAAATGCCATCAGCGAAGTTGAGACCCGCGTTTACTAACCAGCCAATAGCGATGCAGCGTGATTCCAGCGCTCGACACCAACAAACCTTTAGCTTTAGGCCTCAACATTGCCCAAATGTTCCAAAGTGGCTCCTTTCGCCAACGTAACTCGTGACCTTTGACTCCACAGCCTGTGATTTAGTGGCCTTTAGCATCACATGGTCGGTATCCAGGTGTTAGATCTACTTTTCAGTGTTCTGTAATGAAGGTCCAGTATTAAGAGAGGACTGCAGTGGGATTTACTGGGCCACTTGATTTAGCTGCTAAGAGCTGGAGCAGAACTCGTGCCAAAGCTGCCCTTTACTTTTCCACTTAAGTGAAATCGACGGCTGTGTGTGGTCTTAAATTTCTCCCATCTTGGGACAAGCCCCGGATGTGTGCATACGTGATGGGGTGAATTATTAGGGCTTCAGTTAACATTTGGCCAACTGACTTGATTACACTGGAGTCTTTTTTTTGTTTTGAGTGTATGAACCGTTTTGATTGTTCTTCCCCGCTGCTGCGACACTTCCCAGTTCTAAAGGATGAAAGGTCTGTGGTGGCTGCAGCCTTCCGATTGGTCTCCAGTCACAGCCGGAGCTGGACTTTCTCCGTCCCATTGCTGTGGAACTTAAATGGCTTTTATATCCGAGCGGTGGTAAAAGCCCACATTAGGATCTGAGGCACGGCAAATCTGTGGCATCTCTTTAAATCCCCACACGCACCGTTTTTCCTGAAGCTTTTCCCTAATACTCCGGCAACTTTTGATTGTCAACATACAAATTTAACTGTTGCTGACGTCGGGAGTCGTATTTTCGGCAATTGACGCCCCGACCTTCCGTGTGCTGTTTCCTTGAGATACCTTTCCAGATATTGTTTAGAGACCATCATAAGTAAATGTATAGTTTTAGGAGTGAAATGCAATATTAGATGACCCCCCCCCCCCCCCCCCCCCCCCCCCCCCAAATCGGCGGGATAATTGGATCACCAGACGTTGGACGAGGGCGTGTGAAGCAGAAGTGAGCGACACCGCCGGGGTTGTAGTGTGAGTGGGTCTGTAGTAGGAGTTAATCCGGCGGGTTGAAGGCTCTAATCTGTTCATTTGCAGCCTCTGCCTGCGTTGAATGTCGGGCGGGAGGAGCTGGATCTTTCATCCGGCACCAGCGGGATATCGGCCGTTGTTTTTCCTTTTCCATCTTTGCCCACAGTGCAGTGGCGTTCTGTCGAGCACAGGGAAACACCAGAAGGGTTTTCTTTTTTTAAAAGGGAATTACACAAGGTGGGGATTATACAGCTGCACGTAATGGAAACTGACCTGACTTTGCTTGTTTGCATGCCAGCGGTGGAACAATACAGCAGTGGGGGGGGAGGGGGCGCAGATCAAAGCAGCTGTGCAGGGAGCGCTCCACGCGGTGCACTACAAAAATTGTTTGGGGAAGATTTCCTTTTTTTTTTATATGCTGCTTGCACACAAAAGGCTGCACTGTGCTGCTCCGTCATATGATGAGGGAGCATGTGAAGGTACTGTATAACAGGATTTGTTCTTGTAACCAGAGCTTTGTTAGACTTCACGACGGCTTCTGTTCAAGATGCTGTCATGTCAGAAAAGCCCCCACCACCACCCCCTCTGTGTCTGGAGCGAGTAAATTCTCTCCAAAAGCATCCAGGAATCTTCCTTCTGCTGTGGCGTGACGGGTTAGACCAGGATCTGGACTAATCTAACCTCCATTACGTTCCTTGGCTCGTTTCCCTCTCATTGTTGGGGGCGGGGCTTTGTGCTCAAAAATGTCACCCTCTAATTATTTTGGAATTAACTGGGTGTTTAAGGGCCAATCACTAGTTTTAGGTTGAATAAAACGAACAATTTAAATTCATATTTATAGTTGTGGACGGTGTTTATCCCGACATGCTTTGTCCATCTCTGGAGCAGACGGCACTCAATGCTGAGCTGTGTTATGTAAGCTGGCAATAATATCTGAAATATTACCAGATTATGGCCCACATAATTGCACAAATATAAAGAATACGGAGCCACTTCGGCTGCCTCACCGCAAAAGACATTTGCATTTTTAAGTGAGCTTTGAGGCCGGGTTGAACGCTGTTGCTTCGCTAGCTCTCAGCGCCCATTGTGCAGCCGCGCCACAGCCCGATGCGTCACACGCTCGCTTCGCAACGGTCCGCCACTCACGCCAGCCTTTTCAGTGAGAGTAGCATCTTGTCTTTTCCCATTTGAAAAGGTCGTCGTGGTTATGCATGTGACCTCTTTACCCCTTCGCACATTTCAAATTCAGCATAACTGACCGAAATCAGCAGCTAGGCCAGAGTGAATAAACATTTGTTTTTAAAATCAGTTGTGACATCATTAAAATAGTTTCTGCATCTCAAGGAAAAAGTTGCTTTATTGAGTTTGAGATCATGTGACTGTGTAAAAACCGATTATCTAATAATGGTCTTGACGGCTCGGAGGTCATTTCCACTTAAAAACTAAAATGTCAAGAGAAGAAATCTGCTTGTGAGGCACTGAAATCACTGGCAGTCCTTTCTTTATTTCTTTATCGTCCTTGTCCAGTATGGCTGGAATCAAGGCCACGCATACACTCACGCACGTGTGATCTCCTTTTATTGCGATTGAGGGTCAGAGGGGGGAGAGGCACGAACAAATGTTGGCAGCCATTTCTTGTAGATAAATGCTGGTTGTCCAGAGAATCCGGGGGTTTATTTATAGATTTGTAGCTTGGCGTCTGGAAGAGGAGCCGTTTATCGCCTCCTGTCTGTCGCACCTGTCCAAAGGAGGCAACACAAACGATTCAAAAAGAAAGTGAGTGTAGAAATTTCAGGCTGGATTCCTGCGCTCGCAGATTCTCTGTTCAGCAGAACAAAAACGGCCCCTCTTTTGAAACGCTCGTCTGAAGTTTTGTAACGGCGAACGCGTGTCGAGCCGCGCTGGTTCGCAGCCACCGGCCCTTTGAGGCGTCCCAGTTAGAGCACTTTTCCGATGGTGGAATTTTAGAGCGCCATTCGGTCCAAAATTGCAATAGAGCAGCTTTTGTGGGGCTCAGAGTTCCCGGTCCCACTACGCCCCCTCCAGCTACAGCTAATGTGAGTCAACCTCACTGAAGAGTTTTTAGTTTAGGCCAGAATATTTCAACTTTTGAATTGGGTTGCCTGTTTGCTTCACTTTTCTTTTATAGCCCTGCTTTTACACGACAACCCCACCCAGCTTGTACGTATCAATGATTTGCGAGGACTGTAATATTAGCTTTGTATTATAATTAGCAATGGTTCGATATCAGATGTCCTGAGCTGATCTCAGAATCTGGTTTCTTTCGTATGTTGTGGGCTTTGTCAGTGTTCTTGGAGGTCATGTCTTCGCCCCTGTGTTGGATCGCGAGCAACTTTTTAAATGTATTTTTTGTAATGAGAACTGGATCAATATCATTCTGGGAGGCTTGAGAAATGGGCCAAGGAGCCATTAAAGTTTAGTGCTGGACAAGACGTCAAGACAGATGCACAACATTTATTTGAAGGCTGCTGGGCGGCGGCCAAATGCCGCGTGGCCGATCACTACACATGAGGTGCATTCTGGGTATTTTGCTAAGCTATAACTCTGTTTGGCATCTGATGCAGCGGCTAATTTGTGTGCTGATGTGTCATTATTTTGACCTTTTTGATTGCTCTGGACCCTTTGGATCTGCGTGTTTGAACCCTCGCAGGCGCGTCTACAGGTTTTCAGTCGTCCGATCTCTATAAAAACGACTTTTTTTTTTTTTTTTTTAACACGGGCAATTCCGCTGCATGTGCATGATTCTATTTCTGGTCCTCATTTGAGATGCATCACTTCAAATGGGCTCCTGTGTACTTCCTGTCCCGTCCTTGTGAGAAAACAGCTGTGGGAGCACGTGGGTATCCAGGCTGACCTCTACGGCACGGCGACGCAGACATGCCCTGTGGACGGCCTGCGGCGCGACTGTTTCCAGCTGCCTGGAGGTGACTCCTGTCTGGCCGGCACCTGAAACACCTACAATCACCTATTTTTAACGCGCCGATTGTATACAGCAGGGAACTCGAGCCCGTGGATGGCAAAGCCGTTTAATTATTGATCGATGGTGAAGCAGAAGGTTTGGAAGCCCGAGATAAAAAGAAAGGCAACCTTATACAGATGGAATAATTTATGGCTCTGGTGCCATTTTCTCCAAGAAACATCAAAGGGTTTGGCATTTATATCGGTGTTGGTTTTTGATTTTCCTTCCAGGGTCCAGCTAATGGCTGCTAGCTGAACTGACGCGCTTTATTTGCCACATTAAAACTGTCAGAAATGAAAGGAGCAGTTTCTGTAGTCCTGCTAGTGTCACCCTGATGCTGCACACATCTTTTTTTTTTTTTTTTTTTTTTTAAAGTCAAAATTGGCATCAAATGCTCTTTTGCTGTCCATCAGTGTCACACGTGCACTGTGCAACAAATTGGAATGGAAACTCGTGAAGGCTCCATAAAGCTGATCAGCAGAAGGAAGCATGAGGTGCTCTGAAATGTAGCCGCCGCACTGACCCCGACCTGATAAAGCCCATTTAAACCAACACCAGTAGATAACCCCCCCCCCCCCCCCCACCCCCCCATTACACTGGACCTCCAGCTGCTTGCACCCTTCTTCCAGAGAATGGGACCTTGATTTCCATATTCCTCTTAAGGTTGTGGTTATTCTTGCTACTTGAGTAACTTTTCTGTCACCTTTTTTCCTTCCATTCAACTGACTTCACCGGCTTTCATCGGGATCCCAGTTTTCCTTTGTGATACCGGTTGATTACGTGGTGGGACAGAAAGCCTGGCTGGATCAGAGGCCTCGCAGGATCGGGTGGGAGAGGGCACAATGAGTCTCCAACATTAAATTTTTCCTAAATTTCTGTCTTTTCTGTCTAATCAAGGCAGATAATCAGTTTCACTGTATGAATTGAATTACCGATACATTTTTGGATGTTTTTTACTAGAACCCGATCCATTCGGGTTTTCTGTTCTCCCAAGGCAGAGAAACTTGCGTTCATCAAGGCAAGTGTGAACCAGGTGGGTCAGAAATCCCGGTTGGATTGTGGCCCATGAGGACCGGGTTTCCACACCTGAAACGAACGGCACACGGTTACCTTAATCTACATGTGTGCAGTGGATATTACAAATTTCTGATTGTAATATAAAGTCCACAATGGAAGTTTGGACGTTATCAGAATGCCAATATTGCACATTATGCAATAATGTTTTCTGGATGGTGATCATCTGGATGAGCAGGATAATGTAAACAACCACAGGTGAAGGCTGGATCTCGACAGCTCTGCTTGTCCCTGAGATCAGTGGGTCATGTGACCATGGCCTCGGCCCTCAGTTATAGCCAAGATGAATGAATACGCCAATTATTTGCACGTGTGAACATGACAGCTGAGGACTCACTCCTGATTCTCTCAAATGTCACGGACGGCGCGTGCAGACAGCTGTCCGATTCGACGTGCGCACACACCTGTCTAATGCAGCATATTTCCATCGGTGTGAAATCCTGGGATGCAGCCCCAGATTCATGCAGCCATGTGCACAGATGTAGCGAAGTCTCAGGTGAGCATTCTTCCACTTCATGACTCCATATGTGGCTCTAATCCTGCTGTCGTTTCAGTGGGAAACAGCTGCTGGCTCCAAAGATGGAATTTGATCGTCTATATTGCAAATTCAAGTTCTCATATTTGTGGCAAACCAGTAAAGTTTAATATCCTTGCTGCTTTGTTTTGCTCATTAGCGTGCCTTCATTTAAGGGGGAATAAAACCCAAAACTACCTTGAGGGGCCAATATTTGTCTCACGTATGAAGGAGAATCAAGAGGACTTTAATGGTACATTTTGTGCCCATTAAAGGAGGCCTTAATTCAGAAGAAAAATCTGAACATGCATATTTCCTTGACTGATTTTGGGACAAGTAATGCATAAAATTGTTATTTGAAAAACGCGTCGATAGCCTGAAGCTTTTTAATGCAACCGTGCCGTTGTCAGATGCACCAACGTTGAGGCTTGTTCCAGCTCCAGCAGCCTTGCACTCATCTTCACAACTATGAAATGTGGTTACAGCGTGAACTCCAACTTAAACAATCGATTTTTATGCCGTGCGAAGTTTGTCTGAGCGATTATCTTTGCATCTCGTCTCGTTCTGAGTGATTTTTAATTTAACTTTTTCCCCGTCACCTTCTGATCCAGACACAGAACCACAAAAAATTAATCTGGGTGAGATGTGACAGTGTCATTACTGTAGAAATCTGGTTTTACTAAAGTAAATCAGATGTTCGTATTTACGATTTACCTCTGACGAAAGCATGGAACAAAGCGAAATATCGCAGTACTCCGCTAACATTTTGAGGGCGCTACTTCCTAATCAAGCTACAGTAAAAAGATGCAACGCCTTGGCCCTCGAACAGGTCGGATGCGCCACAGATGACGACGATCCGCAGGTGCTCCGGCGCGCTGGTGTGCCCAGGAAGCCAAGCCAAGTCGTGTGGCGGTGGCGCCGATCCCACTGTGTTCCAGCTGGAGCCCTCTATGATGGGTGATAAGCCCTCAGCATGGGAGGCTCTTTTTCTGCCCCTGTGCTTTAAATCTCTGACTTCAGGTTCCTAACGTAGCAAAGCTTCTGCCCGATGACGCTGAATCAGTGACTGTGTTTAAAAACAGCCCATTAAAATAATACACCCGTTATGGCCGCTGGTCGGTGAAATTGATGGAACGGAACATGAAACACCGGTGAAATTCAGAACGAGGCTCGTGAGACACAAGGGCCCAGTGGCGTGGCAGCAGCGTCTGACCTTGTGTTGATGAGCATTGACTTTGGCATTTCCTTCTCTCCTCAGCGATACACGAGTTTCCTGATGACCTTTTCAGCAACCAAGAACGAAAGAAGGGGGCCGTCCTGCTCCATATTGTGGCTGTAAGAGATCTTTATTCGTACTTAAAGGAGCTGCTCCTGCAGCCGCTCTGCATTCCACTTTAGATCTCCATCACCTGACATTCATGACGTGAAGATTTAACACGTGCGGTGGATTAGCCCACCAATGCTGTGCACCGACTAATGTCGGTACAAATGTTTAAATTTAGTCAACAGTGAAACGTGACCTCATCAATTATGTAAAGAAAAAACATATTTTGAAGTTTGTTGCCAGAGGCAACCACAATTCATACTCATTTTAATTTGACAAGGACCTGCATTAGCTAGACATTTTGTATTTTTTTTACAAAGAAAATGAGCGTGTGATGTAGATTCCAAACCAGGTACAGGAGCTGAATCCATTACACATGGTCATTGATGCGTGGACCATGTGGAGTGTGTGAGCGAGGGCTCAAGGGGTCAAACGGTAGTGCAGTCCAACACTGCCCCCTGTGGATAAATGGGAGAATAGCAGTGTTGTTGCAGTGCCCCCCCCCCCCCCCCAAGGGTTCAGTCAACCCTCTAATCACAGGCTCAAACATGGCGCACCATGCTGTTTTACTCACTTTTAAACATCTCGAGTCTTTTCCCCCCGTCTCTAGGCGCTCTACATGTTTCTGGCCCTCGCCATAATATGCGACGAATACTTTGTGCCGGCGCTGGAGAAGATCTGCGAGGTAGATTTAGCGTTTTATCCGTAGGAGTCATTCAGGCAGGGCTTTACAACGCGCGGACCTCTAAAACTGTGCTTCATCTGAGTAGAAATTGGATCTGAGCGAGGACGTTGCAGGTGCCACCTTCATGGCAGCCGGCAGCTCTGCACCAGAGCTCTTCGCATCCATCATCGGTAAATGCGCACACATCCTTCTAATTTTGTGAGGACTTTTTATAGATGCAATCTATTACCCTGACCATAACCCTCACAGCTAAACCCCGGCCCATAGCCCTGACTTCTAACCTCAGCCTTATAATTATGTCTTAACCCTCACTCAGGCCTTTGAAACTGTGTGGACCACAGTCCAGACTTTGTTAGTAGGACGAGTACACACACACACACACACACAGTGTCATCTGTTATTGATGAGCTGCTTTCTGTGTGCAGGTGTCTTCATCACCCACGGTGATGTGGGGGTGGGGACCATCGTCGGCTCAGCTGTGTTCAACATCCTTTGCATCATTGGCGTGTGTGGAATCTTTGCTGGACAGGTGTGTGTGTGTGTGTGGAGTCATTTCCTCGACATTCAATTTAAATATTCTTTGTAGACTCGGGGATGCTTGAAAGTAGATAAAATCAACACCAAGAAAGTTCCTGATCCGAGCACAGAACCTTCAAGACATTTCCTGACGTCCGTTTCTCTTGTACAGGTGGTGCTGTTGACCTGGTGGGCTGTTTTCAGGGATTCCTTCTATTACATCATGTCTGTGGTGGCTTTAATTGCAGTAAGTTGGATTGAATTTCACCTCCGGTGTGACCTTTCCGTCCCTGCGGAACACGGAACCCCTCTGACATCTCACCGTTCTTTTGTTACAGTTCATCTATGACGAGAAGATTGTGTGGTGAGTCAGAAGGTTCAGCAGCCGCCGTTTGCGTCATTAGTCGACGCCTTTAGAATGACAACTTTGTATTTCTGTTTTACCAGGTGGGAGAGTTTGGTTCTGGTCCTCATGTACGCAGGATACATCCTCGTCATGAAGTGAGTCCGTCCAAAACTGTATTGACTTGGACCGAGGAGTCGAATATTTCTCAGGGTGTTTGGAAATGACGGCTATGAATAGCGCCACACTTCTCTGTAGTGGCGGCCGTTATTTCTGTCCCCGATAAGTTCTTCCAGTCTACACTTGCACGAGGTTCCTCGTTACAAATCATCCGTCTCAACACGTAACCACACAAACTCATCATTGTCCAATCCAGTTTCGTCTGATAGGTTAATGAGAATGATGCATCTTGGGAGATGGGGACGTTTACTGTAGACTGATGATGCACATCCTGACTTCACCACGCGGCAGATAATTACGTGTGTGTGTGTGTGTGTGTGTGTGTGTGTGTGTGTGTGGTGTTTTTGTTCAGTTGAATCCACTTTATTTGTACAGCACGTTACCAAAAACACAAGTTTTCCAAAGTGTTGCGCAGTGATTTCCATAAAACAAGGTTAAGAAAACCAGAATAATTTAGACGGATTTAAAAAAAATATTGAAAAGTCTGGCCCCTAATATACAGTTAAATGGGGCATTTGTGGGCCGTTTGCATTGTGGTCAGTTTGCAGACGTTCCCACTCTGAACCAAGGATGAAGCGATTAGACTTTAGAGATGAAAAGGTCGAGGATGCTGCGGCTTATGTTCATCCCGCCCGCTTGTCGATGTGTCTTGGAAACACCACGAGGGATTTCGCAGCTCCAATTTTGGGTACGCGCATCGGTTTGGACTCCAGGAAGAGCTCATCCGGGAGGTCAAAGTTCACCGCGACCTATTGCGTCTTGAAATTTCACATTTCAAACAGCCCCTAATGCGATGCCGTCATTTAAAAATCCCTGTTGCCCTCGAAACCCCCCCCCCCCCCCCCCAAAAAACCTTTCCTCAATTTTGAGATGATGTTCCATGTTTTTACTTTAGATTCAACTCCAGCATGCAGAGAGTTTTTATGGGGAAGCCAAAGAACGTGGCCAACGGTAACGCTGCGGCTAGCAGCGAGCTGGAGGACGGTAATGCTTATTATGACTATATTTGGGATGACAACCCATCGTGGCCTTTACTCGCAGCAGGTAAGGTTAATCAGACAGGCTGGGCTCCCACGACTGTTCTGACAGATTTAACCACACATGTTAAAAATAAGATGTAACTTGACCTGAGCTCTCTGGGAATCTGCAGTTGATCCCCTTTCCTTTACCTTTGCTCTCGTCTGCTGACCTAAATTAATACCTTTCTCCTTTATACTAAATTTACAGCTAATTGGACATTTTTGGAGATACGTTTTGCTTCCATAATGAGAGTTTGGCCTTGGGAACCCCGACGAAGGGGAAATAGTTGGATGCCAGATGTGCTGATGTCGTCTGGAGCGGGAGTTTTCATTGGGTGTAGCTTTGTCTGCTCCTCTGCTGCCTTCCACTGGAGGGTGATGGAGACATTTCTGCTTTATTTTAATGAAAATAACTTTGATCAACTTGTATGTGAATTTAAGAAGCCACACAGTGTTGGTGGAACAATGGATTGCTGTTTTAAGGAAAAGCTTTTTTAGCTTTGTTAGGGGGTCTCATCTGCCATCCCCATGGAGGTCAGAGCTTTTAAATACTTAAATACAATGTTTCTTTTTTTTTTTTAGAGAAAAGAAACTTCTAAGTCTTTGACACTCCTACACTTGTGTGGTATCAATCTTGTCAACTCTCAGCCAGGCAGCAAAAAGCCTTTTAAAATGTTCAACATTGTCGTTCTCCACAGAACAAGAATGAACTTTGACCCCTGCAGCTGCACCTGACCTAAACCTAAAAACATTACTGTATATATTATTCCTCCATCTATTAATTCCCCTCATTTTGAACGATAAAAGCTCTCTGCTTCTCCAGTAAAAACAAGCATTGAAAGGCTCATTTGAATGGAGACGGAACGTTAATGTGTGCTCCTGCTCCAGTACTGCAGTTAAATGTCAGACTTCCATTTCCTTTCTCCAATCACGGCTCTTTTGTCAAGCTTCAGGTTAATTCCCTCAGCTCTATTCTTAAACGTCGAATAATTAGTGACCTTTAACCTCTGCGATTCCCACTCTGTCTGCATTAGCGCTGTAACCCGCCTGTCTGTTTAGCCTTACTAAACCTACTCTTGCTTACTGTCAACAGTGTTTGTGCGGCTGCGTTCCAATTCTTTCTGCTTGCACGATACTTTTGCTACCGCTGGTCTCGGGGGTGTAGACCCTCTCCCCCCTGAAGTGGTAATGAGTTTCACAAGAGGAAATGTTTATATTGACTGTGTTTACATCGTTAATTTGTGTGCTTTCCTGCATGTATAATAAGTCAAATTATGAGCAAGTTAAACTAAGAGTATTTTTAAATCCTCTATATGCTGTTGTTTATATAATGAGCAGAGTTAATGAGCTAAGAGAGTGCCAATATAAAGCTTTGAGAATTGTTCAGTCAAATTAATGTCTGTCCAAACTTAAATATTGATCAAACGGCACCAGGAAACCTGCTGAAACCGTTTGAATTTCATGGCAAACGCAGGTCATGTGACGTAAATAAGGCAGAACTGATCTCAGGAAAAAAAAAATCCTGAACAGTGAATTTGATCTTTTTTTTTTTGTTTTGTTTTTTTTAAAAAATTTGTCGGCAACCCTCTGACCTCCTCAGTTAAGCCCATTAAGACCTACAGCCGCGGATCCGTGGTGATGGTGGACGAGATCATGAACGCCAGCCCTTCCAAGTTCAGGTTCCCAGAAGCCGGCCTCCGCATCATGGTCACCAGCCACTTTGGGCCCAAAACCCGCCTGCGGATGGCCAGTCGGCTCATCATTACCGAGGTACGGCTGTTGCTGTCTTCATCATTGACGTCGGCTCCTCCTGGCTGTGTGCGTCTGCTCCTCCACCTGTGCGCGCTGGTGTCGTGCTAGCAGGACTAGCAGCGGGCTGCTCATCTGCTCTTTGACTCGGTTTCTTTTTCTTGAAAGCGCCAGAAACTGTTCCAAGCTGCCAACGGCGTGGAGACGCAAGTGATTGACGGGAAAGTTGAAATTGAGAACGGAAACGTGCCGGAGGACAAGGCTAGGAATTCAGAGGAGAGCGACACCATCTCACCGTTTCACATTCCAAGTAGGTGATTTGCCTCCCGTGCATGAATCGTTCAGACCAGATTGGCTAAATGTTAAATATGCTAGTTTGTCTCTAACAAGAGCCGCCCCCCATTGTTTTGGAGCAAACAGGGTGAACACTGTAATGACTATCTGCATCATCTCGCTGCTGCAGGGGACGCTGGCAACAAAATAAAATGGCTGCTCTCGTGGCCTCTGCTCCTGTTGCTCTTCTTCACCATCCCAAACTGTGCCAAAGCTCGCTGGGAGAAGTGCTTCATGCTGTCCTTCATCCTGTCCACTCTGTGGATCGCCATCTTCTCCTACTTTATGGTGTGGATGGTGAGTACATTTAAAATGCTGGAAATGCATTTAAACACTTAGTTTACATCGGAGCTATGGGCCTTGATTCATATGTGGTCCAAATAAAAGGTTCTGACGTTAAAACGGATCAAATTACTGATAAAATCATTCGGTAATTCGTAAATGAACACTGATTTGATTGAAATGAAAGAAACAAGTGTCCCCGAGATGCAGAAAAGTGGAGGTTTAAAGTGAGGAAATAAGTGCAGCATAAATGAGTGACTCGATCGTGACCTGGGCTGAACCGGACCGCCGGGTCCACAACACAGGTACTCGCACATGGCTGGAGAGTCGCGTCTAAATGTCAGAGATGCAAACTGGGGAAAAACAAGGAGGTAAACAAATCTAAAGGTTAACGGTAAAATTCCAAAACGAAAAGACAAGAAGCACCAGAAGAACGGAGGCACGCGAACTGGAGAATAAAAGGTCTGCCTTCAGGGGATCGGTGGTTATATAAGCCGTCCCTTTTGCCTCCGAACCTCTATAAAAAATATCTGCAGTTACCTAAAATAAGTCATCTGAGCGTTTAATAGGTGCAATTCCATTTTGTTGCTTTTGAAGATTGACACTATTGACCTTGAGCTCCACATCCTAAAGCCTGGGCTGCCATGATTAGGACTATAGTCGGGATGTGTTGCTCAGGTTTTAAATCCCGGATTCTCCCAGCCTGGAATGATCACTGCCAACGTCGTATTCCTGCAAAATTGCTATTTCAGTAGGATAAGAGGAAGAAAATGGCCTTTCAAAGGAAAGAAAATCCCCGTCTGAAGCCATTGTCTGGTTTATTCTTGAGACAATGGCCTTGAAACAGAAGGGAAGCCTCTGATTGGACGATTCTGTGTGGCGAGCGGACCGTGATTCCTGATCAGGAAAACCAATTCAAACCTGCTTGTGTGAGGATTCAACTGGCAATAAGGGGTCATGCAGACCCCCCCCCGGTTGTTCATTAAAAGCACCGTGTTGCTCTTTCAGGTGACTATAATTGGCTACACTCTGGGAATCCCCGACGTCATCATGGGGATCACTTTCCTGGCGGCTGGCACCAGCGTCCCGGACTGCATCGCGAGTCTGATCGTGGCTCGACAAGGTACTCCTGAACACGATTCCAGTGTTTGATGGTTCCCAGTCAGGTCTGGACAGTGGAAATCTGTCTTCTACTCCAGCTGTGGCCCCTCTTCCCCGCTGAGCAGCAGCATCCAGCAGAACAGGAATTCTTTTGAAATGATGAGCTTAGATTGTTGTAAATGTCCCGATGTCGGGTGTCAAATTCCGTCCTTTGTGGCAGGTTTGGGAGACATGGCGGTGTCCAACACCATTGGCAGTAATGTGTTTGATATCCTGGTGGGCCTGGGGGTCCCTTGGGCCCTGCAGACCATGTGCGTCAACTATGGATCAGAGGTAGGGAGCCCGTCGTTCCTGCATCGTACCTCGAGTGCATAAAATCTTTGACTGATCCTGGATCTGTTTCTGCCGTGTTGCAGGTGATGATAAACAGCAAGGGTCTGCTGTACTCGGTGGTGCTCCTGCTGGGCTCCGTCGCCGTCACGGTGAGCACCGGTTAATTTGGTTGGCCCGGGCGAACGGAAACTTTCAGCGCTGTAATTTAGCTAACATTCCTGTTTGGCTGCCCTCGCCGTGACCGATGCCCCGTTATGTAACCGGGACTAAGCACTCTTGTGTAACCGCCTCATCAAAAAGTTACATTTTGTTCTTTTCTGTTGAGGGGAGGCGTCTGGAGCCAAGACAAAAATTCTTAAAAGTTGATTTGAACCTGATGAGAGCGGAGCAGCTCCTCCCTCCTCGAGGTCCATTTGGGTCAAAGCCATCATTTTTAAACACCGGATTTCCAAAAAATAACTGAAGAGTGACTGAAAGCTTGTCGAGCTGCGTTCTTTCTGGCTCTGGTGTCCAAAGAAGCCTTTAATATATCACAGGAACTTTAGGAAGCTTAGATTTACACACCTTAACTCCTACATTGTGCAAAACTGGAGACTTTCGGATGAGTCTATTTTAAGCCTGAGCCGCTCTCACGTTTGTGTGCACGCAGGTTCTGGGCATCCACCTGAACAAATGGAGGCTGGACTTCAAGCTGGGCGTTTACGTCCTGGTCTTGTACGCCGTCTTCCTCTGCTTCTCCGTCATGATCGAGTACAACGTCTTCACCTTCGTCAACCTGCCCATGTGCATAGAGACGGAGAGCACGGCGGGCTGAAACCAAAGCCTCAACGCCCCCCAATCCTTTATTGCTCCTCCTTCAGTAATACTGGACCTATCTGCAGACGCTTTCTCCTCCCTCCCTCCCTCCCTCGTAATCCTTTCAGTCTCTCTGGATCTCATTTCCTCAAGAGGCAGTAACACGTGTAAGTGTGGCCTCCTTTCTGTGTTCCCAATTTGTCCCATTGTCACACGGTGCCAGTCCCGAATGCCCAATATTTTGGGCGTCACCTGTTCTAGTGGAGTCTTTATTTCCTCTGTGCGCCTGTTTCTGACCATTTAGCATGCCTTTAGATGTCGGGGACCTCGAATCATAAGTGCCCCAGGTGATTGTTGGTGTGTGTTTGCACTGGTCTCACATTGTAGATTTCCACAACTTCCAAAGCTTGTTTCTCCACAAACCGAAACCCAGAACATGGAAATCATTCCAGACGAGAAACGGCGGCCCAGGTCCTTGACCTCAGAGGGGGACTTTGTCCTCGGCAGCCCCCCCCCCCCCCCCCCTCGCGCTCAGTCCCCTGGTATTGCGTTTGGCATCAGGGATCCGATACTGTTACTGCTCTGCGAGCCCTCGGCGCTCGCCTGCTCGATCAAACCCGTTTTTTCTTACGAGACATTTGGTCCAGACACCTTTGTCAGAAGTGACTGCGAAGGTGTTCTGCACATTCAGCACAGCACAATGTAAACCTGTTTCAACTGGTACGACTCATGGAGACTCTGTTGCAAACGCGGAACTGTTCTTTTATTTTCCAAGGGATCAAACTGTACACAGGAAATGCTTTTCTTGCTTTGTGGTGCCCTGGCCACCGCTCAGAGGCCACCGCTCAGAGGTGTGTGTGTGCGTGCGTGTGGTTGCAGGTTGTTTAGTATTTTGCTCTTGCAGGACGGACAATTCTTTAAAACAATGAATGCAAAGAAACCAGACACTGTCTGCCATAACACCTTCTCACCAGTAGGGGGTAGTGCTGCGCTCTGTAGGCAGGATCAAGGTGCGAACCACAGCAGTTATCAGGGAACCTCGGAAGGACAACTCCAGGTGTGGATGGTGATGGCGTCTTCTTCTTTCTTTTTTTACATGTAAATATTGCACTTTAATGGCCGCTTTCTCATTCTGAATCAACTAGTGCTTCCTTCTGTGTGTTTTGTTTCCAGTGTATCTGTGAGCTGTGTGTGTGTATGCGCACCCATACGTGCACGACATGGAATAAGACTGCTTTTCCTCACTCTTGCCGGTCTTTGTTGAGCAGACTTGGTGAGCCCCATGAGCACACCTGCCCATGTCTGCGGGGGGGCGGATAAAAACCGTCGTTCCTCCAAAGCACAGAGGAAAAGGCCGGGGGCTGTTCAGCACCTCTGTCACGGCCTGACCCACTTGACAAAAAAAGAGAAGAAATCGGCAGCTATGAGCTACACTAACATCCAAATGTGCAAAAAGTCCAACTGAGGTGCAGAGACCTGGTTTAGATGCTACTGTGGGGTGAGAATGGCGAGTGTTTAGGTGTTAAATGTCCCTCTGCTGCGCTGTCGGCAGCACGATCTTGTATATGCAACCTCAAGTTCTTGTGACGGAAGCCCCCCACCTGCAAGGTTGCACGAAAACAAAGATGGCAGGAAAAAAAAAAAAAAGAAAAACTGGGATCCTGTGGAGATGTGATGTAGGTTTGTATATATTACTTGATATGAGCTCAAAGGTGTGTGTACATGTGACGGCTGGGGAACCGGACCTGAACCGATGGACATTTCTAGGACAACTTTCCTCCCCTTTCTTCACTCACACAAGGGCATTAACTTCCCAACAATCCTTGCTGAAACAGGAGCCGAGGGGGCCCTCAGGACTTGGACCCCTGGCTATTAAGGACTTTTGTAAAATATCAGGACCCTGTCTCCACCCTCACCCTGAAGCTGCTTCTATCAGGGTTCAAATCGGTTGAATGGACGGAGGTGACCACACAGGGCCTTCCGCCTCCACCCATGTCCTCCTGCAGCTCCTCTGCGTTTGAGGATGAGGAGGACGTGCTCGCCCGGGTTGATTCCAAATCTGCTTCTTTTTTTTTTTTTTCTTCTCTCCGCTTGGGGCTCTGTGTGGTCGTGTCCCGGTCGCCAGGTTCAAGTGTGGAAGGCGCTCCAGCAGCCTCTCTTCGTCCTCAGTGTGCGGCTTCTCACTGGTTGTGTGACTTCTACTCGTCACCTGGTCACTTTTTTGGGGGAAAAGGGGAGACAAGCAAGCAAACGCCCCCAGTATTGAGACGCCGCACCTGCTGCGTTTTCAGCTTAACACCAGATTGTACAGAAACCTGTGTAGAAAAGAAGCGCGCGCCTTTGGAACTGCAGCTGGAACAGAAGCTGGTGTGAATCTCTTGATTGAATGCGACCTGATGCACTGTGAGCTCGATGTGACGTGGGAGTTGTTTGTCAAGATACTAAATTATATAAAATATATTTAATGTAAAGTTAGTTACAATAAAAACATTATTGAAGACATCTGTATAACTTACATGAATGTATTGTCTTGCTCTACTGGACATATCCAACCAATGCATTACTGTAAAGCAATAATGTGAGAAAAAATAAACTCGAAAACAAATCCTGTCCACTTGTTTCATTTCTTTGGTTGTCGGATACATTAATTGAAGCCATTTGTACATGTACTTGTTGCGTGTGGCGCTTTGCTTTTCAAACATGCTGCAGTAGAGAATTGAGGATAAGGTTTTTAATTTAAAACTTTAAAAAAAAATAATTGCGGCTACACTGCTGGTTGTCATTCCCCCGGCAAGGCAGCAGACGGCGGTATTTACCACCTTCCAAAGATTAATCTAAAGAATCCAGTATAAATTTCCCACCTAAAAGCAAGATTTTTATTCAGATAATCTTTGGCAACACAAAGCATCTACAGTTTAATGATTCTGTAATGTGGCAGCTAATAGGTTGGCAGGCTCGGTCTCAAAGCTGGCCTGAAAAAACGTGAAATTTCTTCCATGGAGAAAGACAAAGTTCTGCTCAGTTTGAGGTCAATGTTGGGTATTTTTTTTCACTTTTGACGAGAACATTGTCTTCAAAAGCCATGAAGTCCCCTTATTGCCACTCTTTTGCACCGTGGTGATTAAAATTCCCTGTTTGTCTTTGATGCTTGATTGGACCCTTTGTTGGTGCTGCCATTCAGCCTTCATTAAGGCTCCAGCGCCCAGCAACCACATCAAGTGAATGGACTCCAAGCGTCGCACAACAATACGGTTTGATTTTTGGGGGATGAGTGTTACAACCATGTGAAACTTTCAGCAGCTCCTCTCAGAGTTGCTGAACAACAAGCCCCCCTCCTGACTGAGATGTTGCTTCAGCGCTTTCCGCCTGAATAAACGATGGATGGTGCTGGAAACTCGAGTTCTGCGCTAATCAAGCCGTCAAGTGCTGGAGTCAGACGGGAGACAGTGGCATAATCATGACTGCTGACAAGTGTAGAGTTCACTGAGCCGACAGCAGGGGGCGGTGTTGCACAAGGGGTCCGGGAACAGCCCAGAGGTGATTAAAGAATGCTGTAATCTAAACCTTGGCCGCCAAACAAGGACTTCAGTGTGAAACGCTTCGAAAAAACATTGCTCATAATTTGCTAATGTCCTTCATCAGCAGCTAAAAACAGGCGCCCATCTGGAGAGCCTGGCACGGCCGGGCTACTGTTGCTTCTCCATAACAAGCCGCATTCTTGGCAGCAGCGCTGCATCTAACAAGAATGTCCGTCATCCGTGATCCCGCACGCCGCTGACTGTCCTTTGTGGCCCCTAACAAGCCCGTTTGGGCAGCCAGCTCACGTCTCGCGTGAATGGCGGCTTAAGCCCCCTTGAAGTCTTTGTTTTGCCACAGACGAAGCCCACACAGGCCGCTACTGTAATCCTGCTTTGAAAAGTTGTTGATCTGCACACTCCAACTCCCCCACACTTCTGGTTTTGGGAATATTTTCTTTCCTCGCCGTGAGCCAACCCTCCGCCGTGCTGCCGCAGTGATGGATGGTGAGGTAACCGCTCCTGCTGCAGTCAGAGAGGGCGGCTGCACACAGGCTGGGTCACCCAGGCATCTTTGCTCAAACAGACATGCTTTGGTCTCCAGTCTGAGGCAGCACAACCCCAGCTCCACTGAAAATGACGATTGAAAATGAACATAGAACAGACGACGAGTTCGAGCATTGATACAAACCCAGGGATCATGGACATCTGGGGGTTTACAGATATTCGAGCAAAGAGAGGAGATGCTACGCCCTTGGAGTAATTCAGCAGTCATAGATCCTTAAGAAGGAAGATAAGCCGAGTTTTGATTGCTACCGTTGCTACCGTTGCTACCGTTTACTCTCTTCCTGATGCTTCAGTCTTCTACAAACTTTAAAGCGCAACGCTTCCATACGGTTTAAGAATATTCAGCAGGTCTGTGACACTTCTGAAGATGTAAATCGATGAGAAGCTACAGCGGTCCATCAAGCTAGCTATTTGCAATGAGGACACGGCCGATATCTGCGATGATGGTCCTGACAAACCATCTGGGAACATCAGCTAATGGCGTTCCATCCATTTAGCCTTTTAATCATGGTAAGAATGAGGATGTGCACAGCGCCGTAGATCACCGAACGCCTTCTGTTGAGCGATTCCGTCCACATCCATCATCACAGGAACACATTAGCGTTGGAAAGAGTCCCGAGTTTGCACTTATCCTAGCCTGAAATATAGATCTGCTCCCAGGATCCAATGTAATTTTAAATTAAAACACTCAACCTGGCTTCCAGCTCGGTGTTCATAATTAAAATGGGATACCTCCACTTTTATCAGTGAATTATGTGTGTTATCGACCGGCCATTAAACAGCTGCTAATTTCAGCATTTGCGTGTCTGTTCCTGCACATCCGGGTCCAAATGGATGGTAGGTATACCCTCTACTGAACTTTATAGATTCACTCTTAAACTTTTATTCACTTTTAATTATGTAAAGAAGAATGCAACTCGGTGGTTTGTTGGTGGAGCAGAAAGACTAAATAATGAGCTAACGGCTGATATGGTAATGTCTTGTTATGATAATGTAATATGGTAGCGTTTGATGTAACTAGTGTTCCTGCAGTGGCTTCCAAAGTTTTTGAAGGTCAAAGAGTCACCTCGAAGGTGTCCCAACATTAGCTCCTTTTGCTACCCCTCATTAGCTTGCTGACCAGGTCTCAAGTGGACAATAAATGTGCTGTAGTTTTATAGAAGGAGCGCAGTCAAAACGGGTGATTTCCATATAGATTGCCATGCCCAGTGGGTGGCACAGTTGAAGGGGTGCCGAGATTGAAACCAGAGAAGCAGAGTGGAGAAACTCCAACTCGGCAGAATCTAAAGACGGCCAAGTCCAGATAGCGGGAGCAGCACCGTATCGATCATGTTGTACCTCATTAGATTTTGTAGAAACTAATTTGGCTTCAGGAAGTAACAGATACAGGAAATCGCGGACAAAAAGCCCAAGTTATTACACGCGGCCAGAGCAAAACTGCAGACCTGGTTAGAGAGGGATGTGAGATTTATGGCCGGATCTTTCACTCTGGGAGATCTCTGAAGCGATCGGGCGCTGGAGGAAATTTCCTTTCTCGCTCTTCTGCTGACAACAGCAGCGTGAGGCGGACTCCTAATCCGTCCTGACGGCGTCCAGTTTGACTGTTCATATTTGCCCAATCGTGCTGCGGTGCGTGAAGTGTGTAATTAGACGTCTCCAGCCTTATCTGTTTACCTTCCACGCTGTAATCTAGATGAACTCCCGCCCTCGCTGGAGACGACGCTCCAAATACAGAGACGCAGACGTGACAAGGTGACGGAACTGCGGGGGGGTCATTTTTAGAGTGAGGTCAAATCAGAGGAAACGTGAATGATAACCACCGAACCCCACTGTAAGAGTCAACGGTGCTGTCATGTCTTTGCTGCTGAGTGGCGAGGTCACATAGATCTGGATCCATTATATCCGTAAAAAGATAATCACCACCTGCCACAAAAGGAGTTGAACTGACGGTAGAGCAAAAGCAGAATAGATGTAATTACTGTTCTGAGAAACCTGGAAACAATCGTAACGGCATAATTTGCATGGAGACGCTGTGGGGATGTAAGCGTGTGTGTGTGTGTGTGTGTGTGTGTGTGGGGTAATCACTTTCATCTCTTTTGCGAGGATCGATTATCCAACTTTGTATAATGGCTTATTAATAGCAGACGCGACCGGAAGGTTACTGAAGGTTACGCGTGGGGGCGAAGCTCAGCGAGGAGGGCTTTTCATTCCGCGGATGGGCCTCATGTCAGGCAGCGATAAGACGGATAGAGAGAGCGATCAATATGTTTCCACGGGGATTCCAAAGGGGGCTTTGGCCAGGATCCTGTTTGGCAGGAAAAAAAAAAAAAAACAGGAAAAAAGACACAAAGTCCTCATGTTGTGGATGCGGCGTTGGTGTGACGAGGCTCCTCCGGTCTCCCTCCGTGTGTTGCAGCAGAAATCCCTCTTTGCGTTACAGCCAAGCAAATATTCCGAGTGGAATTCACTGACCAAGCAAAAATAATAAAAATGGAATTCCGCCCATTGCCGTGTGTGTTTGCTACGTTCGGGAACTGTCGGAATGTTCACACTCCAAAAAAGGTTCCCCGAATAGCACCTTTAACGTCACGGCGTCGGGTGGTTTTCCAGTCCGTTCCGGTCTAGGCTGGCTCCGCTGAAATACAGAATACAACCGATATGTGACCGAGGACATGATGAAGATGATGAAGACGATGGTGATGATGATGATGATGATGAAGAAGCTGTTGTGGCCGCTGGGATCATTCAACAGTTATTGGTAATGGACTGCGGCATGTTCAGGGTCGTCCCGGAGCGCTGAGCCAGCAGATAACCTGTCAGGGCTGGAGTGGCCTTTCTTGTGGCTCCTTGCCTCCTCCTCCTTCTCCTCCTCCTCCTCCCCCACCTTCTCCTCCTCCTCCTCCCCCACCTTCTCCTCCTCCTCCTTCTCCTCCTCCTTCTCCCCTCCTCTTCCCCCACCTTCTCCTTCTCCTCCTCCTTCTCCTCCTCCTTCTCTTCCTCCTCCTCCTCCTCCTTCTACTCCTCCTTCTCCTCCTCCTCCTTCTCCTCCTCCTTCTCTTCCTCCTCCTTCTACTCCTCATACTTCTCCTCGTCCTTCTCCTCCTCCTCCTTCTCCTCCTCCTCCTTCTCCTCGTCCTTCTCCTCGTCCTTCTCCTCCTTCTCCTCCTCCTCTTCTCTTCCTTCTCCTCGTCCTTCTCCTCCTCCGCCTTCTCCTCCTTCTCCTCCTCCTTCTCCTCCTTCTCCTCATCCTTCTCCTCCTCGTCCTTCTCCTCCTCCTCCTTCTCCTCATCCTTCTCCTCTTCGTCCTTCTCCTCCTCCTTCTCCTCCTTCTCCTCGTCCTTCTCCTCCTCCTTCTCCTCCTTCTCCTCCGTCTCCTCCTCTCGGGTGGAGGAGACGCTCGGTGGTAAACCTCTCCTCAGAAGCCACATCGATAAAATAGCCAAGAAACCTGACAAATAGCGGCAGAATTTTGTGATAGTTTATCGTATTTTCCAAGGTCAAAGTTACGTTGGTGAGTTGGATGAATATTTCAGCCAAAGAAGAAGAGAGAACGAGCTTCAGTTTGATTTTAATAACAGTTTTATTAAAACACTGGTCTCCAACAATTAAAGAATAATAATAATCATCATAATAATAAAATATTTGTTTAAATATTGTATGTGGTCGTTTTTGATCTTTTGTAAATTCTGTTTTCTTGTGTCGATTTTCTGCATTCTCAAACTTCAAGGCTTGAACTAAATTTAGAGGAATGTGCAGTAAAACATAAACTCGCCCCCCATCTATCTTTTTCCCACCTCTGACGTCTGCTCCAAAGCATAAACGAAACTTCCTGTGACCAACACACACACACACACACACACACACACACACACACACACACACACACACACACACACACCCACGCAGACAAACGCAGGAGGTGCCCTTCTGAGATCTGCTGCAGGCAGATTCTTCTCAGGATGACCAAAAAAAGAGATAAAAAGAATTCAAGGTCCAACACGGCCCGTCCAGCCTCCGTCATCGACCCGCCTGGCGTCCTGCTCGCCTGCTCCCTCAGGGCTTCACGCTGTCTGGTGACCTTTAGAAACACAAGTGTGTGTCCCGGGGGATCGAGGAGGGCAACTGTTCGTTTCCCGACGCACGATGTCCGCAGATCGTATCTTAATAACGTTTGATCTTTTAAGAACAATTAAAAACACAACAGCACAATAAAAACCTTGACCAGAGTCCGCAGGCGAGGCGCCGCTCGCGGTCAAGCGCGGTTTGTTCTGACAGGCAGGTGATGCTGAAAAATGTCTCGTTTCGGTTTCCCAAGAGTCCGCGGGAGCACGACAGGAGCTGATTTCTCTGATCCGTCTGGATCCCCGGAGGAAAAGCCGCGCGAGGCGGCCCGGCGTCCGCCGCGGGCGGTCATGTGTCGATGGCGTCCTGGGCCGGTGAAGGTTCGTGCGGCAGGGTGGTGGCGTTGGGCTGCGCGTGGCCAACGGAGTTCTGCTGCAGCTCCATCGCCATGGCGTTCTGCGGGTGCGGGAACTCCTTGACCTGCTTGCGGTACTCCAGGAAAGTAGAGGCCTTTGTGGCTATGGCCACCACGTTCTTGCCTACGAAAATGGTGGAGACGCGGCTGTCCTGGAACAGCACCATGTTGACCCCCCGTATGAGGATGGTGACCACGTTGATGGTGACCAGGCTCAGGACGGGGTAGAGCATCATCTTCTGGGGCGTCATGTGCTCGCCCTGCATGGTGATCTCGCTGAGCGACACGCACGGCAGGATGAGCAGCAGGATGTAGCAGTAGAAGAACATCAGGCCTTCGGCCCAGATGGGCAGGCCGGTCCGCTGGGGCTCCCAGAGGTTGGCCTGGATGTCCAGCAGGTCCAGGAGATCCAGAGCCACCCAGAACAGACGGCTCCTCATGTCCTCCTTCTTCCGGAAAGTTCTTACATATTCCATACTATCCAGAGCAACCAGGACCAGATACAAGCCCGGCACACATACGGATAATAATAACGTCAAAGCCTTCCGAGCTACTGTCTCCAAACTCTTCCGGTCTGCCTTGCAGTTCTGGAAAACAAAGTAGAGCTTGATCTCCAGAACAAAAATGTACAAAAACCAGAGGATCATGGCGTAACCTCTTCGTGCAGTGCGCACCTCGGCGCCGACCCATACCGCCACGTATCGCAGCACTATGAGGAAACAGACGTCACCTACCAGCACGATAATGCACACACCGATCTTTCTGGGACCCTGGTTCTGCTCCACCAGGTAGGCGTCCATGAAGGCCATGCTGGTCATAATGACGATGGTGGTCAGGCACACGTGGCGTTTGTCAGGGGGTGGCAACACCATGGTGAGGGCACCTGCAGGGTCGCTCTTGCTGATCCAGAGCTGATCCTCACTAATCTGAGAGTTGAACACAACTCCACAGCTGGAGATTAAACACCAGGAGTTAATGCCCTCCGGCAGCTCTGGTGTCCACAGACTTCTGCCTCTTTTTTAAAATAGTCCTGAGGATGTTTTTGGTTTTTTTTTTTTTACAGTGTGGAGTCAGCAGGGATGTGCCGAAGCTCTCAGACCAGGAGGAAACGGGATCGTCAGCTTGTTAGTCGGCGCGCTCCTGCTGCTCCATCCCTCAGCGTTAGCGGTAGCAACACGGCCCGCTCTAAAGCTAACGCGCCTTGACTGATGCTCGCAGAGTGCACGTTGTCCGACCGACAGGCCGCAGGACTCCGGAGCGGAATTGTTTATGACGCCGTTTGTTTTTTGCCAGGGACCCTACGGAGAGCTGTCTGCAGCAGCGGCGGTGGCAGGACGTCCTCCCTGGACGGTGCTGCGGCGTGCGCGGCGCCTTTCTCAATCCTGCAGCGTCCCGGAGGCAGCGAGTGCGGAGGAGAGGAGAGGAGTCTGCAGTGGAGCACGAGTCGCCATAAATCATGGAAGGCAGCAGGTCAGCGGCCCGAGAGGCCTTGCGTCCAATGCCGGCATCCCTGGGGGGAGATCCTCACACTGGGCTGAAGAGCCATCCTGCCCAGTTCTTCTGCCACGCGCCGGCCAGACCTCAGCCTGGAAAAACAAATGAGGAAGCGAGAGAAGGGGGGGTTGGGGGGGGGGGGGCAGAGAGGAAGGAGAGAGAACGATGTCAGCACTGCTGGGCCATATAACCATTTCCAGTGCACACATCTCTCTTAACTGGATATGAGACAAGCAATATGTCAGCTTGGCTCAAATATAGCGTGTGTCGCTAGTGATGGGACAGAACACGCCGTGCACGTTACGAGAGTGCGTCAGGATGGCCTTTCCTCTCGGGCCTGATGTATGTCTCAAGACACACGTTATTATGCTCAACATACTGGGGGCAAAAACAGCATCAGTTTAGGTTGAGCTGAGGATTTAGTGCATGAAATCATTTAAAACGGGGAAGATCACGTATGAGTCGGCACCTCCTGAGCTTTTATCCAGCTTTGTTCAGACAAGAAAGGAGTAAAAACGCCTGGTTTCACACCCGCTTTACTCTGCGGCGCCGCGGCGCTGCACAATACAGGCGCCGCGCTTCGTTTCTGGCCATGTTTGTTTTTGAGTCACCAGGAAGAAAACCTCATTCTATACTGGGAAATCTATGTCCTCAATAGTTCATAAATGCGCAGGGAGAGCGTTAACATCACTCACATTTAGATTAGCTTTAGCTGAGCTTCTGTTTCCACTTGATTGATTTCTTTGGGTTTCCTCTCTTCTAGAGCTGTTTCTGTTTTGAAAGCCGGCCACCGTAACGGCCTGCAGGAAATCCACCTTCGCTGCTCTCATGAATAAATAACACAGCAGCATGTCTGAATATTAGCCTGGAGGAAGCTGAACTTGATAAAAGAAAGCAAAACGTGTTAAGCCGAGCGGAGAGGGGCCTCTCTGTTTGGAGAGCCGAACGCAAACAAAGCACAAGGGCAAGAGGCTGAAACCAAAAATTCTGTAAAATAATAAGCTAACTCACATGGCGTGTTACCTTTAATAGCACCAGAGAGGCGTTTAACAAAGAGCCGTCTTCATCACTGGGCAATTCTGTTATGATTACTGTTTTATAGCAAAGCTAGCAACACAAAAACAAACGGCACGATTATTCATTACAGCCGAACATCAGCCAGCCTTTCAGAGGAATGAATTGGATTCATTTTCAAAAGCCAGTCTGGGAGCATTTTTAAAATTGTGCCACCAAAATATTTAGTTTTCCAAATCAAAGATATATATTTTTTTCATTTTCCTCTCATGTCGACGAACCGAGCTCGTGATATGAGAGATTTAAACAAGTGATAAATGAACAAGAGCTTGTTTTGCCGCTGCGCTGTCTGAAATCACCCCAGCAACGCGGCTATTGAGAGGGACCCAGACATCATGAAGAAGGTTATTCCTCAGCAAAATAAAGCAAAATAACAGGAACCCATTTCCTGCTCTAAAGGATGGAGAGAAAAACGGCAATTTAAAGAACCCATCCTTGTCTCATATGGAAACGAGTGAGAGGAAAACAAAATAATGGAAAGATAAAATCCTCCAAATCAAAGGCTCAGTTTTATAAAAGGAAATAAAGAAAAAAAAGCACAGCGGCATAATGAGTCTCATCTGCAATCCGAGCAAGAATCTGAACGCTTCAATCCATTCTATCACACACTGCTGAGGAGAGAGATTAAATTCATAACATGGTGATTAGTGGACTGGTTAGCAGAAAGCTGATCAGCAACGTGCTATAAGGAAGGCTGCTCGGCTACATCTTATCAGTGTTTAAACATAATTAATTAGATTCTTCCCCTAATGGCTGAACTGCAACCAGTGAGATAAAAATGACATCGCTGCCTCGGTTTGAACCCTCTGAAGATGTTCCCATGGCTATCCGGCGCCACAAAGGTGCTGATTAATAATCCCTCTGTCAGAATCCACACAGAGGCGGTGACAGGAGTGCGACCAGCTAGTCTGCATATTCTATCCGGGATTTATAATGTATCACTCTGGGCTGGAGATAAGCCCCCAAATCTGCCTTTGGAAGAAAAAAATGAGATGAATTTATCCCGATTTGACGCCTCTCTGGCGCCTCGTTGCTCTCTCCTGACAGTGCAGGGCTTCTCATTCCTGAATACTGTACATTTGATCCCGGCCTCAGCCCCGGCATTTTAATTATGATGCGCTATAAATAGACAACACGACAAGTTGTGAACTGACTGAACTTTTTTTTTTCCTTTTGGCAGGAGACCCTTATTCTGTCGCTGTCCAGAGCCATTATCTCCCCAAACAGCCAGAAGTTCCTTCATCAGGGGCTGATATTGTGCGTTAGCCTCCGCGGGTGACTCCATGTCTGCACATGGCTAACAGGAAGCACGGATCTTAAATCAGCCCCTGGCTTTACCGCTCCTGCGATTGTTCGGAAAGACCGAGACTTAAAGATGAGCTTGACGACATCAGAAACCTGCAGTTGTGAGGAAGAAGGAAAAAAAAACACATCAAAAATGTGTCTCTGTGATGACTTTTGAAGCAGCGTAGCCTTCCAAGCTCTGAATTAATTAGCCGTCTTCTCGATATTGATGTTTTGACAGCGTCAGAGCTTCCCAGCCTTCCACGCCGAGACGTCCTGACACTTCAAACACTTTTTCAAAAGGAGAAATCTATCGCTGGCTTGCAGCGGGAAAGTCGTTTCCCTCTGCAACTGTTGACAGTTTGCTCCGTTACCTGCAGGCTCTGGAGAATGAGGCACTTATGCTTGTGGGGAAACCCACATTGGTATGCATGAACCGTTCTACGACCCTGCACGTCTGCTCACTTCTGCCGCCTCCACACCTCAAGGATGCTGGCGTGTTTACGGTGGCGTGAGCGCCCCTGTTGTGGGACGGCTCGGCCCCCTACATCATCTGTGCAGGTGTGCTCCGCCCTCCTTTGTGTAGCCTTAGTCGCTTCCTTTTCCTCATGCGGAGTGATTTTGATCTTGCACACACACACGCACACACACACACACACACACACACACATACACATACACACACAGAAGGGCACCTCATTAGGAGGGATTATCTACGCCCACCAAAGACGTGACATCAGGACTGTATTGGGGTTTGTGTCTTGCTCAAGGGCACTTTAAAGGGCCTAAACTGGTGACTAGAGTGAAATATTGTTGTATAACTTTAATATAGCTTGATTATTAAAGCTTTCCCCAGGCTTCATATCTCTTCATCTATTGTGGTTATCAGGAGTTTTGAGTTTGAATATGTGCTATCTAAGAGGCGCTCTGCTTCTTTATTTCTCCTTTTAAAACATTATAGCTGATTAAAACATTAGAAAACATGACTCATTTGTATTTGGGCTGTTTTTCCTCTTCTGCTGGGCTCAAACCAGCTGTTACTAAGGCTAAAGATGCTAGACTTCCATGAGGAACACTCTCAGAGGCAAGAGTAGATGCTAACAACGGCAACAGCAGCAACTCCATATCATTCAGAAAACCTGAGGCTTCATTGGATTTTGAGCGGTTCCCGCATTTTAAAAAAAATTTATTTATTTATTTTATTTATTATCTCCAGTAAACAGGCGGCGCCCACTGACATTGTTGCTGCTGTCCACTCCGGCTATTGGACCAATTGGGCTTTTGAATCCTGATCAATTTTCAAGGGCAAGAGCTGATCGGAGGATTGATTTCGCCTGTAGCCTGAAATTTCAACAGTCACTTAATGGATTAAAAATACAGAATCTGGTATTTGCTACTGACGGAAATCAATTTTAACTTCACAAATAGAATGTTTTCCGTCTTTCTGCTGGATATATCATCACCCTTTTTTCTCGCCACCTTTATTTTGGCAAAAATCTCTTCAAATACTCGAGGCTCTTCCAATACAGTGACATTGGCATTGACACCGTAGCTGTGCTGTTGTCGTCGAAGGTTTCGGATTTGACGTGTGTGTTAGCGTTTCTTTCCACAGGCCAGCAAAGGTGCATGACCTGGAAATCCAGACAATAGCCCAAAGAGTTTAGCTAAAGGTAGCTCTTTTTGACTCCTGATGGTCAGATTTGTCATTGTGTGGTAGGTTGCTATGGAGATCAGCTGTGCTTCCCCTGGCATCTGTCACAAGTGTTTATCATGAACTGTGTAATACCTGTAAAACACAGCAGCACATTGGTTTCTCTATCTGGGCCACCAGGACCATCTTACGTCACACATGGAAACAGACTCTTCACGAAGAGCCAAAAGATGTTTCGGGATCCTGTAACATGCTACGTTGCATGTTCATGCAGCCATATTGACATGGGACCCTGGGTATTTGCTCAACATTGAATCATCGGCCTCGAACTGAACAGCTTTCCTCTCGCAGAGGATTCAGCTCTTCCTATTTTAATAAATCGTCCCAAATGTCAACCATCCATCCTCTGATAACTGCTCATTCCCAGTGAGGATCTTGACGGAGTGCCGGGGTCTAACGATGAGGGTGCTAACTGCTGCACGCGTCACATGACCCTGTGACAGCATTTCTAATAGATACTGGACGAGGCTTTTCAGGTTAAAATATGAGGACAATGCTATGTTTTTTTTTAGCATTTTAGCCAGTGTGAAATGTGAAAGCAGCTAAGATATTTCTCACTTTAGCCCTCAAAATTCAGCTTTATTGGCAAAATCTTATCCTCTGCTCTAGCTGTCAGCCCTAATTAATGAAATGAAACCTGTCCCAGGAGAAACAGTCCTCCTCTATCACCTTTATCAGACTTCCTAGATTGCAATCAATGGCTGCATATGAATTAGCTACCGCGTACCAGCCCTTTTCGCTTTCCTGACCTTAAACTTTAGCTGCAACCGTTAATAAATCCTGAATAATTGGGTGCCATTTTAATCCCTTATCTTAAGGGGCAAAAACATGTGCCTGCAAGCAATCACCAAACAGCCTGATGATGGGATTGCAGACGGGAGTGATTCTTAAATGCCCTTTTTAATATCTAAAATCTCAGGTGATGCAGCGCTTATTCGCACTATTGGACTGTTCAACGAGTATAAATGGGTGTTTTGCACATCTGTACCACAGAAAAACGGCGACTTCTCTTCGCTCCCGCTTACCCCGACCGTTGGGTGGGGCGATCACTTGAGTGAGTCTCAGCCAGACGTTTTATATTTAATCTTTGTGTCAATAAGCTGCTCCTCCCCGCTCTCCTCTCCTGAGCTTGATCTTTTGCCATGCTTTAAAATTCATCCTCCCACGTTCACTGTTGCCAATTCTAATCCGGCGACCCAAGGGAGCTGGCACCCGTAACCTATTCTGGACACGCTTCCCGTCTGTTTGCCTTGCGTTGCATTGCTTGGGGGGGTGAAATGACTTTGGGAAGGCATCAAAATCCCCCAGGACCCATCCAGGTTTTAGCACTTCTGTATTGCACTAGGACACCAAACTGGGTCTGTAAAAGCGGAGAAGTGAGACTGCTGTAAGTTCATCTGAAGGAATGCACTTGCAACAGGGCACAGGGTTGAAATAAAGGGATGCAGGGAGGATTTGAAGAATGGCTGATGAGCTCTGGGTTGAAACGAATGGTTTTCACACGCGGGGCTCTACGCAGAGCTTCAGAAACAGGCGGTGGGAAGCAAAGAATGCATGAAGTCACTTCAGAAAACCTATCGACAGCGTGAAGAACGCCGCCCACGTTTCCAATGTGAGCTCATTCACCTTAAGCGAAGCTGGTTGGCAGCGAACAAGGACCTCCGTGTGGTTCTGTTCCGTTCTAATCCAGACATCTGAGGAATGAGAATGGGTGTTTGGCAACGTGCAGGAGGCAGCTCGCACGCCTGCCCGGCGGGGAGACGACCCGGGGCGTTGTATGACAGCAGCGGGAGCTCAGAACCGCAGATCATTAAATTTGTATTTACTGGAATCGTGACCAAAGGAGAAAAAAAAAGAAGCATTTTTATCGTTGACATCTGGCGGCAAACTCCCTCCTCATCCTGTCTTACTGGCGAACGCTTTGCTGTGGTAGTTTTACACTTTTGTTTGTTGAACAACAGAAATGAGCCGCGACCTAACGATGTCGGAGCGGAGTTATTGTTCAAATAAGAATTCCTATTAAAATCCCGGCCACCGTTGTTGTTCAACTACGCCGTCTTTACGAGCGCCAAATGTTCAATTTATGGTTGCGAAGAGAGCGTCGTGCAGTAAATGGTGGCCATTACTACCAAACATTTTAAATCCCAGCTATAGATTGATTGTAAATCATGGCGGGAATGCTGAGTGAAGGATTTATGGCTGCCGTGGTCATGTGACACGTCTCCCCGTGGTGGAGCCTTTTATGATTACAGTCATTGACTGAGACACGCCAAAAAAAAAAAAGAAGTTTGCAAAGAAAACAGAGCACCTTTGTTGGATACTTCTTTTTTTTTATAGCAAAACTGTAATAGGTAACGCTAATGGACAGAATTTATGTACATGGCAGTGATAATTACACCATTACGAGCATTAATCTAAAATATCCATCATTCATCCAGAATTATACGTCAGGCCTTTTATGTACACTTAAAAGGAATTGATGTCACATCTAAATCCGGCCAGGTTAGCCTGTATCGCTTTATGGGATCGATAAATGACCGAATTGTTCAAATTCATGATAAAGGTGAGAGTAATCTGCTTTTAGTACTGTTGAGACGTTCCTGCTCGGGAGGCATCTGGAGCACCTTCAGCATGAGTAAAGATCAAAGCACCTGCAGTGACATTTCAATAGAGGAATCTAATTAATCAAAGGGATCAAAGGAAAACATTGAGATGGCATTGAGCAAACGAAGGGCCCCGAGGCCCCGACGTTCAAACAATGCAACAATAAAAGCAGGTCGTTTTTCAAATCTAAGGATGACCAAAATAATATGAAAAGATCCATCCAAAATAGATGAATCAACTGGGAAAAATGCTGAAGACGAAGGATGTCCTGCTCCACAGAGACATGTGTGACACAGACTGATAGATTTCTGGGGTGTGTCTGGTCCTCAGGGCTCAGGACGCTGCTCACCAGTCAACTGTCCATTTATCAGACAGTGGACCTAAACTACTCATTCGGCTCAGCCACTCTGTCCTGTCTAAAAAATGCCGCAATCTGTCAAAATGGACGATTCCTCCGCGCCAGAGGGGCCTGTTTCAAAGCAAAACGAGCCCATTCTGGTGGCTCACGTCAGGGGATCACACAGCCATCCGCAAATCATCCTCTCTTGTCCTGAAGTTTAAGTTTTTGTCACAGAAAATGATGCTTCAGCTGCACCGTGAGCGGCGTGTCTGGAGCTGACAAAGAGCGAGCTGAAATATCGTCCCGTCATTACTCAGATCTTACGCTGAGCTCGGGGGGGTCAAAGCAATCAATCAGCCAAATGTTGTCAGCCCATGTTAAATGGGAACAGCTGCACGTGCGCGCACACATGCACATACAGAGTTAAATACAAGCAAGAGGTGAAATGAAAGCAGCCCTGTCTTTTCCTCTAGTATGCTAGTCTTTTAATGTGCCTTATTAACAGCTTGAAATCCATGAAGAAATTGAGAATTAGGAATTCTCAACTAAATTATTGGGAAGCTGACCTTTTATAATTCAGCCTCTGGGTATTTTAGAAATCTACATTTTCCAGCTCAGAGTGTCAGTCTGTTGAAATATGCTAATGTGGCTCTTTTCTGAGGTTTGCAATGTCCTTTGACAGATGCAGAGGCCTATTTAACTGCCTCCTACATTGACAAGCAATTTCGTTTTTCCTAATTATAGGATCCAGTGGTCATAAATTATTCTCCGTTCCTCAGCACTCATTCACCCACTCACGCACGAACCCACACAGCCAGCACGCAAACAAAATCACCCATCTGCCGAGTTCCACACTCAAACTCAATGCTACATATAATGGGGTGATGAGCGTCGACTCGGGTGGGCGGAGTCGGGGACGTCGAAGAAGAGGGCAAGAAAACCCATTTCCCCTGCTGTTAAAGACTGTTAAAGTCCATTAATGCTCATCTTTCCTTCGGCCTCACAGTCTGCATGTCGCAAACAACATTCAAAGCCGTCGTGGTGACAAACAATAGCATAAATGATGAAAGTAGAGGGTAAAGGGAAAAGGAAGCAGGGAGGTATCCTGGTATCAGAGGCCCAAGCTAGCGCAGCCATAGAAACGCCCTGCTTTTTGAATGCAAAACGCAAGAGAAAATAGCTTTTTCTTTTATAAAAAGTTGCTCTTGTGTTCTCGTCTTTTCAGTACATCGTCACAGCAAACAGAACTGCTCTGCATTAATAACTATAAATCTGCTTTATTTTCATTGTAGGAAAAGTGGCCTTTTAAAAAAATTCCATGATCTTAAAAATCATCGCCTTTGAAAAAAGTGCTTTTTTTAATGCTGTATTTTGTATTTTTACAGTGCAATATAGAACCGACAGGTTCCTCTTCATTGGATTTACGGGCTACTCTGCTACTCGGTTAATATGATGCTATGCTACATATTAGCATCCCTGCTCGCTAATGCTGCTTCAGCCTGCAGAGCAAAAGGAAGCCAGCTCCAGGTGTGCTGTTCAGACACTGACGACAGTCTTAGTGGATAAAACTGGTCTTATTTCTGTCCGTGGTCATAAATGTTGAGTAACCACAGGGGGAAAATGCTCCAGTTCTCTCATTTCTCTCCTTGAGTGGGCTCTGTTTTCCCTCCTTAATCATTCTGCTCCTGTCGGCCTTTCTGGCAGTGTCTCCTGATTTCTCCTTTATTTCCAACAGCCACTTTGACCTGCCTTGAGGGGATACGTCTCTGCCCTTCTCACCCCAAGCAAAGCAAACAATCCTCTTTTGCTCCTTATTATGCAGAACATACCCGATGGTCGCCCTCCCAAGGTCGTTTATTCAATTCCATGCTGGTGGGGGTCCATATTTACATAGGGAGAAAGACAAAGGGAAAGAAATGTCCAGGTGATGCATCAAAAAAAGCAATTATTCGAGTAATGCACCGAGGGCGTGTAGAAGACAGAGTACAGAGTTCTTTGTTCCTGAGGTGACTGATCTCCTGGCTTAGACCGGTTCATGTTATTGAAACGGAGAGGGCTGTAATGAAGACCCATCTCCCTGGAGAGAAAACAGGTTTGCAGACTACGCCTGTCTGACATTAATTTGCCTTTTCGGCAGGCGTCTCTGTTGGGAAATCTCTGGTGTCTCCTTTCTAGACTCATCCTTTGGTTCAAATGTGGGGCTTCTGTGCTCCCAGAACCTTTTCTTCCACCCAGTTCCACCCCTCTGCAACGGTGCACGATTTAAGACCCCCTCAGATGGAACAAAGTGAAAAGCTCTGGTTAATTCATCACGTTAAATATCTCTTAGCCTTCCACTCCCTCAGCGTGGATTATTCAAATGACTGCGCCCTCATATTCAGAATTAGGCAGCAGGCCTGTCCGCTCATAAATTCAGCCTATCCGACAACACTCTCTAGCTGTGATGTATGCTCTCGTGTGTCGTAATGCACTATTATTCCATTTTCAACATGCTAGGGGCCTCCGCGTCTGTGTCGGCCAGGCAGATTAAGCTAATAAAACTTCTCACCCAGATGATCTGACATTTCGCCTGAGCTGTAAAAGCTCCAGTGACTGATGTAGCCCTCAGAGTCTGCAGTAAAAGCCCCCAGCCTCACCTGTGCATGCAGACTGCACATGACCAGAAGGAGTCTGGCCTTATTTATACGGTGGATGTAAAGATGTTCCTCTGAACAGGAGCTGAGATTGATAGCGTGACAGCATTTACTAATTATGCTTCCTAACGGCGACGGCGACGCGCCTGATGTCGGCCTTTGTTCTGCTGCGCCAGTGCTCAAAACCCTGGATGAATATTCATCGCGCGCTGCTGTGCTGTAGCCGCGTGTCTGCTCGCTCACAGCGCCATCAGTATCTCCTCAAACCGACGGGCGGGGTGGCAGCCCGGCTGTACACGCGGGGGGGGAGGGGGGGGGGGGCAATGAATGACATTGACAGGCGATGTGCTGCAGAGCGGGTCGCTGTTCCAGGAACACCGGGCTGATCGCTGATAGCAGATGTGTCTAATTGCTGTTGGTTTGGGTGCCCCGGATGTCTGTCTGTCTTTGCCTGCCAGGAAGCAGCAAGCACCCCCCCCCACACACACACACACCCAGAGCACCTAATCACGGCTTCTAATTAGCAGCCTCATCTCTGTCAATGGCCGTGCCTTTCACTCTCCTCTGCGGCCCGCTGCGTCGAGGACAGGGTGACGGGCCGCGGCGCCCCAGCGGTCGCAGAGGAGCATAATGCAAAGAGACCTGGAGGAGAGAGAGTGGGGGGGTGCAGGCGAGAGGAGTGAAAGACAGACAAATCCACCAGGCTGCTTATTAGAAGTGAAGTTGACATCTCTGGTGTGTCGGGATCGTCCGCGGCGACTCTCGGCTGGAGCAGCCGGAGCTTAAGTCATGCGTTCAGTTCCACGGAATCTCTCCAGAGAGGAAATTGGCGTGAACGTTCCTACTGCTGTGGCTGCGTGAGCACTTCTTTTACTCACATGCCCCTGCTGCGCTGTTTTGAGATGTTGTTTTGAAGGCAAATACCTTAGAAGGGAACCTAGAAGGGCAGCAGAGTGAATTATGGGAAGTGGTAAATAGGATCATGAGGCATTCGCGCCTGAATCCGATGAATTATCAGATGTTTAAATTAGGCTTTACTTTGGACGGTTTATCGACAAGGCACGCTACGCTGATACCACGTTAGGTAGATATGTACACAGCTGGGCATAATAAATGTGCTCTTTGCAGAGGATATTATGTTAGACAGCAAAAGCTCCTGGTTTGAAATGGATTTACCTGCCTGTGAAGGCACCTGATGTTCTTTATAGAGGTAAACTGCTGCCTGAGGTCATAAAATGTTCGAACATGGGCCTTAAAAGATCTGAAAAACAAGTTAATCAGTTGATTTTTTTTAAAAACTGAAGAAATATCTATTACATATATATATTACATATCTGAGATATCTGAAATATCTGAGTATATGCGTGGACACATATTTGTTATTTGATTCAGAGATTAGGCTCCGCTGGTGTAGATTTACAAGCTGCACGGCTGTAATTCTAATGGAGAATAAGATTAAAATACAATTTGTCACATAGAACAGAGCTGTGAATGGAGGTGGGAAGCAGAAGAGACTGAAAGAAAAGGATGGACGCGTGGCAGTGTGGGATAAAACGGCAGATTAGGGTAGAGGTGAGGAGGGCTGGAAGGCATCCAGAGACAGAAGCTGAAGGAGGAGAGGGAGGAGAGGGAGGAGAGGGAGGAGAGATCCACTCGTTCGCCGTATCGCTCCATGTCGCTGTTGTTTGGCGCCTCTTCAAAATCAGTTTAAGATGATACCATTCTGCCGGAGTGGAATTTTATAATTTCATCGTCCTCCTCCAGTACCTTTATCAGCTGAGCACCTCAGTTCATCTATGCAGCACAACCCGGTGAATAATTAACCGTGGTCGTGAGCGGAGAGACAATGAGCGCCACGAGCGCGCCGTCGCTCTCCAGCTGCAAACCTTCAGCTCTGGGATGGTTTTAAATCCGTCCTGTGGCTTTTTACTGTCTTTCACACTGTCTTTGAAGTGCCATTGAAGGAGAGGGAGGATGGTGGAACTGATTGAGCTCTGGTTACAGGTCAACAGAGGAGTCTTCGCCTCAAGAGCAGTTATGGATGGTGATTAATCTGTGCGGTTGTTAACGAGCGTTTCAGTTTCCTGCAGACCTTTGACCAGGTTTGTTAACCTGGTTTTATTAACCTGTGTTATATTTGTATTAAAAATTATCCTGATTCACTTAAACTCAGGCCCAGCATCTGCTCGGCCACATCTAGCTAATCCAGGAGCTGAAGAAGATAAAAACAAACTATAGATTTTCTGTCTGGTAACCTTCCGGCTGCTCTGATCTGCCAGCAGTAGCCATGTTGCTAAAGCGGAATCATCTAGAGGATTATTTATTTACACAGCATAAAAAGTGGCCTTACATGGCCACACAATGGAATTTAAATAGCAGGCTAGCATTTTCCATTGAAAAGTAGCATTGTCTGATTTACAAGGGCTGCAATCAGTGCTCAATAGATTAAAGCGTTAATAACAATTATTTATCATCCCCACTATGTGGCAAAGGAAGCCACAATTAGTCTCCAAATTATGTAAATTTCCATTTGTTTCTTTTTTCAATTACTGGCAAAATGCCCAACAACTCTTGAGGTAATTACATATAAATAATGTTGATTTCAAACAGTTTCTGCTCCCACCAACTCCAAACACTGCTGCGTGAAGAGAGCTGAGGCACAATGTGAAAGAATAGTACAATGTGCACATTATCTACTTTAACATTTGAACAAATCATAGTAAATCAACAGCAGACGTCAGACAAGGTGCAGATTGAGTACCTTGTTATCTGTAATGTCAGTAACATCATTTAATAAACATATATGCAATCGTGCTTTGGAAGTCTTTGAAAGTAACATTGGCCGCTGACAATATTAGCATAGTTAGGACATCAAACATATCAATATATAGCATGATTGGTGTGACACTGTTGAGGATGAATCAAGGACTCATCCTCCAGTTTCCCGAAGAGACTCACAATTGTGGATTTTACTGAACTATGCTAGCGACTATAGGATAAAGGTAAAGCCCACAGCAGGATTCTCACTTCTGATTCAGCCCTGGAAAACTCACTCACCTGGGCACATCTTTCACTTCTTCAGCTTTACATCTCTGAAATAGATAAGGTCACGTTTTAGACGTATATTCATGCTTCCTAGAAAGTAGATCCCAATGCCGTTAGTGGCTCCTGACTGTAAGTATTACGATTGTCTTTCAGAAGATGGGGAAGGGAATTATGTTGACAGCTGCTAGATGGACTTTCATGTCGGGGACAAGTCGAACATTTAATCTAGTCTGGATTTACGCCCTTTCCAATACTTGTTCATATGGCCAAACATCATTAGAGAGCGTTTAAAAATTCCACCTGCACTGAAGGAAGATGGGAAAATTACATCAACACTGCAGGGCAGCTCATCTTTTTGGATAAAATATTAAATTTTCTTTTTTAATAACTTCCAATTTTAAGTCTAGTCTTTGGGCAATTTATATATAACTACCAGTTATATATGTATATTATAATAGCTACCAGTTTGTGCACAAATAAAAGCATAGTGTGTGTGTGTGTGCATGCCCTCATATTACTATATATTAAGTACCAAATGTTTAATTCTACAAGCAAAGTGGGGACATTTTTTAGAACGGGGCCACCAACTTCAGAAGGCTGTTGAAGAGAGAATATGTGGTTTTGTGGGTGCGGTTGAAGTTTCAGGTTTGTTGTTGGTTAGTTGGGATGGTGAAGGTTTGGGTAAGAAGCTGGGTAATGTTTTACATCGTTCTGACATCGTCAAAGGCCTGTTTAGGGGTTGAGACTTGGTTTATGGTGAATGTGTCATGTTTATGTCCTTGAATGACAGTAATACAAAGGTTTGTGTGTGTGCTAATGCTCATGTTATGCATTGCTCTGTAGCAGCAAAGCTTGCTGTGTAGAACAAATGTAAAAACATGACTTGAATGCTGTAAACTCAATGGAATTCTCAGAGAGGGAGTGGAAAGC
Organism: Takifugu rubripes; assembly: GCF_901000725.2. NCBI lineage: Eukaryota > Metazoa > Chordata > Actinopteri > Tetraodontiformes > Tetraodontidae > Takifugu > Takifugu rubripes. Next base: position 10,222,144 of record NC_042300.1, on the reverse strand, counting down.
CATTGTTCTCAATAATTCTTTATTCTCCAAAGTGTTGACTAATTGGAACCATTAGAATCTTGACACTGGTGGTTAATTTGTTTCCTTGTGTTTTATAGCATCCATTTGTCCTATTTGAAAGCTCTGATAAAACATGAGGTGATTATGGCTGTAAGCGATTCTGATGAGGGTGTTGAGCCAGGCGAGGGCTTGGACGTCCCCAAACCCCAAATGCCATCAGTCAGTGCCATTTTCCTTCCCAACCCCTGGAAACTCTGGTCCTGGTTCACTGTTGTTCTGACGAACGTGGCTTTGGACGCTCTGAGTGTTGTCAGAATCATCAGACTGACCTTTGAAGGAGGTGTGGAGAAATATCTTAATTAGAAAGAGATGGAGTCCCTGAGAACAAACAGGTGGTGGTGGTGGTAGGTGGGGGTGGGGGGAGGGGTGATCAGGTGGGGACCAGGGCCAGGGAGCTGTGGGAGGGAAAAGGAAGGGACTGGGAGCCAGGGCCATGACTCATGGAGGTTCTAGTGGGCCCACTTTCTTTTGGGGGCTTGAATCGACTTATTTTTGTATTCAGCTCCTGTTTTAAAAGTTGATCAGTCCTTTATTCTGTCATTTATTCAATCGGACACACGTCGTTTTCACAAAGGGTTGTGTTTTCACCTCATGAAACAACACTGATGATTCTCACAATTGCAAATTGTAACTGTGAGAGTAATTAAATTTAAAATGCAGCATTTTCAATAATATATGAGAAATATTTGGCTTAAGGGTTCATCTTTGTAAACAGGCTTTATCTATTTCAAGAACAATTTATGTTATACTTTTTCCTGCAGCTTATTAAAAATCTTTATCACTTTTTTATCGCCTGTTTAAATGGTTTCCTGCGTTGCAACGCTACCTTCTGCGTATATGAGCTAACTGAGGCCCCCATTGTGGTGCAGACATTGAGCAACACCTGCTGGGGGTGTATGAGCCCAATCCCGTCGCCATCGCCACGTTCATTAGCGTCCGCACTGTTAATGTGGCCACTGTCCAGGTCACCGTCCAAGAATGGAATAACCACTGAACAAGGCTGGGGGAAAGGTCCCACCTGGGAAGTTTGCCGAGTAAATGCACACCTCTAAATTGGAAAACATGATGAATTGATCTTTAAAATGGCTGCCAATTCGTCCTTGTGTCTAATTGATGAATTACCTCAGCATTTAAGTGCCTATTGATTTTTCTCAAATTAAATTTTCTTCTATCAACCCTCATGCATAGCAGCACTAAAGCCAAGCACAATTCTTTTTATCTTCTTGCTGTTTTTAGCAGGGAGCAATGATAAACAATGTTGTTTTGAATCTAGGTGACAGAGTTTGCTATTAATTATAAGAAGTGTGGCTCCCTGCTGGTTTAATTTAAAATACCATTTGAAATCACCGCAGGCCTTGTATTCATCTGCTGTGTCAGCTGATATGACCTAGCTAGTGTCCAAATTCTCATTTTGAACTGAGCCGTACTGCTTTGCTCCACCTCCTACTCCATACACAAGTCCCTTCATTAATCAATGGCTTCATTAACGCAATAAGCAATCAATAGGTTGCCTCTTGTTACCTGTTAAAGCAGGTGTGCCTGAGTTAGTGGTGTGCAAAGTCTGATGTGGGTGAATCAAACCAAATCCTTGTCACATATAAGTTGTTCATTTATTAGGTTGTAGACGTTAATTCTTAACGCTTGCTTTTCCTGACTTGTGGGGACAGATTGTCAGTAATTGACGCGTTAAGATGATGTGACAGCTGTTATCCCGCCTTCTCCACTGAGATTAGTTAGGTTGTGTAATTACAATCATTGCTGATTTGTTATTCGTGTGAATTGTTTCAGGGACACACAGGTGAACGGTTCATCAGCGGTTTATCGACGCTTTATTCCCAAATGCTACTCACAAATTCAGAGATGTGTTTGAGGGTTAAGAGAAGTGTGTGTGTGTGTGTGTGTGTGTGTGTGTGGGAGGGGGGGGGGGACAAGAAACAAGATAAGACCATTTAGCCAGTGTTTTGATATTAGCCCCGCCTCCGACACGTTCGTACCACAGTTGTTTCCGTTGAGTAATGGGCAACGATGGTTTGACCTTATTAAGAAATGTCAAACGTGCAAATTGACTCAACATTAATTACACTTATTAATGTTAATTGTCTCACATCCACACCAGCTGCTCCTGTTTTTTTTTCCCACCATCTGAACAGAAACTCAGCTCATCCGACGTGAGTGGTCAACTGTTAGCCGAGGCTAATGCTATTGGAGCCATGAAATACAATCTAATACACTAGTATAGCCTGTATTTGGAAACTGCAGTTCTGATGAGGAGGGCATATTTGGTATTTCAGAGATCTTCTAAGCTGCTTTTATTTTGTCTCGTCATCTCCACAAATTTGCTTGGAAAAAACGAATCCAATACAATATTAATTCCTGCGGAGGAGCAATAATTGAATCGTTTTTATTTTCATGGAGAACATTTGTTGTTTGGTCTAGTCCAGACGAATGAACCTCTGAATCCTGTCGGCCAGCTCGGCGATAAATGGCATCCCAACGGTGGGCTTCTTGGAACCGAGCGCGTCTCCACTGCTGCGACGCCACTGAGCCTCACATCAAGTCTCCAATCTGCAGTTTGTATTTTCATCCACTTGCATCACTGTGGGCAGCTGCTGCTGAGAATGTTTCATTATTTTAACACTTCAGCGGATGGAGCGAGATTAAGAGCCGTATGAGATACAAGAGGTATTATTTGGCCTGAAAGCTTTCGGAAAACACACACACACACACACACACGCACACACACACACACACACACACACACACACACAAGCCTGCTGGAGGAACCAGAGGCTGCTGGTTTCATCAGCCAGATATTTGGTGTTTTTGAAAATTCGCTGCGACAAAGTTTTAATGACGGCAAACAGACGGTGAGGGAACGCAGCGATATTGATCTGCTGAGACTCAGAATAATGTTCAAAAGCATCCGGCTTCAGGGACCAGACTGGTGGGCCTTCATTAAGTGCAGCCATTTTCAATTGAGACAGCGCCTGAAATGTGAGAAATCTGGGGAATTGTGCACGCGTGAGAGGCAGAAAGGCGCTCGGAAAAGACAATCCCTCCCTTTTTGTTGCATTCCTGGAGCATGTCTCTGCAGCCAGCAGAGGATAAGCGAGTGTGTTTGTGGGATGGCGGAGCTTTTCAGCCCCTCTCTCTGGCCCTGACATGAATATATGGGCAGCGACCCCGGGCCCACGCTGCCAGGACCCTGTGTGGACCAGGATAAAGTAACCAGGGCTGCTTTCACTCCGGTTCCAGCAACAACACCCACACAAATGCATGAGAACGGCTTTTAATACGTGCTTGGACAAACAGACACATGAATCTGCTTATGTTTGATGTGTTTCAAGGACAGAGTGGTCCCTCCCGGCAGAGCAGGCTCCCACCTGCTCCAATGCATTGATGGGACTATAGCGCCTTTGACTTCCACCGAGGGCTTTTCCATGGCACAAGGCGTGCATTGTCTGATCTTTGCCCCCCCCCCCACTATTTTCAGCTAATTGCAGAGCGGAATGGCTCGCTGAATATCAAGTAGCCTTGAGAGGCGAGCAATAAAAAAAACAACATTTAAATCTCCCAGGATTTCACAGACGTGTATGTAGAAGAATTCACTGTTTGCAGCTTTGGACGGGCACAGGCCGAGATGAGACCGCACGTCTTAGCGGGGGAAATAAAGCAGGATGTCACTGCTGTGTGTGTGTCCTTGCGTTATGTTCTGCCTGTTGGTGCTGGCATTTGAGCGCTGCTGGGAGGGCAAAAAAATGGAAATGGAAGGCTAATGGAGGGAACGGGAGAACCAGAAATGCTCTTTCAGAGCCCAGGGGACGTGACACAGCAGCAGCTGTTTCTGCCTCCCATAGCCACAATCATGGCTATAGAAAGCACCCCCCCCCCAACCCTGGGGCAATAACCAGTGCACCAGCAACCCCTGTGAACTAATCAGTCCACCAATCCTGGGTGATGGAGTGTCACTTTCCCCTCGTCAGTCACGGTCTGTATGGATGCTGATGTGCCCAGCGGTTAGCTGGCCTGAATCATGTGACACCCGGGCAGCCGTGTCCGGTCAGATGTGTCTGTGCTGCGGGCTAAACTGCTGCGCTAGCTGTCCTCCGCGCCCAAAACTACCGAGAATGTGGAGTGAGGGGCCAAGATGAGGAAGCTAATACAACATGGTGTGGGACATGTTTGGGTTTTTTTTATTATTCGATTCCACGTGTCTGCACGTGAGTTTGATTGCACAGAAATTAAATCATTAGCTCCTTTGTTTTAGAGGGCTGCAGCTGAGAGTAGCAGATTTTGTGGCCCTTAATAACACTGAAAAAGGTACTCTAATTACTCCCAAACACACCTGCACCTCACAGCAGCACTTGAAAACAAGAGGTTTTCCAAACGATATTTTCTACCCCGACGCGCTCTAACAAGCTTGTGTAGAGGAGGAGACGGTGCTTTGGATCGTTCCTCTATATGGAGGCCGCTTTGGCTCCCATAACCTTCACTCCGAGTGATCCTGCCCATTAGCAAGAGGTAAGAGGGAGACCGTCAGAACAATACGCCGCCGGTCTTGATGCCCCTCGACTTGTGCATAGACCGGAACTCAATTTACTCGACTATGATCCGTTAAAGGAGCAGCTTTTGTAAACATATGAGACAGATACCGTCGGGGATGAGGTGAGGCTTTCACTCCTGCTTTGACAACCACAGCCTTGCAATGACACGCCGCTCTGACTGGGTGGCGGGTCCTGATTGATGGCCTTCAACTCCAAGGGCAGATTTTAATATTTATTTCGCTTCATCATTGAGGGTTTATTGGTCATCCCACACCAATCTGAACAAAGCTGCTGATTACAACAATATTTCACTGCAGGTAAATACAGGACAGGACCATAAAATACTGGTGGAAATGGCAGTTTTGTGTTGTATTGACCTTGCAGACATCACATTAGAGCTCTAAATATCAGTGACTTCACAATCACATAGCCAGCAGGGTAGTTGGAAGGGTAGGAAGCCGAAACACACCTGTCAGGTGTTCACGCTTGAGAACTGAATGTATATTTTCTGATATGTTTGGCAGTGAAATGAAAAAAAAAGACTGGGAGGATTCCCTTCGCTGGGCAGCCTTCCAGGCCTGAGAAAGGACAGAGGAAACACTGCAGACGTACTCTGCATTGAGCTGTGGCAGCCTGATTCCCACTTAGCTTGTTCCCCTTTCTTCTTCTGGTTTTCTCTTAACAAGCATGAAAAAAAAATCAGTCAAGGTCTTTCGAAGATCAGATTCCTTCCTCGTCGTGGGACTCTGACCTGAACCGCATGTTACCAGAACACGAAGGCGGTGAAACACGCTGTAGTTGTCAGTGGAAATGCCTTTTTTCTCCCGCTGTCCTTTGGAACACGGTTTGCTATCCCCGCTAATACGATGATACATCCATTAATACACAATAACTTCGTTGTTCGCGTATTTATATATTATCCCGTATTTAAGAATATATCATCGGTGTATTATTAAACACTCGAAAAGTCATTTAATGTTTGTGATTTAATGCAGAGGGCCTCGAACATGTTGCCCCAGCCTCTCTCATAAATGCTGAATTGAAATCCATCTATAATAGAGAGCGGGGAGGTCTCGGATGGATGATCCCTGACAGAAGGTCTTTATTAACAGCATATACGGTGACGGAAAGTGACAGCATAAGTTTGAGGTGAGCGGCGGCGGCGGCGGTGGCGGCGGGCATGTCGGTAAGCAGCAGAGCAGCTTAACAACGGCGCCATGGTTGAGAGGCTGGATTGGATGTATGTTTCAGTGACAGGAGTTTGTCATTGCAGATGGGGGATCGTGTCAGCTGGCTGCTTTTTAACAGACACGTGGGCTCCGCTCGGCTGATTCTGGAATTACACGACGAATTGGATTTAAGGTATTTGTACAAACTCAACTAAATTCTGACATTTCTTTCGGTGGCATTTTCAGATACAGTCAGTAAGCATGTGGAAGCATCTGCTTCAGTTAAGTTCCCCTACACATAAAACGTTAAATGCTAATGGCTCATGACGCTTCCACTACTTATAGCTTTGCACTAGGTGGTACTGCACTGAATTTAGCAAAAAAAAAATGAAAGAAATGCTTCTAGGATGCAGCAATATGTGGCCTTGTTCAATGCAGCTCAAAGTAAACGCTAAAATACGCACAACGCACACATCAAATGTGCTAATATGCTCGTAAATACGCGCTTATGTAGCAAAGACACCTTACACTCACAACAACACACACACACACACACACACAGCAAGGACAGGTGTGTATGCTTGCATTAAAGATGGAAACACGAGGAAACAAGAGGAATATCTCGAGCTACGCTTCCTTTCAAACAGCATTAGATGCCGGGAAATGAAAAGCACTCCTGCGACACCTTAATTGTGCAGGCAGCAACGTATATGTGAATTCACCGGCAGACACACAAATACAACCGCAGACGCATGCTGAGGCTTATTATGCTGACAGGTCCAGACGTTGAGGTTACGCTTGTAAGCTGTTTCCTGTGAGAGCTGCAGTAAAGGGAGAAGATTAACTCCAACACTCCCCGTCCCTGCTTTAGCATGGAGTCCTCGAATCCGGTCTGTGAAAATTGGCCCGTGTTTCTGTTTCCAATCATCTGGGCTGTAGGACGAAATATCAAGATCTATCTATATTTATATACATATATAGACAAATGAAGGGTAGTCTATAATATCCTATTACAGACTGATGCAATTGGAACTAGCATGGTAGCTAGCTAGCTGGCTAGAGAGAGAGAAAGATAGACAGAGAGATAAATACACTCTTGGTTGGTGGTTAAAGGCTGCTGCAGACATCAGGCCATGCATCTGCAGAAGACAAGTCTCTTCTCCTCGCAACGAGCCAGGCCACTCTACTTGAGCTGATTGATTTCCCATCAATTCTGTATCCCTGATAACTGCATGCCTGGAGGCCTGCGACGGCTCCAATATTTTACCGCTATATATCCACACAGCCGCATCCTGCTCTTTAGTCGATGGAAGTGGGTGTCGAGGAGATGCGGGTGAGAATTGGGATACGGTCTGTCTGAGGATGCTTCTGTGTGCGTGCCTTTTATTTTTATTTTTGCTGCCAAGGATCCTCCAGTGGTGCAAACATTATTAGCATTAACATTATTTTTGCATGCTGAGAGGAGCTACGGAGGAAACATTTGGGCGCATATTCGGGGCGTTTCACTGTGATTTTGAAACAACAGCCATTGTTCAGCTCTAGCTGGGACCTTCAAATTCTTTTCTTTTAAAGTAATCTTGCCAGATCAATATTTCTTTCTGCCGTGAGTGTTATCTTGCAGGATGTAGCAGATGCGTCCTTTCAAACAAGTCGATCATTTAAAGGCCTTTGATGGGATGGTTGTCACTCTGATGCTGTTTTTCTACCAGACAAAACTGCACTTTTTTTTTTACAAAAGAAAACAAGACAGATTTTTAATCTCAGAATTAAAAGCGTCGCTTGGGTGAGAGCTTAATTAACACTTTAAAAGCCTGCGTGTTTTCCGGCTCCTCTGCGACTGCACGACGAACCGTTCATTGAATAAGTCGCACGTTTGAATTCTCGATAAAAACAGACAAATAACTCCGCTCTGGTTTCTTCTGCCCAGGAGGGACCCGACAACAGTCTTAAAGCGTTTCCACCCAGAAAATTCTTTAATCCCTCAGCATTTAGCATTTCATACGGTGTGTTTTGTGCATATATGTGTGTGTGTTTACAGCGAGAGGAGCGGGCAGAAACGGAACTCATCTCCAACTGCTGCGCTGGCGTTAACATAGATCCCACAGCAATCCATAATACATGGCTCGTTAACAGGGTCGGTATTTTTGATCCATAATTAAGAAGCGTATTTTCAAAGAGTGGAACATGTGATGGCTGCGGGCTGCGTTTCTCCTCTGCCCCACCCAGGTCACGTTATCTACACTGTAGGAGCTATTGATCCAATCTGCCATTTGGGTATTGACTGAAGTGGACGCCATTCTGCCTGTGAGATTAAAGCCCCGCGTACGACGGTGGGACCAAAGTGGAAAACCGTTGGCTGGGAAGCGATGAAATGAGCTCTGAGTGCTGCATCTGATGCAAGAGCCACGTTTCAGCTAATGAGAGTGCAGCGCGGATCCCTGCAGCTTAGCGTAGCACTTCCCCCCCCCCCCCCCAGAGTAGTGCTAAGCAGGGAAAAGACAGGCCGGTTCATTTGTCTGATGTCACGAACTGCAAAAGCAAACCTTTTGGAATTCTGTTCTTTTAAATGTCAACATTGTCCATCCCAGCAGCTGAGGTTGTTTCCTGCCAATCATTCAAATTGACCATGGTCGGGGGGGAGGGGCTTGCGTGTGTTGGACTGGGCTAGAGTTGTGGGGGAGGGGGGGTGTTTATGGCCGGGTTTCAGACCTTAAACACTGACTCGCTGTGTAGTTACACCAATATTGAATTCAATCACGTTCCTGCTGTGGCTCTCAAATTTACAGGAGCAATAAACCGAACTCCGCCGATTCCCTGGGCAGCGCACATGGAAAGGGTTCAGCCAGGAAATCTGGTGGGAATCCTGATGCGGATCTCATCCCCCTGCCCTGGATGCCAGTGAGCCCTATGACGAGGCATGCCGCGGGCCCGGCTTGTCCAATGAGTTACACTCTAAGAAGCGGCGCATCAGTCAACAAGAAGCCCCTCTAGGCAGCCGGCACAGGCCTCGCTGTTATGGTAGGACGCACGCCTCCAGATATATGTCCTGAATTTACTGTCTTACACACCCTCAAACGCCTCGCGTTGCATTTTGGAGCAAGAGAAGCCACATGAGCTACGGTTAGCATGCGCCGCGCAGGGCTGCTGCTCCAATTTGAATTCATAGTCTGCGTAGTGGATAATAAACTAGGCATGAAAGATTAATTTGCATTTATCTCCTCATCCCAATAGATATAGAGCAGCCGTTTCTTTACCCAACTGTCCGTACTTTAATAACCAGCAGCTACGCTGGGCTTTAAAGCCAACTTCTTTTGTGAAAGAATGCAGCCCTGCGGTAGCATTTTCAGTCAGATTCACACGTCTTCTTCCTGCCACTAAACTGTTGTCACACGTACTCTGAGAGCGACGTTTCCGTCTCACAGCCAGGAGTCATCACATAATAGGCACAATTAAAATCCTAATAAACATCATTAAGATCCTGGTTTCAAGGGTGATCACAGCTTTTTAAAACAGCATGGGCCAATAACTGGGGGCTGGGGGGGGATTCCTCCTATTTTCTCTATTGAAACTGGTCAGAACTCGTTTTGAGCTGCCGCAGCCACTTCTGGGTTGATGAGGAGAAACACGAAAGCAAATAAAAATGCCTTTACGTGGATTTCAAAGGAAGCTCTCCAGCATTTACCTGCACTTTGAGACACGATTTGGGCTTTTATCTTCCCCGGCCAGACAGCCTCAGCTAGACATGACACCGGGAGCGTGACGCCACCAGTGGTCGCCACGTCTTTATCTGAGGGACAAGGCTGACGTGCATGTGTGGGCCGAAATCCGAAGGGCTTCCCTGAGAACATGGCGGATGTAACATGGCGGATAACACATGTAGAGTCCTAGCTTGGGGACGCTGTTCTTTCCGTGCGCCGTAACTATACGTTGGACTAAAGTGTTGCAGGGAGGAGGTGAGCGTTGCTATTCAAGGTTCTCAGCTCAATGCAGATAATCTATAAGTTGAATAAACGCACACTGAGAGCGCAGACCTCAGCCACTTATTGTGCCTTACACAACACCCCTGCTCCAGCACATGTAGGCAGGAGTAATACAAGGTTACAGTCCAGCCCCCTGACCCTTGGAGGATTGCTAAAACCATTCAGAACTTTTTGAAGGACAGACAGATGCTGGCTGACACATTACCTCCCTTTATCAGTAAGCCAACCTATACATTTTCTATTCTTATTTCAGTTTTTTGCAGTATATATTTATTATTATCGTTTTTTTTCTATCCTTGCATTCTGAAAGTCTTTTCCTCGGTGTGTTTTTGCTGCTGTTGCGCCGTAAATTTCCCCGTTGTGGGACAAATAAAGGAAATCTGAATTGGAATTTAAAAGGTGGGCTATATTCTGTGGGCCGTCCTTTTATATTTGACGGGTAAAACCTCGGTGCAGATGTTCCTACGCTGGTAGATCGTGGCTAAAGCACAGGAAGAGGTGAGCGCTCGCTGACGTGATTGCAGAAGAGAGGGAGGCAACACCTTTAGTGGATTTCAGCAAACCTGATATCATTATATAATATAACAGCACGAAAAGCTCTTTTCCCGAGGCTCTGCCGAAATGCTCTTCTGTCGGGATTTCATTTGCAGCAACAACACTAAATATAACGACCTATTTTAATCTAATTTAAAGGAATATTTCCATAATAGACAGACAGTGGAATTTTCAAGCATGTGCAGTTTTCTATTGTCCCGCAGCCCTCACTTAATGAATGAGATATGAATATTGAGGCCGTGTGTGTGTGTGTGTGTGTGTGTGTGTTAGGTGCATCAATTCACGCGCCGATCCTCCAAATTCAACAGCTGCCTTCAATTAAACTGAGAGCCAAACGCGCCACCTCAACGACAGTTGATGGATGCCGTCGTTCAGGAATGACTTTAACGCGTTTTGACACACTGGAAACATGTGAACAACACACAAATGTAACGTCAAGGGGAAAAAAAGAAACCCTCAATAAACAAAAACAGGCGCGACGACTCGGAAAGTAGTCCGACTACGTTAATTTAGTCTCCGTGTTGAAAACTCGGGAGAACTGATTTAAATCTAAACTAAAAAAAAATAAAAATACTTAGCTCAGCTTAAAAGCTTCCAGGTGAGCGAAGCACGTTCAACAGAATTGAAAACAGACCTTTATTTGGTCCCTTCAACCTTTTGGTTCGGGACGAGAGCCGCAGTTAAGCTCACCTGCGGCGGTCCCCTCGTCGCTGTCCAGGGTGCTGGAACGCTCGCGGACGCTGTCCAGGGTGCTGGAACGCTCGCGGACGCTGTCCAGGGTGCTGGAACGCTCGCGGACGCTGTCCAGGGTGCTGGAACGCTCGCGGACGCTGTCCAGGGTGCCGATGTGCTCAGACTCCGGGCTGCTGGAGCTCCCGCCAGACTCCCGGGAGCTTTTGTAAATCCGCAAAACGCCGGTCTGATAAACTGCCTCCGCCGATAAGTCACGTGAAGGGAAAAAATCCAATTCCCAGGCGCGTGTCAGCACGAGAGATATGCTAACACAACCCGCGATGTTGAATAAAAATCAAAATCACAGTGTAGCTTCTGGCTGTGCAGAGCCGCTACGGAGCGCAAATGCCGATCTCGCTCTCTCTCTCCCTCTCTCTCTCTCTCTCTCCCCCTCTCTCTCTTCTCTCCCTATCTCTCCCATACATTTTCTCTCTCCTCCATCTCTCCCCTCTCCCCTTCCCCTACCCCCCTCTCTCTCCCCTCTCTCCTTCCCCTCTCCCCTCTCTCCTTCCCTTACCCACTGTCTCTCCCCTCTCTCCTTCCCCTCTCCCCTCTCTCCTTCCCCTCTCCCCTTCCCCTACCCCCTCTCTCCTTCCCCTCTCCCCTCTCTCCTTCCCCTCTCCCCTCTCTCCTTCCCCTACCCCCTCTCTCTGCCCTCTCTCCTTCCCCTCTCCCCTTTCCCCTACCCCCTCTCTCTCCTTCCCCTCTCCCCTCTCTCCTTCCCCTCTTTCCTTCCGCTCTCCCCTCTCTCCTTCCCCTACCCCCTCTCTCTGCCCTCTCTCCTTCCCCTCTCCCCTTTCCCCTCTCTCCTTCCCCTACCCCCTTTCTCTCCCCTCTCTCCTTCCCCTCTCCCCTCTCCCCTCTCTCCTTCCCCTACCCCCTCTCTCTCCCCTCTCTCCTTCCCCTACCCCCTTTCTCTCCCCTCTCTCCTTCCCCTCTCCCCTCTCCCCTCTCTCCTTCCCCTACCCCCTCTCTCTCCCCTCTCTCCTTCCCCTACCCCCTCTCTCTCCCCTCTCTCCTTCCCCTCTCCCCTCTCTCCTTCCCCTCTCCCCTCTCTCCTTCCCCTCTCCCCTCTCTCTCCCCTCTCTCCTTCCCCTACCCCCCCTCTCTTCCCTCTCTCCTTCTCTCTCTCTCCCCTCCCTCCTTCTCTCCCCCTCTCTCCTTCCCCTACCCCCTCTCTCTCCCCTCTCTCTCCTTCCCCGCTCCCCTCTCTCCTTCCCCTACCCCCTCTCTTCCCTCTCTCCTTCTCTCTCTCTCCCCTCCCTCCTTCTCTCCCCCTCTGTCTAACTCTGCAGCAGTTAATGACTGCCTATAGCTCTATAGAAGTCATTTAGAAACATTCCCATCCACTTAGTGTGACTGTGTCAGACTAACAGCGAGCTTTACACGAGATAAAACACAAACACATTTACGTCGCTTGTGCTCCGTCTTCATCCGTCTTTGACGCGCACATTTAAATTGAATTGAATTGAATTGAGTTTTCTTATGCGGGGCACAGCCATCTGTTCCAGCCACCTCCTGCCCCGTTATGAGGCACTGTTTGTTTGTCTTCTGGTTTTAACGCAACCCACAGATTATTCTGCAGCAGATGACAGTGAACAGTGCTGGTAGAAGGATTAGTCAGGAGAGAAAAGGAATTAATGCAATAATTGTGGAATGAATGATGCCGTTTCTGTACGCAGCACCATCGAGCCATCAAAGTTTGGGCTTTAAGTATAATAATATGCAACATTTGCACAAAAGGCTACTGCAGGAAGACAGAGAGTCAGAGACAATTATGTAAATGCTCAAAAACAGTCAGTGACAGTTACTTAAAAATAAGCAACTTATTTCAACTTCCGGCAGGAGCGATTATGTGTCGGTCTCTTTGTCGTTCCGAAGCAAAACTGGGAGCAAAACTAGCTTTGCACATCAAACTGACCATAGGAGAACAGCAACAGCAAGTCAGTGCATGGTTTATTTAACTTTGTCTTTTACAACCAAGAGTACAGCTTTGGCTTTTCTATGTCTGCTATTGCATCAATCTCCTATAAACCTGGAAACAGTGAATTAAAAACCACTGTCAAATACAGTTTAGTCTGTTCAGACGCGTCAGCCTCTCCTGTTCCAATAAAGTGGGCGGTGCTATAAATACCCTTGAGATGAAAATCTGACTCAACAAGCCACTGAAGGACACATGGGGGTATCACACGCACATCTGAGGTAGCCAAAGAATAAATCATCCTGAAATCAAAATTCTCCAAGTGGCTCCAAGTGTGGTGTGGCTGATTATGTCAGTTGTCATGGTTCTCCTCGAGTGTTACTTGTCGCCATCATTCTTTAATGGTTGGCGATAGGAGGACTCGTCTGTGTCGGTGTTTACGCCCCCCCCAGGTCCGTTTAATCAGGGTTCATTGAGCATTCATTTTCAATTTTCTTGAACAACATGCACAACACTGTTTGGCTCTTCATCGGAGACCTGCTCACCTTAGGAAACCCAAACCACATGGCATCGGGAGGCAACCGAGCCACAAGCTAGGAGTTAGTAAACAGAACATATCACCCCAGTCCTCCTCGGATCGCGATCCAGCCGGGTTTTCTGACCTACCAGGAGGACAGAAATATTTATAATATTATTATAACATTTCAGAAGAGTTGAACCTAAATTTCATAATATCGTTTGCGACCACAACTAAAATCACTCCACTTGAAATTTATGGCGGAATCATATCATATACACGCTGAGAACCTTCAAAATGTATACAGGAATATTACAGTGTTTTCCCTTCAGGGCTGTGCTGCTCTATTCCCTCTCATTAGCTTTCAGAACCACGTCGCGTAGCTGCAGCCAGATATTTACGCTCCTCCTGCATTCACTCAGTGTTGGGATGCTGTTGCCACGGCGCATACAAAGACACCTGATTAAAAAGTCATTTGAAGGGACTCGGCTTTTCATCAGCCAATCAGCGCCAATCGGACTTGGAAAGGGTGCGAAGTGAGGTGAGCTTTGATGGGGGGAGTTACTCCTCGGTCTGAGCTAAAGTGAATGGAGGATGAGCGGCGTTAAATATTGAGGATTCCCTCCTGTCCTGCCCTGTTAGATCTCTTATTCACAGTTATGGATGCGAGGTTGTGTGTTTTTCGTGTGTGTGTGTGAAAGATTGTTCGCTGACAGCCGTGGAAGGCTCGACTCTTTCATCATGGAAGAATGACGCTGTCTGTTGGAGAATTAGAGAAGCCTCGATTCAGGGTGAACGATGTTAAACTGAGATCTTAAACAGGAAAACACCATCTCATGGTGGAATATCCTATTAAGGAATTTATCTCCAGATGCCACATTACTCCCAATTAGGCAGAATGGAGCGCACATAAACCCAGCTCATAAAGTCTTTCTAATTCCAAACAAAAAAAAAAAGAAAATGGAATAACTGCAAAAGGATTAACGTTATCGTGTCAGCATGTTAATCTTCAGGAAATGAAAAGTGAATCAATATTTGTGAAAATAAAAGCTAAAAGCTCAATTCTTTGGGAATAATTTGGGTGAAATTCGGTTTCCAACTTTGTCCTTTCACAGCCGAGTTCTGGTGGAAACGCCGCGCCGTTATTTTAATGTGCTAAAACAGGGGAACTGGAATCCAGCCTGTTCTAGAAGCTGGCTCCGTCTTTAATCCCCATGTGTCTCAAAACTCCAGTGGGAATTCTTCCTTCTAGTGTCATTTTTTTCCCCCGGAGGATCAAAGATTAAAAGTGAACGTAACTTGAATATTCACGACAATAGATTACATTTGTTGGCCAAATGCTGGAACCTCACCTCGATTGTGTCTTTCAGAGCAACCCGTTCCCTTCAGGCTCTTTATTCCTCTCTCCATATGCGTTCTGCACTAAAAGGAGCCACAAAGCTCTGGGTCAGGCCGTGTTGTTGCGCTCACATTCTTCTCTTTCCCCCCAAATTCTGCAGGAAAATGTGCATTTTTCACGCACGATGAGCAGCTGGAAGCCTTTAAAGTCTCCTCTGACTTGGCCTAAATTTACTTTGGCGAAAGACCCGGATCCCTTTGGGAAGCAAACAAGAAAACGGGGTAAATGAGGTCAGGGTTCGGAGCGGCTGCGTCTGTGTGGTCAGCGTTCCAGAGTTCCGTCCCAGCTGCCGCTGACCCTCGCTGGGCCAGAATTTCTACTGCTGCCAGATTGGTCTGTAGTGACACGTTCATTTTGTTCCACTCGAGGGCGATTTAGCAGGCTCCGCTCCTCAGACGCAGCATCCCGCCTCTCTCCCGTTACTGTCACCAGCGCATCAGGAGGCGCTCTGCCTGTTTATGTTCCGCCACCTCTTAAACAAAATTCCCCCACTTATCCATCTTCTGCCATCTGCCTTCCCACCACTCTCATTGGGAGCACACCACTTGTTCTCATCTGCCTGATTTCTGCCTGCCATCCATTATTCATGTTTCATCCACACACAACGTGCGCTTCTCCACATTATTTTCGTTATTTCCCCCACGCTTCACTTCTGTGTTTGCTCTCAGCACCGTTTTGATGTGGCTGGGCCACCGCAGCCCAGCTGTCTAGACCAGGTGAGGTGGGATTCACTCCCGGCTCCTTGATAACAGTCTGAAGTGCTTTAGATTCAGACTGGGGGAACACTTGCCATAGGTAATGTTCTAAAAACAACTTAAATTGTCACTGGAACCTCTGAACTGAGTCAGAATAAAATATTAGAATTTGAAGCACCTTCCTGGGGAACATTGCAGCTGTTTAATGTCCTCGTGGGGCATTTTGGAGCATAATAGCCTGGAAATTATGATTATTTTTCCAAACTACAAAGACTGAGAATTAAAGAAGGCATCCCTGATTAATTACTAGTTAGACTTTCAGCCATGTTGTGAGCCACATCCAGCCTAAATCTTCATTTGTACGCTGCCAGAGGTTTACTCTGGTTTCAGAGTCAGAGCCGCCAAAGTGAAAGCACACTAAAAGCTAAGCTTCCTGGCGGTTCCAGTCCGAGTCGAGCCATCCACACTCCGGCGGCAGAGAATCCTCGCACGGCTGGAGAGGTGACACTTTGTGCTGTGACAGACTGCAGCAATTTGGGCCTCGGTGTCCTGCTCGGGTGATTGACCTGACTCGTTAGTGGTAAAACAACAAAAGTAACCCTCAAAGATTTTTCCTAATATGCTTTAACTTGTCTTTTGGCTTGTGCACATCAGCACTCTGGGGAAGGAGAGTATCTACACAGGTACAGCCAGATAAACCTTTAATAATCCCCATGGGGAGACCGGCCGCGGCAGAATAATGTGCAGCCAGAGAAAAGACAAGGGAGCTAATTCACAGTGCTCGTACAGCGTGTATCCTCATGCATAATGATGTAGGGATGAGGTGTGGAGAGTCCGATAAATGTTCCCGTTCACACATTTCATCCTTTATCAAAGGTGTGACGGAAAAGCAGAACAAACGCCCTCCCCTCCTCCCCTCCTCCCCTCCCCCTCCCCTCCCCTCCTCCCCTCCCCTCCCCTCCTCTCCTCTCCTCTCCTCTCCTCTCCTCTCCTCTCCCCTCCTCTCCTCTCCTCTCCTCTCCTCTCCTCCCCTCCCCTCCCCTCCCCTCCCCTCCACTCCTCCCCTCCCCTCCCCTCCTCCCCTCCCCTCCCCTCCTCTCCTCTCCTCTCCTCTCCTCTCCTCCCCTCCACTCCCCTCTCCTCTCCTCTCCTCTCCTCTCCTCTCCTCTCCTCTCCTCTCCTCTCCTCTCCTCCCCTCCCCTCCCCTCCCCTCCCCTCCCCTCTCCTCTCCTCTCCTCCCCTCCCCTCCCCTCCCCTCCCCTCCCCTCCCCTCCCCTCCTCTCCTCCCCTCCCCTCCCCTCCCCGCCTCTCCTCTCCTCTCCTCTCCTCCCCTCCCCTCCCCTCCCCGCCTCTCCTCTCCTCTCCTCTCCTCTCCTCTCCTCTCCTCTCCTCTCCTCTCCTCTCCTCTCCTCTCCTCTCCTCTCCTCCCCTCCCCTCCCCTCCCCTCCTCCCCTCCCCTCCTCTCCTCTCCTCTCCTCTCCTCTCCTCTCCTCTCCTCTCCTCTCCTCTCCTCTCCTCTCCTCTCCTCTCCTCTCCTCTCCTCTCCTCTCCTCTCCTGCTGTGCAAACAGGCCTTCTTACCATTTCAAAGCTCATACCTGTAACGTTTCTCCTCCCTGCGCCACCCCGGCTGCGTGGGCGGCGACCTCCAGCGTCGGCCAAGAGTCGAGAAAGAGCCGGATGATGAAGACAGAAAGGAAGCAAAAAGGGAAGGTGCAGGGTGTTTAAAATGCTGCAGCCCCGCCACCGCAGGTAAACAGTGAGTTGGAACCGAGCAAGGCTGCGGCTGGTCGCTCGTATCTTCGGATTGTTTAGAGTCAATGAACCCAGGAAGGTGGGAGGATTTGGAGACAAAGTATGTAAAATAAGCTGGGTTGCATCTCATTAGGCATGTGCAGAATCATTTGTTCCTCTGTTTATCGGAGAAGAATCTGGCATTTTGGACGGCGGCTGGCGCCTCTAAAGCACAGCGCTAGGGTCCTTCTGCAGGCACAGAGATGGCCGAGCTGGTGGAGAGCAACGATCTGCCTGGCATTCTCAGGGAGAGGTGGACGGACCGTTCCAAGATAAAACAACACCTACATCAGCCTTTTTTTAAAACTCCTTGGCAGAATTACTGCAGCGATAAGCTAAAACATAAAAATGAAATATTGGTTTTACAGCCGGGGGACTCTAAGGGGCTCAGCTCCGACTATGACTCCTCCCTCCAAATTTGGGCTTATGTGTAAATTTGACAGGTTCGTGTTCGAGCTGCATGTATTTAGCTCCTCTTCAAGTTTCACAAAGCCTTTGTGGAGATAACAGAGCGTCGCAGGAAATGACTGGATGGATGTGGAAGAAGCAAAAACGGGGGGGATTTGGGGAGGAGGTGAGATTAAGGCGCTGGCAGGATTAGTTGAGAGCGGAGTCAACAAGAAGAGAGTATTGGCTCCGCCAGGTGAGCTGGGAGGGGAGCCAAGGCTTTTGGGGATCAGAAGAGATCGGTCATGGGTCAATCGGGGCCTCATGGTGCCTCTCGCCACGCTGACCGGTCGTGTGTCGGTGCCTGATCGCCAGGACTTGGATCAGCGTGTTCTGAAGCACGCTGCGGAAGCAAGAGGGCAGCAGCTGACTGGAGGGGGGGTGATTGATGTTAAGGGAGCTGGACTGGGCTGTGAGGGGGACATCAAGGGCAGGTGTAAAAGGAAAAGTGGAATCCTGCTGGACAGGAATTGTGATGCTGGCAGGACACTCGAAGGTCCGGAAGCCATTTTTCTTTTCTGACAGAAAGCACGCAACCGTACATTAAATTATCTTAATGCTACTCAGGCACCAGGAAGGGTCCATAAATTTAAATCTTAATTAAAACAGACTTCCATTAAGATATTCTTTATATGTTACTGTAAAGAAATTCTCTCCAAAAGGCCAAAAAAGGGTCATTTCTTCACCCAGGCGTGGCCCAAACCCGATGTGCTGAATAGACACAATTTAATTAAGTCATTTAAATCAAAGATTTCGACTCAATCACGAAATCACAAAATCCCGTGGTTGTCTTCAGCTTCCATTAAGTGTCTCACTTCGCTTTTTACTTTAAAAGGATTTCTTTCTTTTTGAGAACAGTGACACAGGGGGAGAGTATTTGTTAGGAGGAAAGTCAGGTTTTGTTCTTTCCATTAGTACACACACACACACACACACACGCACACACCCGTACGTTTTGGTTATTAAAGGGACTTATTAATATTGCAAACACAAAGTCTTATGAGCCGCACAAGAACAAACAATAGCAAGTGTGTGTTCCTTTATTTTTCATCCCTTTAGGTTACTTTCAACTAAGATTCTCTGTAGGTGCTAACAGCTTATGAAATTAAAGTTTGCGGTTAAAGATGATTGTTATTATATTATTGTCCTTTCTTCAGGGTAATTGTAATATAATATAATTACACCCTTCGAGAGAAGAACGAGATGCAGCCGCGTGTTTAGCATGAAGGTAGAGGAGTCTAAGTGAACAGTGGAACCTTTCCAACAACGCCAAATGAAATGAGCTCAGATTAATTGCGTTTCCTGGTTTGGACCCTGTGTTGATGCCACACTGGTGGTCACGAGACTTCAGGCAGGTGAGAACGTTCTGCGTGGGCTGCATGAATGAAATAGCTTTTTCATTGAGCGACAGCGTTTCGTTTGCTCGCATAAAGCGTAGGAATATGTGTCGAAGGACTAACCAAATACTGGGTCAGAATGTGATTACATTCTCAAATATAATTCAGATTTAATACCACGTTAATAACCCACAACGAAAAGCCAACTTTTGAATAAATGGAGATATATGCATACAGCTGCATATGTGCACCAAGACGTATCCATTTTCTTTAGATTTCTTCTCAACAACTGTAGTAAAATGATATTTTTTTTATTTAAAGAGCACTAAATAATTCATTTACAATCACATTTTATGATGCGACAATGAGAAAAGGTCAAATAATTCCGACTTTCTCCGGTTATTCATCATATAGAGATATGAATATCTCTCTGAATTTATTTCCCTCACAATCACACAAAGCTGAGATTTCTCAGCACGCTGCGATTTCTTCCGTTTTTTGGAATTTGGCTCGTTTGGACCAAGCGTGGCTGCAGCCGTCTCCGTCCTCCCTTTAACAGCTGGAGTGAGAGTAAACACCCACTTCCAAATGAGCTCAAAACGACTCCAAACGCGCCGAGCAGCCGGAGTGCAGAACGTGAGCTGCAGAGCGAAGCTGTCGCATTAGAGGCGGGGGCAGAAGACGAGTGCAGTCATCCTGCCTCAAAACACTCTCTGAACGACTGTAATTCAATTCCACTCAACTTTATGTACAATCACGATTGTCTCTGGGTGGTTTAGAAGCCCAGAGTCTGACCCCTGAACAAGCAGCAGTGGTGGGCAAGAAAAACGTTCCTTTCCTTCTTTTAACAGGCAGAAACCTCGAGCAGGACCGGGCTGCTGCAGAGCAGGCGGAAACGGGGAGACTTTGCGAATCGTCGTCAGGGGTGACGGCAGCATGATGGAGGCGTAAAATTGCAAATGAACACGTACGGAAGGCACTTTACGGCTCCTCAGCATGCGTCATCAGATTCTTTGCTCCATTTGTGGATTTTGAACACTGCTAGTGGCTCAGTTCTTTGATTTCACACCCGTCAGTTTGCATTCAGAGTAAGAAGCTAATGAGCTTTATCGGCCTTGCAGCTCCCAGCCACACGACTGATCGCATCACAAGCAGCTACAGTTTATTTGCTCATTTCTACAAGAAAAGTGACCAAAAAAAATCACGATCAACGGCCCGAGGACAGCTCAGCAGACAAGTCGTGCTGCACAACTTCTTCTCAATACACGATGGGAATGAAGATAAACGGGTGCTCGGACAAATGCAGAGGAACTGAGCGCCTGTGGAAGTGCAAGAGAATTAAGAAAACGCTTCCAGGAGCTGGTTAAATCAAGTGAGATAATTACAAAGGAATAGGTTGGGGAGGAAGCTCTGAGACAAAGTTGAAAGAAGAGGGAGAGGAAATCAGCAAAAGAGCAAACTCCCACATATCTTTTTCTTGGTATTTTTTAATGTTCCACTCCCCCCGAGGGGAGGGGGGGGGGCATTCATCGAATCTCGACGCAATAACGCCGGAGATTCATAAATCCAAATGAAGCTCCGGAATTATATCAGGGCGTTTGTTGATAAATGGAGGTGCATCAAGTGTGCGATTACTCTCTATTATTCTGTCCCATCTTCGCCACGCTGGTATTTTTCCACTCAATTGAGTTTCTCTTTCTCCCCTTTAACTGAGGTGTGTGTGGCTCTTATCTAAAATCCATCTCGCCGCTTGATTGTGTTAGCAGTTCTAGACTGGTTTCACTGGATTGTATCTCATCAAAGTAACCAACAAGCTCAGGCACTCTCAACCTTCTGACCTTGTAAATTATATTAGTTATCTATCTATCTATCTATCTATCTATCTATCTATCTATCTATCTATCTATCTATCTATCTATCTATCTATCTATCTATCTGTCTGTCTGTCTGTCTGTCTGTCTGTCTGTCTGTCTGTCTGTCTGTCTGTCTGTCTGTCTGTCTGTCTGTCTGTCTGTCTGTCTGTCTGTCTGTCCGTCCGTCCGTCCGTCCGTCCGTCCGTCCGTCCGTCCGACCGATGCCGGTTAAACGAGACATTTTCCAGAACCCGTTGCTCATCCCTAGTCTGCCAGTCCTTCAACATAAAGATTTACTTCCACGCCGTCCTCATCAATGAGAACAAAGAGAGTTTGGACCTGGCGAGATGAGATCTGGGGACAAGGCCAGAGACGGGCAGGTGGCGACCGGCCCGGGTGTATTAGCCTTCTGGTGTTGAAGTGATGGATTTACACAATCATCAATCCCTGACCTTTCAGTCCTGCCAAGCATCAGATGATAACCACAGTTTTCCCCACACAACCCCTCCGGTCCCCCCCTTCAGAACCATAATTCAGCAGAGACAACCAGAGAGAAGCGAGCGTTACTTCAGCTCTACTTCCTGAAATGCACCCGTGCACAAATCTGTCTACATTTCAGAACCGCCGGCTTGTCTTTTTTCCACGCCGTCATTATCCACCCCTCTCCACTGTTCCACTCATCACCGCGCTCTGCTCCTGCTCCGCACTTACCTTCCGCTTCGCCCTCTGCCTTAAAAGCATGTCTGGCTGGAATCTCTCCTCCCGGTACCAGTGACCTCCTTTCAGTCCTCCCTCCCTCCCCAGCAGGATGCAGCCCTCCCTGAAGAATCGGCCTGCAGCATACAGATGATCCATCCCTCTCTTATCACAAACACAGCCCTAAATAACCATCCCAGCACATTTCCATGCACATGGCGACCCATGCATCAGTGTCATACCAATGCATGTGCTGTGTAATTTCATCTGGCGCAGGGTGACAGCTATTCCTCATTGTCCAGACGCCTCCCCACACCTCCAGCCTTTTGTTTCTATAATCCCATCTGGGCTCCTCACAATCCTGCCATTAGGATTTGATGGAGGTGGTGGGGGGGTTGATGGGCATCGTGGCAGCAGTGTGTGCCTATTAATTTTGCTGAATTCATCACCCTGCTGCCTCTGAGAAAAAAAAGCAACATTTTAAAATAGATTGCAGAGGTCAGGGTTATTGATTTTTTTCCCCATTAATCAGTTTCAAAGAAATCTAAAAGAATTTATGAAGTCTCATCTTGAGACGTATTTTGAGCTGCTAAAGCAGGATTTTTATTCGCTAATATTCCAGCCAGTCACGTAGGTTCTTGCTCTTCTTGCTGGTTGGACACTAACAGTGGCGCACTGCTGGAACTGCTCCGTATTTCACAGCACTGGGTCGTATAAAATCGGACGGAGGAAAGTAATTTGACCCCAGCCTTCATTTTGCCACCTCCCTCCATTCCCGAAAAGGCTGACTCCGTCCAGATAGTTTCCGCTTCTTCAGAAGTGTTGAATTTCATGTCTGAGTTCCCAAAAGTTCTTTTTCATGGTGTATCTATAAGTAAAGGAATCAATTGCGCCGGGTCCACAGAAATTAATTTACCTTTCACGGCCTCCTGTGTTGGAACTGCTGAATGTTCCAGCAGTTTACAGATGCTGCTGTGTAACAAACCCAAGCAGGTGTAGTTAATATTTTAGCAGTCGGTGTTTTTCATCCTTGGTCTTAGAGCAGCTGCAGCAACTGTCGATCCATAAGAAAATTAAAGTCAGGAACATTAAGAAAGTAAAGAAAAGAAAAGTACATGAATGGGTGGATTTAAATACTTGAAACTTGTTAAAAATGTGAATTTGGGTCCTGTTTTGCACAGCTCCTCTCTGGCCCAAACGGACCCCTGCAGCCCGATGCCGCTTCTGTCCTAAACAGACTGGCATTCTCCGCAGAGCGATGAGCTACTTCTGGGACGTGTCACAGCGCCGCCGGTGGAAACACAAATATAAAATGTGCATGCAGATTCAGAACTCGGCGGAACAGGCCCCAGCGGAGATTAGGGTAACGCTGGGGTAAATGGAGCAGTGAGCAGACAAGTGTGGGGAAATAATTAAAAACATGCTGAAAAGCAATGGATTAAACTTAGATACAGGCATTCTGCCCCATTTATTAAAGCACAAACCCCCCCTTAACCTGAGTGTGGGCGTCACTCTCAGCAGTTCTTGGTCTGTGTCTTGTCATGTCGAAGCTGTCTGTTAGCATGCGAGCACAACAGAAGTACCAGCCGCTATTGTTTGACCCACCATAATACGTTGATAAAAGGTTAAACACCCAGAGATATAAGTGGGAGCAGAAAAGTAGTGCAAATTCTACACTGTTTGCATCTGATAATTTGCTACCAACACGATAAAAGCAACTGTTTTGGCACTGCTAAACCGCACCTTGATAAATTACCGATTAATACCCGTTATTACTGATCACACCTGCCAAATCGCGCTCTCTTTGACAATCACAGGACCTGGACCTGCGGAGCGTGAAGGCACGGTAGCTGACGGTTTGGACATGTTGGTCTTTTTTCAGCAGCCAGCAACTCTGTCAGTTCAGCAAAGGAAGGAAGAGTAAATCGTTGGCACTGGGAAAACATGATTATCTCCGAGCAAGAAAGCAGACCAGTCAATAGACGCAAATAAATGAACGGGGACGACATGGTATGGGCTTCGGTGTCTAACTGGGCATTAGTCTAATGATTCCAAATGCTGAAACAAGCTTCGATTGGGCTCCTGCCACTTTTCATATGTGTGTGTCTCTAATTCTTTCTGTGCTTGTGGCCTCCCCTGTGGCAGCGGCGCTGCTTATGGGTCATAGAATCTGTGATGATTGATGGGTGCCAGGATGGGAAGGCAGAGAGGATATCAGCTCATCTGCCAATCAAATCCAGAGGTTTGAAGGAAAGACAGGCAGAACTTGACAGGGCTTTTTTACACCTTAGGAAGGGGTGAGTAAAACTATTGTCTGAATCAGGGCCTAATGATGTGGGGAATTGGACCCCCAGAGGTCTCTGTATGGGAGGTCGACTGATGCGTAGAGACCCAGGGGAGATGGACGTGATGTCTCATGAGCAGGTGGGTTAAGAAAATGGCTCGCTGGGAATAAAGGGAGCGCCGGGGGATCACGGCTAAGGAATGTGCCCAACCTCCAGGGTAGTCACCTTAATAGATTTCAAGCAATATAAGGGCTTTGATATCAAGCACTCCATGACTCCTTTTGTCCGCCCCATTGTCTGACTTGCCATGGTTCCCAAGTCTGGACACTGAAATGAGCAAAAAGGTCCTTTTTTGTTTTCTGTGTGGAAACATGCTGGGCTGGCACTGATACTCCAGTTGGCGGCGAGCGCTCAGCCAAGCCTGCAGGCGCGATACTCCTGACCAAAGGCAGAGCAGGTCGCTTTTTGGTCCTGAAAGGCAAGACCAAGCTTAGAGATCCTGGAGATTTTTACCTCTAACCTCAAACAGAAGTAGGCTGCCACTGGTCTCTGTATTTAATGTACATTATGGCGTTTAGCAGTCGACCTTTCTCTGAAGGGTTCTGGAGTTCTCTCCTAGGTGACACTGGGCAACGGGCAGGAATAAATCCTAAACAGGTCACATCACAGGTCACACATGCAAACATTAGCCCAGCTTGCGCCTGTGAATGCTGAAGTGTGTTTAGCACATGCATGTGCTGAAACCAAACAGGAAGTTTACATTTGTAATTGTGATGACAGGCTGGAAAAAAAGTTTCTATTGTATACAATTATAAATCCTAGGGCATGAATTAACATGGACGTACCCATGTGAGCTAATCTGCCTCTGCAGTCACTGTAACCATGATCATGTCAGACAGAAACTTTGTGTTTGTATGTTTTCCACTATTGCCAGCGCGTGACCCAAATATGAATAAAGCCAGTTGAAACCAACAGAAAAATATTACTTTTTCCAGTTTTCCAAAGGTCTTCTGTTCTGGTTAGTTTGTCGGCTGTTGGGGGTCAGGAAGCCTTCAAAACACCAACAGATGCGGTGCGATGTTTCTGAAGGAGTGAAAACCTGAGAGACCTTCACAAACAAACAAGGACATCGTCGTGTTGATTGAACTGCAGCTCCTCTCACCTTCTTATCTTGCTTGGAGTATCTCTAAAGGCTTCATTTCCAAACATTAGCGTCTCCCTGATATTGAAACTTTAGTGGAAATTAAAAAGAAGACAGAAAATCAAACTTATCAAAAGCATCACTTCAACATGTTGACTTCTGTGTCTGCACATAAACCACTGATACTTATAAGCACCCTGGAGTTCTTATCCTGGCATTAGCAGTGTTGCTGACTTTGGTAGCACTGTTAAAAATGAGATCACATTTAATTTAGTGCCGACTTGAGACGCAGAATATGTCTCAGAGGCACAGAGGAGCATCACACTGAACAGTAGCTGCCAGTAAAGTCCAACAACATGCAAATGCCTGGATGTGCCTCTATTCCTATTCCAGAAGACCCTCTGTGGGAGTGCTCTGTACCTTCTTGCTGTTCCACACTATCTTCTGTGCACCACAACTGTGTTTGTAAAAGAAAGACTCCTCTTAACATCATGTGCCTTTTTTTTAAGAAGACTGCAGAGAATATGCAAGTATGGTTAATATGGGGTTGTAAGGGGAATGTGCAGAATATGGTTCAGGCTGAAATAAAGTGTCCTCACTTCATTTTCTTTGTGTGTGTGTGTGTGTGACTTTCTGAATCACTGCGGGTGAACTCCAGTGATGACTGTAAGGAGAAATGAAAGGCCGGCACAGACCCACATATGTGCCTTCCTGTCAGTGTGCTGCTGTGAAAGGCGCGCATGTGACAGCGCTGGAGCGCACTGAGACAAAGAGCCCATGGAGTCGTGGAGTGAAACTCCTATTAAAACCAATAGTTCCCATTTCCAGAGCTGCCTTGCTCTCATTATGGGGCACATGCTACAGACAGAACATGGTTAACATGGTGCCATTATGCTCTCTTACGCTCCCAGCCCTTTCTGGCTCCTCCACGCTGATGGACTAGGCTAATGAATGGGTCGAGGTGGGGATTAATGACAGGCCCATGAATATGGTGAAGGAGCAGAAGACTTAAGCTGTTTCCCAATTCTACCCTTCGCCCCTTCGTCTACCCCGTGGCCCTGAGTGGCAACAGGAAGGGGTGGAAACTTGACTACCGCTACGTCATCAGAGGCGACCAGTCACAAACAAACTGTCAGCGTGCCATCGTCAACGGTGATAGCTGCCATGGTTCTGGTGTTATTTCTGTGTCTGTGAGTGTCCAGGCATTGATTAAACACAGTACATTGTAGTAAAGACCTTTTTGTAGAGAAGCAAGCATAAGTATTACCTTATTTATTTATTAGATTGTTATAATGAACGATTTTAAAATACATCTGACAAATTGAAACATAGCTTGATATTTACGTGGTTTAATATCTGATAAAAAAAACAAAACGTGCCGTTTTGGTGAAAATCAATCATTCTGCTGAATCATTTTTCTGTACTTCCTTTTTGTCTACACTCCTGCCCATTTGCTTTTGCGTGAGCCATTGTACCAAACTGAGCTATACCTGAAATATGTGGAATTACAAAAAGAATTACGCATTGACCATGTTAACGAAAAAAAAAAAATTACAAATACTCTTGCAAAGATGAAAAATACTCCTGAACTTTTTGACTTTTTTTTATACTAATAAAATACTGCCATTTGCCTTAACCACGCTTACCCCAAGTGCCGCTTCTCAACAAAGAAATGTCCTGTGCAATCGCAGTTGTCAGGACCTCATCACATCGTTTTATTTTGAAGTCCGGAGTCATCACCATCTTCGTGGCATGTGCTCCACCTGCGTTTCCCTCCCCTTCAGTGCCAGTTCATGTTGGAATTATACATAAGGATTCCAGCAAGTTCCATGAGTTTGACCGAAAGCCTGTTATTAACCTCCGAGCCTATGGAGGGATTCTGCCTGATTAACTGCCTACCTGTTTTTCTTTGGACTAAATAAACAGGCTGATTAAGCCTGAATCCCGACACTCTTCTTGTGCGTCCAAGCCTTCGTATCCCAAAGCTGTTATTTGTGTTTTCTGGTAATTATTTGCTTGGGCGTGTTGTTTTGTGCTTTATGAGTGACTGATTCTAAATGGGAGCAAGGAATATGGCCTCTTTTGGATCTAAATTTAGGAAGTTGCCTAGAGAACCAATTGACTGTCTGGTAAAGCATATATGGCGAACCCCATCTGTGTAGGAAACGTGCTCACGTTATCAATGGGCTGGGCATAACGAGCATAACGAGCCCTTTAGTTTTAGTTTAGTTGAGGCCATCATAAGCTCAAATCCTGCCAGACAATCTGGGACCGTTCTGATGTCCCTGGAAGTCTCAATGAGGTTCTGCATCATCACAGGAGTCACAAAGGCCAAAGCAAAGCAATTAACGTAGAGGCACATGGCCTTACTGTAGGAGGCAGAGAAAAATGTGACATTTGTGTCCCAAGCATGCAACTGGCCCGTTCTGCTACAGAACACGATAATCTCTTTTGTCAGGGTGTGATTATCTTCTCCGGGCTCACTCTGGTCTTTTTGCCTCCAATTATGCGGTTCTGCAAGGGAGAGAAAAAATTAAATTGACGCAAGACAACGTGCTGCCTGAGCCTGCGATGTTTTTCCTCTGATAGGAATGCAGTGAACCTCTTGTTGTGCCGTTTATTGCTGGGTTGTGACGCTCAGTGGACTCAGACAGCAAGATTAAAGTGAACTTTTCTCTGGAATGAGGTGAAATAACAACGAGAGAAAAACGAAAAAGTGAGCAGAAGAGAGGGAGGGAGGCAGAGCCGGTGTTCTTAGTCACCATGGCAACCCTTTCGACATACATGTTGCCGTACCTGCCACAAATAATGGAGCTTCACTCACCGTCCAAAGCCGGCACTCCCACTTTTTTAGTCCGAGATGATCTCATCACGATAAATGCTTAACATTTATAAATATATTCAATATACATACTGTATAATGTCCAATGTCCACACATTTTGGTTATTACCTTACTACTGTAATGACCTGTACTAAATTGAAGCAATCAAGGCTGCTGGTCAGCAGCCATAGGCAGGTTTCCAAATGATCATCAGACATGGTGGAGAGGTGTATGAAATTAATAATCTCTATGTGTGACTCGCATAAATAAGTGTATTCAAATAATGCAGGGAAAGAAATAGCACATTTTCTCGTGTTTGGGTACTTCTCCTATGTGCATAAGTTCCAGAACTCTTCGGTGAGCCCTAAACTTCCGCGGAATGTCAGTTTGTACTGTCAAAATCTCATCTGCCACTTCAGAGGAGTTCCGGTGCAACAGTGTTGCAGTCTTTGATGCAAGAGAATCCGCTTCACCGTCTTCCTGAAATGGGCATCGAAACGGGCTCGAGCAAAGTCTTGAAACTGGGCACGTGCTGTGAGTAGCACGCACAGCTAACTAATTAGCTCGCCGAAGCTCACTCAGTTTACACGTACACGGTTTCCTGCGCATGTGCGGCGACCCGCGAGAAACAAGTGGGAAATTTCCATTTCTCCAATAACGATGGAGGGTTTTTTTACCTGTTCTGTTTTGTTGTTCACCATGACATCTACCCACAGTGTCTTCACATTTGACGTTTCTTTGTGCCGAAGCTGTACACCTCTATACCTGTTTAAAACACTCACGTGTGTGCACGCGTGCGTCTATGCTGCCGTGTCTCAGCTATTTGCAGTTATCACATGTGGAAAATGGTGTTTGAAATCCTGACTTTTCACTATTAATCACTGTCGGTTGTTACTACTGTGCGAAATGGGAAATGGGGACTTT
Source organism: Takifugu rubripes (assembly GCF_901000725.2). Classification (NCBI taxonomy): domain Eukaryota; kingdom Metazoa; phylum Chordata; class Actinopteri; order Tetraodontiformes; family Tetraodontidae; genus Takifugu; species Takifugu rubripes. The sequence continues at coordinate 10,193,274 of NC_042300.1, read as the reverse complement.
GGCACACACAGGATTACCTATGATCATGTGACACACACACACACACACACACACACACACACACACACACACACACACATGCGCATCCATGAAAACGTAGGGCTTCAGGGCAAATTTCTAAGCTGTATCAGAAATCCCCCATGAGCACAACTCTGTGCTTAAGGATGTCAAAGGAGGATGTGTGCAGGACCACAATGACCAGTACTTGCTGCCTCGGGCGGCCAACATCTGTCCAGCCTGATGAACTGGGATTAAACACCTGCAGCTACACTGCTTCTAGTTCCACACAAACTCAAATCCACACACATTCTTGTACTTCTATCTTCGTGAGGACGTTCAGAGTCAGAATGCATCCCTCAGCCTCTTCTCACCTTAACCGTAACCATCACAACTGCATGTCCGACCCAACCCTTATCCTAACCTAAACCCTATTCTATCCTCTCACAATACCTGTGAAGCATGCAGACCAGCCACAGTGTCCTCCTTTTATATCTGAAATGCAAATTTTGGTCCTGCCTATCATGCAGGTGAAAACCTGAACTCCTGCAGACAGCAGTCACAGTTCACAGGGTTAAATATGAAAACATGTCTTTAAAAACCCGCTTTCAGTTCCTGTAAAATTTGGTTTCTTTGGGTTTTATTTTATGCATTTAGATTACAGAGCCAGTGCACTGGCACATTACCAGGCGCACTTTTATTATTAAGCTTTCTAATGAATGTGTGCGCTCCAGCTGAGTAGTAGAGGTTCTGAGCTTATGTCTGCTATATGTCATGTCGGTGCTAATTAAAGAAGATAATGCATAAATTAAAGGTTGTATTTATGACTTTCCTTTTTGTTGAACATTGCAGCCATAGCTGTAATCATAAACAGTCACTCATAACCCCTGCACTAAAACCCAGCTGTTAAAAATAAAAACAGGGCATGTGGCGCTAACACCACGCACACCCTGAGTGTGAACCAATCTGCATGAACACCGACACACCCATACAGGCGCACAAGGCGCACTGACACATATGGGGAAAGACGGCAACGCATGCAGTGACCCGCTCTCCACCTCAGCAAACACCTGCTTCCGTGGAACTGCTATGTTTGTATTTTTGGAGTGTCGCTTGGGCCGCAAGTTATATCAATGAGCCATGCACACACACAAACACACACACACATACAAGCATCCATGATCTCCACTTTGATCATACACCTGTTCATATAGGCCAGGCAGATTAACAACCTGTGTTCTATAAAGGCGTGGTTTCTTAGACTGGAGCTACTTTTGTCGGTACTTAATCCTATGGCAGAAGTAAATGGTGATGTATCTGTAGGCCACTGATTGGTTGGCAATAGTCCTCGTCATCAAGGCTTTACGAATGGACAGCAAGCTGACCTGAGCATGCAAAAACGCACTTTCCATGTTGGTTGCCGTCGTACAAGTAGGTGCGAATCCTCCTCGCCTTGTTGGCGGATAGATATGTTCAGAGATGTTGGAAAGGACTGACTGGATTTACCAGCAGCTCTCAGAGCAAACGGAGCAGCACCACTACACTGTATCGCTCTGCTCCACCGAATGAGTGGACATTGCATTGAAGATGACATCAGGGCGTTTTTGCACTGGTTTTTACGACGTTGCTATGATGGCCAGATGCGTTGTTGCAGGGCTAACTGTGGAAAGGACCTTTAGGGGAAAATGAAAGTGAGCAGAGTAGAGTGGAGAGGGTACTGCCTATGGAAATAAGCCATAATGCGCCCATAAAAGGCTAAGTTCTTGTATTGCTAATTGAGGTGCTTCTCAAAAGCAAAAAAATGTTTTTTCCTTCATCAACTGGGGAAAAAGAAAATCAAAACCTCTGTTTTTAAGGAAATATTGATCTCAAGAGATATCTCATCAACGGGAACATATTATACACCACGATCCTCCGCTGAATCTGTATAAATGTATACACACTAAACAGTGTGTGCCGTCGCGAAACATCCTCATATAACATCTCTTAGATGCAGATGGATTGTTGCTCTTTAATATTTTTCAAAGAATTTTCATCCTTCATATAGAAATTTCCACTTGCATGTCTAGCACTGATGATTTGATTGAATATCCGATTGAGGTCTGGCGAGGTGCTGCCATGTCTTAAGGAATATCTGACAGCTTAATGCCCATCAGCTTTGATGATCTCCATCAGCTTATCTGATAATCGCTCCAGCAAACGCCCTCTCTTAAAAATTAAAGACCTCCTGACGCTTATTTTATGATGACCAAATTTCCACCCAGCACATGTGCTCACAAACACATCACACTCATAAAACTATGTAACCTTGGTTTTATAGGCCATCCACAAGGATTCAAATGGATAACTGTTTATTCAAATTCCATTAAATGACTTGATTGACTTGCTTCATTGCAGTTTTTAAAGGCGTTTCGGGTCAAGGTTTTAATAAAACACTCTTATTACAACCATTGGTAACCTTCATTGTGTTATTTGTGATTTAATTCTTGAAGTTAATCTTTGCTTGAATGTATTAAAAATAAGAGTGTCGGTGCCATTTGTCGAACAAACATCTGCAACAATAAATCAGTTATCTGCTTTGACTGCAGTGTTACGAAGCAGTAGGTTTTTTTTTCTCTGTCTGTCTTACAAAATGAATCACCCAAACTCTCCTGCTCTCAGTTATTCTTCTGATAACATGACTATAAGAACGTCTCCTCAGGATGTGCTGCCTGAAAGAGCCTAAATAAATTCCACGGCACTCTTCTGTCCTTTCAAACAGAGAGAAGCTCTCCAACGCGCCACTCGTTATCAAGCACACCAACAGCTTCAAGTGCTACATCAAACAGCACTAGCGTCCCTGTGCAATACCAGTCCCCCCGTTTATTCACAACAGCAGAACAGGAATGATATGAAATGATATGAAATGCCTGCGAGTGTCGTTAATAGCTTCACTGCGCTGCGGTGCCTTGCACGATATCCAAAGCCCTGGGAGAAACTAATCACCCCCCCACACACACACACACGTGAGTTTGTCCAACCCCACAAAATCAGAATGCACATTTTCTCACATCTGTGTAAATAGTGAAGTCATATTTTCTGGTGATTCTGGGAGGGCTTGTGGGATCTCTGGGCCTCTGCCGCGGAATGACAAAGTGCCCGTGTGTTATTGTTCATCATTGTTATGCCTCATTGTGTCTTTGTCTTGCAGCAGTTCACCATCGCTCATTAACTCCATATTGTCTTGGGGTTTTTTTTCCCCCTCCCTTTCCATAACTCAAACATGAGTATTTTGCTGGAGAAAAGCTCATTTAATACAGATTTGATAAGTCAACAAAGAGAGAAACACAAACGTAGGACAATATTTCCAGCCGAGTCTGACAGTCCACAGTCCTTCTCATCTCTGCTGACGCTCATGATTGGAATACTGAATATGGATATCTGCATTCCCGCTCCTTTGTGCTCTTGTTGTGTCCCCATTCCAAAAGCCCAAAGAAGGGCGCCTTCAGCAGCCCTGTTTTTTTGCTGCTGAGGCGATACCAAAACTGAGATAGAGCGTTTCGCTGCACCTCATTGCATAATGTCAATAGACAATTAAACGTTTACTGGATTCCAGCCACAAGCTAATTAGAGGGATGTAATTAGGAGAAGGGGTGTCTTAAGTGTTCTCAAATGGGGGAGCAGATACTCGCTAAGGCAGTTCTGTGCATTGGACTGAAACTCAAATCGCCGCCTCAGGGACACGCAGACAAGATCTTGACAGGACCCGACACGGTCTCAGGTCAGCGTTAAAGGTGTTCAATACTGACAAGCCAGAGAAATGCATAGAATTTGTTCCTGTAAATGGCCGCTGCTGTTTCTGTAAGACCTGAACTCGCAGTGTCCTTGAGCAGCAAAACTTTACAGCTTTAATCTGTTAGAGTACTGCCGGTCTGCAGGGACTTTTTTTTTAAAGAACACCTCTGCAGAGCAACAGCATGGAAATAGACTGACTGAAACCCTTAGTGAAGATGAGAAGACAAACTTTTCTTAGTTTCCCATTCCAGGCATGCCCCCTGTCTTTAACCCACCACAGACTATATATATCTTGTCTTTACCTCTCTCCTCCCTCATCATCCCTTTGATTCATTTAAAAAAACCTCTTCTGAGCTGAGCTCAGAAAAAAAGAGTTTGAAAGAGGAGTTTCCAAGGTGGGTCTCTGCTCCTTTGAGTCTCATCTATTCTGCAAGAACTATAGTCCCGACTGGAAACACGAGATCCAGGCAACACTGATCGCATACAAGCGATCTGGAGAAGGACAAACGAGAGTGAAACATCTAATAAAGTGAGGCTAAATGAAAACAGCACGGCGCGGTTTTGTGTGTCAGAGTTCTTTACATGCTGCGATATCTATTAATAAAGGAAATAAGTTATCTCCAGAATCCACCAGTGGCTCACAGTTGTCAACAGTGTCACTAAACTGTTGCGATTAGTGGTGATTGAAAATGAAACCAACAAAACGGAGCGGCTCTCCTGTCTGTAATGTAGTCATTTACCTTTCTTTATTCAGAATAGACTGATTTTAAAAAAAAAGCCTGTTAAAAAAATCCAGAAAACAACAACAACAAACAAGGAAATGAATTCAAAACCATGTTGAATAAATCAAACAATAGAATAATGTCTAGCGGTATTGTCTGATCAATCAATACTCAACATTGGTTCAGGATCTCAGACCAGAGCCAACGTCCACCATCCAACAGGACCAAGACCCCAAAATCCACAGCCGAGCGGGAGTAGGGACAACTGTGGACGTCCTTGAGTGGACCCACTAGACCTGGAAGCCAATCAAACATCACTAGAAAGACCTGAAATGTCATCATGTCCTGTCTCACTGGGCAGAGCCTGAGTGTCTTTTGATCTTAGCTGCAACTTTTCAAAAGGTCAAAGAAGTGATTATCTTGAATTTTCTTTTTAATCCCCATCCCAAATGCGCCTGAAAACCAACCACTGTTTGGATCTTAACGGGAATTGTTTGATTCAGCCTCCGGCAGGAAGAGAGAAGTTTTGTATTTTGAGTACTTTGAATCTGTCGCCGTTATCACCAGACACGTCATTAGTGATTCCCTAATGGATGCTTTTTCAATCCGCGACCTTTTAATCAGAGTGTGAGCTATCAAATGCTCCGATGACACTGCAGTGTCCTTGCGGTGGTACCTGCTGCTCGCCCTCCTGCTAAACAACGGTTACCTGCCAATGAGCCCGTTCAGCCTGAAGACGGGACGGTCACGTCTGAGATTTCCAATTAGTGGTTGGCAGATGCGTCAGTGAATCTCTAAATGTATTTCAGAAAAGCTGGTTGTAAAAGAATTTCATTTGAATGTGATCACGCACATTCCAATCTCTTAGTTTCATCAGTGTGAATGTGTGCTTTTATAACCCTCTCACAATTCAGAATACACAGTTCCAATTGCGATCTCTACAAACTCCACTTTGCTTTCATATTCGCTGCCAATCACACTCAGCCGCAGCCAAGAAAAGGCAAGCTGAAAAGAGACAAGTTAAAGAATTTCTCAGATTCCACACAAGCCCTATTGGGGCCACATCCATTTACATCCTGCTTTTGTACTGTCAGCATTTTAGGATAAAAAAAAGTCCCTACAAGTGTTTGTGACTTAACAGAGATAAAAATGACGTTCTTGTTTTAAAAAAAGAAGAGATTGAAGAAACGAGTAACTCCCCTTTTTGTTTTCTGCCTTTGCTACAAACTACCGTCCCTAACAGCCAACCTGTGTCTTCTACAAGATCCCATCTGCTAATCAGAAAAAGTCTCCATTTACATAATGACTCAGAAGCAATTTGGGACTGCGTTTGTTCTCCGAGGACACTTTGACACGGGGAGTGGGTAGGTTCAACCTCTCCTCAGAACTGAATAACGTCAACATATTACTATAGAGACATATGGACTGTTACACAGATGTACTGACAAAACCCAGAGAAATGCTTTTTCTCCTGAAATGATAGTTGGTAGAATAAAGAGTCATTGTCATGGCAACACCTTCCTTCAGTCTAACTCGGCACCAACCCAACACACACCCGCTCTAACCTTTAGCTTTTTCAAAAAAGAAAGTTTAAAGCCTCCTTAAATGCGGAGAGTGTGTCTGTTCCCTGGACTGAGACAGAAAGTTCCAAATGAGAGGTTTTGGGGCACATGTAATCCTTCTTTATAGGGATCTAGTCAGTAACAGGCTACATTTTTTCCCCTTTTAGATAGGATGAAGCCTGGTCATTAACAAGACTTTAAGTACTATGAAGTGAAGGGTTTTAAATTCTGCAGAGGTGCCTATACAACAGAACACAGATCCATCGTTGTTGTTAGCATACATGCTGCAGAGTCTTCAGAGACTTATTAGGGCAGCTTGATAAAAGGGACACAAAAAAGTCCCATCTGGAAGTAACAAATGGTGCGATTTCCATATTTCTCAGACAGAAAGACTGTCTGCTTTATGGTAAAGGGGGACGACAAATCCCTGATCAAAGTAAACAGGCAGTTTCTGTAGAGTGATGCCAGAGGACAGGTAAACGCCCTGCCCCCAGAAACTATTTATATCATAGGATACCATCAGAGATATTCAGGCTGCTGCTGCAAAATAAGATTGGGGCTAATTAGAGCTCTATGCTGTCAAAAAAATTTAAACAGAAGAGTAATCCTGCATTTTTAAGTTGCTTCTAGCCCTCAGAAAACACCCGACAACAGGAAAAAAGTGGACTAATATCCTCATAATCTGCAAAATCCAATGGAGTTAACTACCCAACATATAAAAGGCGTATGTCTATAACACTAATTGTCAACCAGAACATTAAAATTGGTGTGTAGAACAGCACCATTAAAGACTGTGTAACATCTGTTGTGACGTTTGACAGAAGTAGCTTGAAAGTGTATCTGCTAATGTTGTCCCAATGCATGCTGGGAAAATCATCCGACCAATTTATCACCGAAAGAAAAAACGAAAAACAAGATTAATCGCATTGACCAGCACTGACACTGCTGCTGAAGGTAGGACTTTTCCCAGGTCGTCGTTTACTCAGTGATACGAGCACCAAATTTACTATTCAAAGAAGAAGTTGAATGAACAGAAATCTGTTAATGTTCCGAACATCAAGATGAATGTATTCTGACCTAAAGACCTCAGTGGTGTCAACTGAACATCTGAAGGCCATCTGAAGGCCATCTGAAGGCCATAAGATTAATGACATGAAATCAGCATTTTCAGAAGCCGTCTGATCGCAGATGTTGCATGAGGTTGAAGGGCAACACCCATCATTCCTTGAAATGCTCTTGTCGGTTCATATTATTTCACAAGCGGGATATCAAAGCACAACCAGGGCACTCTGGTGACATCCCTGCCGTGAGACCGCGTCTGTCGTGTATTAGCTGTAGCTGTAGTTCACCAACTATTGTAGCGGTGTGCTCACTGTAGTTCACGGTATTTGTTAGTTTCCCCAATGCTATCTAGTAAGCCCTTGGACATCTCCAGCAGATCTTTATTTAGTTGTAGCATTGTAGTTCGATCGCCGCGCCTGAATTGACATGCTGTCAAGTCCTTCACTGGCTGTGCTGTTTCCATGGTTAAGAGGAGCAAGCATGGGAGGTTTGCTCTGGAGTGAGCGCTGTCTTCCAAATGCTCGGTCAATACCCCGCTATCATAGAAGGTGCTTCACCTCAGCATCCTTGAGAGGTATTTCATCACCATGTTGGATGAGCACAGCACACAGCCAAGGTTGATGAGGCAGGACTGCACTTGTTTGCTTGGAAGCAAAGGTCTTACGATGCCGTTCCGCCAACAAGCGCGTCCCTCGTTCTGCTTGTGAGGCGGTCTGCCTTGAAAGCTGCCTGCGTACGGGGGCACGGCAACAGTGTTGCCCTGCCAACTGGGGCCGGCACAAAGATGGTGAAGTCTGGTGAGTTGTCTGGACAAGCCTTCCACCCTGCGCTCAGACTTGCGAGCGGTTGTTAAACTGCGGCTGCATTAACAGCGGAAGCATCACAGATGGAATTTCTTGTACTTCAAAATGTGTTGACCAAAGAAATAGGATTGTTCAATCTAAAAAAAAAAGTTCAAAAACTGTTCAGAACTGCTGCGAATGGAGGCCATCTTGAAACATGGCGGTCATTTTGAAAAGTAGTTTTCCGAGAAAGTAAGCGGCCAGTTTTGGGAGAAACCCCAGGTATGTTAATCTGATTAGTGATAATCAGATCTCTGCCTTTCTCTGATGTCCCCCTCACTAAAAGAAAAATTCAATAACTCCAGAAATCAGATAAAAATGGGAGTTCTGTGGTCACGTAGACTCAACCGACCAAGCTCGCCTGGGTGTCCTAAAGTGAACCTTCCACTGTCACCCTGGACATGCGGCTCTGTTATGAACATTTTGCTCATATTAGCATCTCTGCCCCTCTGAAAATAAACAGATTAAAAACTGTCACGTTCTTAAAATCCTGGACTTGGATCTTTTGGGAGAGAAATAATCAGCAGACAACATTAACAGGCCTTTATCTGATGCTCTGAACTCAACCTACAATACAGCTGGGACCGTTTCACAGAGGCCCCCAAAATGAAAATGATTGCCTCTCACTCGTGGAAGGAAGCAATCAAGGCTGCGCCGATGAAAAATGTTGACCGCGCTTTAAATCCATGTTATATTTTTGCCCTCTGAACAGTCTGTGTTTATCTCCCTTCCTCTCCGTCTCCATCCTGGCTCTGCCGGTGAAGGAGTGGCTGCTGCGCCGGTGTGACAGCGTGGGGTCGCTGCATCTGCCTCTGACTGCGTCAGAGCTGTCAAACGGTTGTCGTGGGAAATAGACTCGAAGCGGCAATGAGACAGGAGTGTGTCACACAGGACTGATCCGTCACACGCGTTAGAAAAAGCTCCCGTCACTGGGCTGAATGAAGACGGTAGATTTGCATTGAAATAGGGATGCAGATAATCATTTATTTACTATGTAGTGGAAACAAACCAAACCTTTTTTTTTTTTACTCATCTGCATGGGAATATTTTGGATCAATTGGTGCAAAAGCCAAAAGGAAAAATTACAACTGAAATAACCTTTAGTTTAAACAGTAAAAAAGTGTCCTCTGCTGCCACCTGTGGCCATCAGGTGTATGTACACTGTGTGTTTTCCGGATGGGGTGCTGTGACACTGATAAATGGCGTTGCACTCTGAGCAGCGGCTCTCAGAGGCTCCATCCCTCCCGGCTGTCAATGCTCATTGCTCTCTGCTATTATTTATCAGTGAAGAAGAGGGGCGGAAGGATGGGCTCTGCCTGTCCATCTGTACAGCGTTCCAGTCGAGTCATCTAGTACTGTCCCACGCACACACACGAACACGCACACACACATACTCATCCCCCACAGCAGAACGCAAAATGTTGCTACATGCCTACTCTTGCATGTCGCACTTTAACAGACATCGCCGCCAACATCACATCTCCATTAAACACCTCAGCAGGTGTTTAATGGAGACGCTACAGGTGAACCACGGAAGTGCAAACAGAACAAAGGCTACAGTCGCATTACCCTGACACCACCTGAGGTGTCCCCCAAGGCAGCAATCTAGGGCACTGAGTTCTGCATTAGTTGCCTTCAAAACTGCTTTTTTTTCTCCATCTTTTGTTGTCACGGCAGCTCCAGCTCCCTCGTCTTCTTTAGCTCTTTTATATAATTTCATGGTAAACCTTCATTTGTTTCATTTGTTGACCTTCTACCAACCAAAGGTAAAGTTGTCTCAAACATTCATTTACTCAATTTCCATCAATGAATTCTTTAAAAAAGAAAGAAAGAATCTGACCAAAGCCTCAGCTCGGTTGCAGGTATTATTATGTAGCATTAAAGTGTCGTTTCAGGGTGATTTCAGATCTTCGGAGTAGCGCTGATGTTAAGCCTCCTTTTATTATCCTGACTTTTATGGTCAGTGTTTTAATATCGCCACCTTGTGCATGGGAGTGGAATTGCATCCACACACATTCTGTGACAGTGATAGCCAGGCGCAGGTTGGAGGGGGGTAATGGGGGGGGGGGGGGGGGGGGGGGGGGGGGGGGTCATTTAAGGGGACAGTCACGTTACACTGGTCCTGGTGTCCTTCTGGCTTCACTCCAGACAGTAATATAGCTGACAGATGAAACACCATTCAACAGAATATATCCATCTGTTCCTACCTGCTATGACTGAAGGGCAAACACACATGAGGCTAGAGATGTGTTACACATGTTCATATATCTTTGTGTCTGAATGTTCCAGTCTTACAAGCGCAGGGGCAGGATATTGGTGCAGAAACATAAACGAGCACTACATTCAACCAGGAGTGCAGTGGAAGTACTAACACGTAAGACAGCTTTCAATCTTCTGGCACAGAAAGATGGCAGTAATGGATCATAACAGAATTTCAGCAAAGCCATTACTATGGCACGAAATACTTCATCATGACTCTGCTATCATTCAGCTCTTTGTGCGTTTGGAAAATAAGTCTTGACAGGCCGCGAAATGTGCAGTCTCGAAGAGCAGCAGTGAAAAGGCTTATATAGAATAGAACCGCCCTCATTTACAAGTAAACTACCATGTCCATTAGAGAAGCAGTGGATACAATATCTGTTTCCATGGCTGAGCCCAACTTTCTGAAATACAAAATGCCAAGAAATCTGAAAACGAACGAAAAAAGAAAACACAAAAGCAAAGCACCTGAATTATACTTAATGGGGCCGAATGTTAGCTGCACTTTAGATTTTGAGAGGGAACGCGAACCTGACAAATTACTGACTTGCCTGGTCTGTTATTTCTTTCTTTTTCATGACTCCATAGTACACAATACAGGCAATTAGCAACTAAACCACACAATAGCCCCACGAGGCTGGGACTTGTGCCACACCGAGCAATAATGGAGGTCTCCACAGTGGCGTGGCAGAAGTGGTCAATGAACAATGGGTACATTACTTTGCTCCAAAAATCAGGTGCACAGATCGTCCTTTCTCTTGTTCTGGTCTGTTTTCTTAAGCTAAGCCTTGAAAAGTCCAACTCTTTGAACGGATATGCTAATATGGAGACCTGAATAACTAAATTACACTTTACTTCAAAGACACTGGGGTGGTGTCTCTCCACCGTTGTCTGAATAACTGGGTCAAGGACCACTCCTTCGCTTCCATTGCACCAATCTGAAAGAGGCTGCTGTGCCTAAACAATCTGTTCAGCCTGCTATTCCTGCTAGAATCTGATGGTCTCCTCCAGTTCAAAGAGAAGGGAGAGCTAGATTTTTTTAGTACAGTATTTCATTATTTATTTGCAAAGAAATCATATTTTCAGTTATTTTTGTCCAGCTCAGGGCTGAATGGGAAGACAAATGACATGACAGCAATCTTTACTGAGAGATAAAATGCTTCAGCCATTATTCAGAATGACTCTGGGGCTTTTTGGTGCATAAGTGGATCCATTTAAACAGCCAGATGTGGTTTTTCTAACTTTTGCCTTTATGGCTGTCAGGAACCAGATAAGAACCCAAATGCGACACACGAGTTTGGCTGAACACCGCTTTATTGTCGGACACAGACAACAGACAGGATTCCCCGGGGAGCGAGCAGAACAGAATAGTCGGGGACAGGCAGGGTCGAGATCGGGAAGAAGGCAGACAGAGTTTACAGGGGAGCAGGCTAAACAGAATGGTCAGGAACAGGCAAGGTCGGAACCGGGCAGACAGGCAGGCAGGAACACGCTGGAAAGTCATCGGGAACGAATAACGATCTGGCAGGGAGCAGGTGTGCCTCCAGGATTAAGACGAGCGTTCATTAGAGTCCTGATGCACAACAGGTGTGCGGGGCGAGATGATTGCCCGCAGCTGTGACAATGGCAGGGGAAGAAAAGGGAGTTTGTGGAGTAGATGGATGCAACCTGCCCCACAGATGGGCATCAGAAGACTGCCCTCTTCACTGGAGGCTCCTGTGTTGTGACCTGCCGTCGAATGGCCTTTGTAAAGTGTAGTGCCCCCCCCCCAACTATAAGTCGGGAAAGTAAATGAATTTAGTGTCTTGGAATCTGGTGGCATAATTAAGTTGTACAACAGGATCATAATTCTTTTTCAGACCGCTATTGTTATTTTTAGTGAACCTTTTGCCCTATCTTGGGGTCTGTCCCCACCACAGCAAATTACGCTTTTCACAGGTTTTCCTTTTAAATAACAAAAGAAAACACTCCCAGTCACTGGTGTGTCATTGCCCGCAGGACCCCAGTGATTCAGTTTGTTTGGGTTTTTTGTGAAACTGTTGGAGAATAAATGAGTTATTAAATTCCCCTCCATCGTGTCCCTGTTGCCCTCTACACTTCAATAACACTCCCCACAAACAGGAGTGTGTCCAGCGTGAATAATGTGCGGCACCAGGCCCAGCTGGTTACTGATATGTGCTGAAAAGCAGGTAGATTGGCCGTGTTAATGAGGGTCTGGGCCACGGCCGCCTGTCAGAACCCTGAACGAGGATGATCTGGAGCAAATTAAAGGAGTTAATTGTGACTGTAATGCAACACAGCCTCCAGCTGCCCTCTCCTTGTTAAAGCCCTGAACCAAACTGTCCCCGTCTCTCTGGGCGTCTCATGAAGTCCGGACCAGCTCTGCTATCGAAGGGCAGCTCTGCCAGCTTTGGATCATTACATTCTGGCTATTATATGCAAATGGATATTGTTAAACTTGTCTTTGTTTCCGCCCCTCTTTTGCCCACAGCTTCCCTCTCATTTACTGGTTTTGGGGCTGTTGTTGAAGCTGCAGTCCGCGCCGCCAAAAGTCTGAATAATTAGCCTATCACCAAACTCCAGGGACATAAATAGAACAGATGTCAGAGGCAGAAAGGACGTTGGGATGAGAGCATGAAAGAGTAAGGTAATAATGGAATCATGGTTTAAAGAAAAGCCCCTCTGTTTTTCTCCCCTTGATTGAAATGATTTATTTTCGCCGGCTTCTGTGTATTATGCATGTGGCACAGTGGTTTCACCCTCCTTTATGACCCTCAAATCTTTGCCAAATGAAGGAGGCTAGCTTCCAATATCTCTTCCTCCGCCTGGATCAACCTAAGATAATGAATGTTTGTTTATGTGGGTGGAGGGTTTCCCAAATTAAACTATATTTTTCACTGTTCTGCAGTTGTGAGGGTTCAGTATATCCAAATAAAATTTCACATATTCAAAAGAATTCTGAACAAAGTCAGGAAATAGTTTGAAGTCTGGTTAAAAATAGACCTTTTTGTCCAAAATGCCCAGCCAAGGACTCAAGAATCCAAAGTAGATGGAATTTATGTTAATCGGAGCCACTGCTCCAACATGTTTAAGAGTTAAGATTTCAGGATAGGTTTTAAAGACACGTTTAATTCTGATTATGTCATTTTTAGCTCAAAGGAAACCGATCATCTTCTTTAGCATATGCTACACATGCTTGCTAATGGTCTGCGTGTAGGAATGAACTCATTTGCTGGGTGTCAAATGTTTTCCAACTCAAATGGTTTTCAATTCTAGGAAATAATTGCTGTACAAGTGTGATTTTTAAAAAAATGACATCAACAATTAGAGGAACAACAATCAAACATACTTAAAACCACCAGAAACAAGCTAGCATTAGCGGTTAGCAGTTAGATGTTTGCTCTCTCCAAACAGCAGAAGTGACATTTTGTGTGTTTTATTGTGGACGTGTATTTGGGCCAAGACCATGAAAAAAGACTGTTTGAAAGGGTCTATTAACCACTTTCTATCTCCCTCAGTGTTGGTTTTTCTGAATTTATTGGTGTTCGGAAGAGAACCAATAAAGATCTTACTTGAGATTTGGAAAAACCCATTAGGGAACACTCAAAGGGGAACACACATTCACACTTATCATCCATCATGTTGCAATATGCTGTGTTGAGCTGAAAATAGCAGACAGCATTATACTTTTACATTTTTAACTTACTTCTATATGCAAATGCATTAATAATCACAACTGTTTAATCATACTGTGCAGATCTACAAATAAATGCTCCTAATCAATGTTTAATCCCATTTATGTCTTTAAGTAGTCATCTAAATTTAGGATATTACGCACAGGCCATCTGGCAGATGAGAGAGAAACCTAAATAGGTAAAAAAGAGAGGAAAAGGCTGATGTATTCAGGCACAATCCTCAGATTTAGATTTACTGTCAGAACTCCGTCCCCCGTGGCTGTGGAGTGTTATATATAATAGATGAACACTCTTTCAGCAGCGTAAAATACCTCCCCAAATTTTACAAATTATTTCCAGGCATGAGTCCAACAATAATGATGCAGAGCTGATCCTGCCTGAGATGTGGAAAAACAATATTCCTAAATACGACAGTAAAACGACCACAATGGAAATCTGCGTGACGCCGAAAGATCATTTTTCCTGAGCTGCACGAGGACGTAAAAGTTCTCTTTGAACCAAAAACAGTAGAGAACCAGCTCTTTCATGTGCCTGGAAAACCTTCCTTTAAAAGGCTCCGAGGCAGCCGTCAAGCAAAAGTCATAAAATACAAATGTATCACCTTCAGGAAGTGAATGTAAATGGTTTTTAACACTACGTCAATTGAAAATGAATGTAATCTTCTGTGATGGGATGGAAAATGTTTCTGTGTGTGTGAGTGACGGTAGCAGAGCGTCACTGTTTTATGCACATTTTTAATAAACCATTTATGCCAAAGCCCAACCATCTATAGATTATTCCCTCTCTGTTCTTCCCCCAACTGACATCTCTCCCTACTCTTCATCTCCTGGCATCAAGGTATGGACCCTCTCAAGGTGTCTCCCCTGTTAAAATGGACTTTTTCTCCTGCCACTGCATCTGAAATTGCTTGCTTGGTCATCAACCTCTGCTCCTCCGACCTAAAGCATCCAGAGGAAACTGTGATTGAAATGGTGCCACTGTGCTTAATAAAGTATAGCAACAGAAAGAATGGGTTTACTTTAAGTGAAAGGATTGAAGGATTACATCGAAGTTGCTCTAGAAATTATATGGTGGACTGTATCCATGCTGGATGGATCTGCCAGATGATCTCGGGGTCTCGACCGCTCTACCAGCCGGGGCAGAACAGTCCAAATCTGCTCAAACAGGCCCAGAATGTTGTAGCTCTGAGGCAGCAGTGCAGACTGAAGGATGTATTTACAATGAGTGGTGGGACTGTAAAGAAGCCATCTGCCACTAACAAGGGGGTGAATGGGCAACTTCAGAGGCTGCTTTTGAAGTTGCAGCCATTTAAAAGCTGGCACGTGAATTCCAGCAGACGTTGTTTCTTAGCGACTTGCTTGATCCGGCGCCCGTTTGGCGTATCCCAGCAGATGCATGAAAGAGGGATACATTTACAGCACCCGGCTTCATCCAGCTTCCTGCAGCCAATAAAGATTCATGTAGGTGGCGCCGTCAACGCGGTGACGGTGGAGAGAGGTGTAACGACGACGATTGGCGTGGTGGTGTCAGAGGATCCACGGCGGGCTTCGGCTTACTGGCAGAGACGGCTGGGGAGAGGGCCACAGCGGGGCCGGCAGACAGAAAGGCTCCAGCAGCCCAAGGAAAGATGCAGCCAGAGCGAGAGATGATGGTCCTGAAAAGGGATTTTCTGCGCTGGTGAGACAGCTGAGGCGACCTCAAAGAAATAGGCAATTTTCTTCTTTTAATACCGGTCCTTCCTCAATGATTCGTGACGCAGTGGGAGAATAAATCCTGTGTGTCCTTGATGACTCTCTGAAGGGAGCAAGAGCCATGCGTGTACTGGGAATTAGGAATCGTGACTAAAAACTATGCAAAAGCACAGTGCAAGCAGCCACATTATTCCTCTCACATTCCCCCAAAGCCGCGTTCTGTTTCAGCCGGGGCCATGCTAGCGAAAGCATTTTTCATCTGCGTCGTGCTTTAAAAGTCCACTGACTCCACTTTGCACCATTTGTCACATCGGCTCGTGCACTGGTGGCACTGGAGGCTGCCGTGCAGAATGGAGACTCTTTGAAGTGAACGAGTTGAGACAGCTTCCGTCTGATGGCTAATTAATGTTCTTTTCCTCTATGCAGCACTGTACCCAGATAAGGTCCTGTGGAGGACACCCGACTTAATCCTGCACTCTGCATAAGTGATTAGATAGATAGATAGATAGATAGATAGATAGATAGATAGATAGATAGATAGATAGATAGATAGATAGATAGATAGATAGATAGATAGATAGATAGATAGATAGATAGTGAGGACACAGTCAGCAAGTCTAACCAATTAATTTGTGCTCTCTGACCATGCTCCTTCCAACATCATAATTTTTTGCTTTCAACACTTTTTAAATGACATGAACCCCACACACTGCCTGAAATGATGGATAGGCATTGTCCCCGTGTCTGCCTGCACGCACAGACGCGTATAGATACGCTTTCACCCTTGACTGCCATCCAAAGTCATTTATAACCGGGATGGCCGCCATCTCAGAAATAGCCTCTCGATTCGTTTGGAAGAGGAACGGCGGGCGTAACTGCAGCCAGAGGCTACTTGTCTCTCAACACTGAGTGAAACAAAGCAAACACTCTCCATTAATTATTCACAGCTCATTATCATCCAGTGTTCAGGTGTGCAGACTTCAGGCTGCAGCGTCGTCAATGGGGTCGTGACAGGTCTTGAGTTTGGACAGCCCCGCCCTCCCATAAGTGCTGCCTAATCCATGTGAGGCTGCACTACACTCCTGCACTCCTACACTCGCTCCAGTCTTGTTGCACTGTTCCTCACAAGTGTCTTTATTCCGTCAGACTTCAAGCCGAAGTTCCTCCAGTAGAAATCCGTCTGTCATTTACACAGGGGGGTTACGCTGAGTTTCCTGTAGGGAAGAAAATGTCTTCCGCTCTAATGTAGCACACTCCTGCAGTAGATGATGTGTATGTGTGTGGGTGAAGAGCGTATGTGTGTCCTCACATTCACTACATTTAGTGAACTGAGTCCTCTTTCTGTGCTCAAGGTGGGTCCATATTGAGGGGCCCCACAAGTTCAAAGGAGTGTTTGAGGGTTAGGATGTTGTTTTAAGGTTAGATTATAATATGGTTAGGTAAAAGGGAGTTAGTTGTAGATGTTAGAGTTGCGTTAGGGATCCAGGAAATGTACATCTATGAATGAAACATGGTTGTGTGTCTGTGTGTGTGTTTCTGTTCACGCATAACATGTGTTAAACCCCATCTGAAGTGTCCAGCAGTGGTGTACAGTACATTTGTGACAGATTTTCAGGTAATGTAGCCGGTCCATGTGGAATCCTCTCATCTTGCCAACCGGGGTTCCCCTCAGCCAGTGTAGTATCCATCACAACAACTGTATGACACCTTTAGAGCTTCTGCGGTGACAGAATCAGGACAGCAGCACCGTCACCGGCATCAAAGCCTCAGCCAGACAGACATGGATTAATAAGTAAAGGAAAGTGTGATGGAACAACAAAGCGAGGAGGCGAGGAGGAGCGCCTCCACAGAACAAGTCTTCGAACCTGTTTGTTTTTCCTTGCACTCACTCCGCGCGTCTCTCCCCAGGAGCAACTGCCATTCCAGAAACAGCAGGAGGAGGGAGGAGGACGGCCTGCCGATGAGAGAGCCGTGGCATTCGTGCATGCGGAGGGCAGAAAAAGACACATGCTCGCACCCGCATCCACCCAGCGTGTCGCTCTTTCATTATTCCACCAATCTGTCAGCTCCCACAGAGCATCCGGGTATCACGCAGTCAGGGTTTTTTTTTCCTGTTTGAGGACATGAATGAGTGATTGATTGCAAGAGTGTTTTTTTTTTAACAACACCCATTTAAATGCATGAGACTGGGAATAATGACTGTCGTCGCAACGTTGTTGTTTTGTTGGTGAATTTACAGTGGTGATTCGAAATCAGCACACTTGTTGCTCAGCTTTGGAGTGTTGCTGCGACTGTAGCGTTTTGTTGAAGAAGAAATGTACGATGAGCGCGGCACCAGCACAAAGCAGAACATTCTCAGCGGACTCTACGCAGTCGAATCGATGGCGCCGCTTTCAGAACTTGTGGATAAGTGTAAGGCTGTCGAGACGGGGTCATTTGGTTGGACCCTGACTGATGGGGAGAAGCTCTCCAGCTGTGCTACCAGGATGGAAACCTGCTCCAACCAGATGCACGAGCAGCAGGATCCCTATTGCACATGCAGGATTTTTTTTCCCAGATTTGCAGTACGAGCTGAATTGGATGTATCCGTGCGCTGCAGCCCAGCATGTTGGAGCGACGCTGTACAGCAGCCAAACACGATAGAAATTCTTATCTCGGGATTCCTCTAATCGTTTCACATTGATGCTCCGTTTGCAGCATCTGTGGAATACAGTTGCAAGCACTGACTCTCTATCCCCCCCCCCCCCCCCCCCCCCCCCCCGCAGTCCATCGTGATGATGTTGAACTGCATTTGAAAAGAGCACAGCCTGGTGATGAGCGATAAGGTATCACAAATGCCCTGGGCAGGATGATATGAAATGCTGAGGCGATCATGAGGTATTGCTTCCTTGTTTAAAAAAAAATCAGCTGATGTTTGGCATTTAGGTTTAGTCTTTATGAGAAAGCACAGCTAGGAAAGCTCTCAAGAACTCCGCTGGGGTCACTCGTGGTCTGGACTCATGAATCAAATTCCCGGTGATCCGAGCATCAAATGCAACAGCAAAGCCGAGCTCAGCTGCTACTACCCGTCAGATCGTAGGATGGTTGCCATGGAGCTCGCTCATGTCATTTCCTGACTTCCGGCCGACAGCCACTGACATCTGCCCTCCCATTGAACGGCATCACCTGACCCGAGCAGCAAAGCGAAAGCATAATTAAGCGAACTCCCCTCCCGCCCTAATTGCAGCTGGCAGGCTCCGGCTCCATGAATATGATGGATGCGATCAGCAGCTGCAGCCGGATGCATTCCATGTCATCTGGAATATCACCCCTGCTCTAACAA
Organism: Takifugu rubripes; assembly: GCF_901000725.2. Classification (NCBI taxonomy): domain Eukaryota; kingdom Metazoa; phylum Chordata; class Actinopteri; order Tetraodontiformes; family Tetraodontidae; genus Takifugu; species Takifugu rubripes. The sequence goes on along the minus strand of NC_042300.1, from coordinate 10,174,348 downwards.
ATGATGGTCCGCACGTAATAAATTCTCGTGGCATGTTTTCCGTGTCCATTAGCGAAGAATTATTGCAGAGGAGAGCGTTTTGTTGGGATATCGTTTAATGCGTCCATCACTCAGCCCCTGAGCTGCAGAGTAGCATCAAGTGTATCCAGGTGTGTCCAGCAGCCATTCATCATTCTTCTGTTGTGGATTCATTAAACATGTGGGATTGGACACATGGAACATGGCGTGTATGATGATGAACAAATCTGTTGTTCCTGGAACAGTTTGCAGTGTAAAGTACCTTTTTGGGGTGGTTGTCCCACAGGGACAAAGAGCAATTGTGGTTGTAGGAATGCCACTCTGGAAAGCGCTGGGACTTCCCACAAATGGGACCCTAGCAAATTGGCTCAGTCATTTAGGGAAATCAAAAATTAGGATAGTTATTGAACATAAAGCTCAGTCAAGCTGTCTTCAGCTGGTGCCAGTAGTATAAACACCAGGTATGGTTTTGTTAAAAAAAAAAAACACACATTATTTTCCTGCAAATAAACATATTCTGACTTAGGTCTGACCTATTGACTGAAATTTCAACGTCTCGTGTTCAGTGTATTACCAGATAGACTCTCGTCTTTAGAACCTTCAGCTTTTTGAATGCTTCCAAAGGTCGGTCAACACACCTTCTTAGTCAGGAACCTGGCTGTCCAATGTCAGTGTAATAAGGGGGACTTCCAATTGGATCTTAATGTCTCCCACTTTTTAAGGTGTCCTTGATTTGATGGATGGGTGCTTATGTTGAACCTGGGCTGCCTCCAGGGAAAGTCCCTCCACATCATAAGAGGCCAAGCAGGGGAACCTGAAGGGTCACAACAGTCTGAGCCACCATCGGGGAGAACCGATCCCCATTAAACCTTCAGTCCGATTTATTTATTTTTATTTTCTAGAACTTTAAGGTGCAGTGGAAACACAAACCTAATAGCTCGATATGATTACAATTCCTGCAACTAATATAAGTGAAAACAGGGTCATCCACAACTGCTGCAATCAGATATTTCCTTCATTGTGTACAGGCAGAGAAAGCACACAATCAACACAGCAAGTAACTCGCTGTATTTTCACATCCTCGTCATGTTGCAGCGCAGCTGATATCGTGATCTGTGGTTTCATTCCAGCTCCCTCTTGATAACCTTCATTGCTCTTCGATGAAGAGAGGAAAGCTCCCAGGAATGCGAATGAGATGTGAGCGGTCAGCGCTGGTGGTAATCTTGAATGTGCTAAAGAGCGGTTTAAAATGGCTGCACCTTACTGGTGACACTGCAGTTAAAAGCAGGAGGGAGCAGCTTCTGAATCTCCATCTGGTGTCAAAATCAGTGTTGGTTTGTGAAAAACGGGCCGCTTCAACACATCGTCTTTATTGCAGAGAGGACCCCCCCTTACAGCCCTGAAGGAGGCAGCTAATTTCACAGAAAAATACATGTTTAACCTGTCCAGTTTCCGTCATAGTAATGAAATATAAGATACTGAATCTTCTCCCATCTTTTCAGTGACTCCAACAAAGAAAAGGCAAGTAAAGTGAATAAAAGGTGGCCTTGATTCAAATGTCACCACACCACGATTTTGTCGCCATGGGAACCTTTCAGTCAGGCATTGTAGATGTCATATCTCCACTGAGACAATCAGCCAGACATGGCAAATAGGCCACTGAGTCTATCCTAGCATGACTTATTTATTTGTCCATTAACGTGGAGCCTTTGAAAGTTTTTTCCAGAATGTTCTACTTTGTTTGTGCGGGAGCTACAACATTTTCCAGAAACACATTCAGCATAGTGACGGAGTCACACCGGTGGTCACTGGCCGAGGTGACAGGAAGTCAGAGGTCATGGGTACGCTACATGCGGCCGATGGCACCTCAGTCAGGGTGAAGCCGAGCACACAGGTGGGCGTGTGATCATTAACATATGGATCCAGGGTCAGAGCAGAAAACAGCAGAACCACTGAGAACTTATGACGAGCGGACGTCTATGTAAACCCACCAGTCATGTCTCTGAAGGCTTTTCTCTCTTCTTCCAGATTCGTGCAGACTGATGCAGAGAAATTCATGGCTCTCCCCTCGCCCAGCCCAGAGAAGCCTTAACCTGGGAGGAAGCAGCTCTGACCTCTTGACCTCTTCCCCTGCCCTAATCTGCAATGGCTAAAGCCAAAAGAGGAATTCAAATGGAGACTGAAGATGAAATTGCAAAATCAATTTGGAAAAGCAGGTGTTGCTTCACTGGTTTCCTCTGACGCTGGTCAACAAAATGATAGAAAACACTTAGTTTCTGAATCCAGCATATGTCATGGTCACATGTCTCAGTGGACATGAGCAGAAAAACAAGCTGTTTGACAAATTGACTTTCGTTTTCGGGGGACAGTATTAATTATTAGTCACTCTGCCCTCCTTAAGCTAAAGCAGTCCTTCAGAATTTTCTTCGCGCTGACTCTGTGTCAGCCTCGCCGCTCAGGTGATGGCCGACTCCTTGAGCTGTCCAGTCTCTCTCGCCTCCCTCCATCTCCTTCGCTGGTAATAGATCCTGAGACATATTGATTTTTCTCCCTGCTCCTTCCCACCTCACACCTGCCTGCTTCTTTCAGTTACTCTATGAATGGTAGAAGTTTCTTGGTCCAAGCAAGGAAGGAATAATTACAGTTCTTTCTAATGTCCCTTCAATCATCCAAATACTGTAAAGGGACTTCCCAAGTTTGTTTGTCTCAAGCACCTTTGCAGAGACACTTCAAGGACGAGTGCCCTGTTAAATGATCGGGCAGTTTGGATAGAACAGACCACTTGTCCCTTAAGCGCCTCGTAAATTCTCTTTAATGTTGTTTTCTCTCCATTAATCCAAAAGTAGTTTTAAATCACCGCAAATTGACACCCCAGAGCGACTAGGTCCTGGTTGTTCTAGAGAAAAACGCCTCTTCTCTCCTCTCTGCAGGAGGTAATGAGGTGAAATTGAGCAGAGAGACGCTTTTAATTAAAAAACAATAAAGCAGCCATATTTCCTGCACTCCCAGATCCACCGAAGATGCGACACCGAGGGGATGAGTCCACAAAGCCACGGCTAATGCCATATGTGTACGTTGATGCTGGAGTCTCACTAACAGGCCGTCTGAGGCAGATGCTTCGGGTCCGCCGGCAGCCCAGAGCATCCTCGTCTGACGGCCTGGGGAGCTGGACTCAGCATCTTACAAAGTGCTCATGTAAAGCACAAAACAAAGGGAGCAGTAAGCTGTCAATGGATGGCGAGCTAATAAGCATCATGTCAGTGCCAAGTATCTAATTATTTTACAATATCTCCTCCTGGACTCTGAGTTCATGGAAGCAGCATGGGGGGGGGGGGGGGGGGGGGGGGGGGGTAGCCTCCCTGCTGCCTCCCACCTTTGGGCTCTGTATTAGAACAGCACGAGGTTTCTAGTGTGCAGCTCAGGGTGATAGCAGAAACTGTGGAATGTAAAGGACTGTTGCAGAGTCGTTGGCATCCCTGTGTCTGCGTAGCTTACGGTGGTGGTGGGGGGGTGGGGGGTGCATAGGGATTGGCTCATCTGTTGGCCCTCTCACAGAGACACAGAGAGGAAGTGTAACCACGCAGATGACAGTGGGTCCACAGACACTTTTCTGTCACTTCAGTCACTTTTCTGTCTGTAATAGTAGTAATTCGTCATTTCTTGGAAGGTGATCTAAATTTGTTTGCTATTAATTCGAAGTAAACTGGTTGTTTTTTTACTGTACGTGTGATGTCTGCTAACCAATTACCTTCTAAAGTGACTGGCTGTAAATATAAGCAATCAATGGTGGCCCTCCTCGCTTGCTCGGAACTGAATACAGGAGGTTGCACAGCGAAGCAGACAAGAGTTCGCTGAAGCCTAGTTTACGCTTAGAGAATAGAATACGGTGGCCAACTGACCCTTCAAATATGCTATTTGATGGATAGTTCAATGAGGGACACTATGAGACATTATTATTATTATTATTATTATTATTATTATTATTATTATTACCGGAATTTCCGGACTATAAGCCACTACTGTTTCCCTACACTTTAAACACTGCGGCTTATTCTACGGTGCGGCTTATTTATGTTTTTTTCGTGGCGCACTATCACAACTATTGTGAATCAGTCATTTGTACTAACCCTCATCAACATGGAAAATACTAGAAGAAAAGCATATGATGCAACTTTTAAGTTAAAAGCGATCACTCTGGCGGCTGAAGAAGGAAATTGAGCTGCCGCGCGTAATCTTGGCATTACGGTAATCAATGGCGAGAAGGTGGAGACGCCCGCCTGAAGAACTGATCCAAAGCAAAAAGAGGACAAAGCTTTTAGACGTAAACATCGCAGGTGGCCGAGCTTGGAAACTTTCTGGAAGACTGGGTCAACACACAGAGAGCAGGCGGCCGTGGTGCTTCCGCTGTACAAATCAGACGGAAGGCAAAAGCACTCGCCACCGCCATGAAAATAGAAGATTTTAGAGGTGGGCCATCGGGGAGGTTTAGATTGTTCAGTGTTTGAGTAAAAAAGCATAAACAACATAATTTGTGTGTAGCTGAAACAAACGTATATTTCAAGGTAGCTGCATTACAGACACTGTTAGAAAAAAGCATTTATCGGTAGAATATATTTGTTTATGTTGCTAAACGGATTAAATTAAAAGAAAAGTTAAAAAATCCTGACGTGATAAAAATTGGATTTAAGGTCTCTGTATAAACATATAAGTGAAAAGAGTGGCTGTTGTTTCTTACCTGTTTGTCACCCGTCAGTGACTCGTCTCTTACAGTAATAAAAACATCTACCGGTACTGAATGTTTTCGATCTAATTTTTCATATTACTACGTGGGATACCTGCGGTGCGGCTTGTATAAGTACAAAATTGATTTTCTTTCTAAAATTAGATTATGCGGTTTATAATCAGGTGCGCTCTATAGTCCAGAAATTACAGTATTATTATTATTATTATTATTATTATTATTATGGGCAGTTCTGTTTTCCGCTGATTGACCATCTCCTTGACCGACGAGGCACCGTTACTTCGCCGTGTCCCTGTTTTTGCTACGAGAATGCAGATCTCTTGACCAATAGAATGCGGCATCATCGTTGCTAGGATACGCCTGTAATGTTACTTTCAGAGATGTGACAGATGCGTGACCTTACCCAGACAAGGGTGGTGGCGAAATTGAAAAAAGAAGGCTGAAATTTAAAAAAAGAAGAAAGGCAGGTAAAGGGGAGGGAAAATCCATTCAAAGCACAGCTCTCAACTAGTGCATTCGGCTGTGGTTACAGCACTAGTATGAGCTGTTGACATGTTTTTTTCCGTCTACAACAAAGAGGGATGTGTCAGAAATGACATGAGCTATTTTTCACCACTTTCCGTGTCAATCAAGTTACATTATGAGGCGACGTTCTAGTAATATAGGGTTATTTCACTCACTGCTGGAATCGACTTCGATTTCCATCAAACGTGAACGTGGATGCCACATGAAAACAGATGGTTCACGCAAACTAGACTGACATTTAAAAACCACCGTGTGGAAAGGAGGAAGAAGTGCTTACAATATTTTTCTTTAATCGGTTGATGGGGATAAAAAGTGAATTCAAGCAGTTCATTTGCATTGACTGTGCAAAATAGCTACGGCGCTCAGCAGGGAGGGCTACGTGTTAGCTTATTTCTGTCCGTACTGGTGCTGTTAAATCTCAGCCGATTGGCCGAGCTGCCGCTGATCACAACATTCCACACGTCTATTTCCCCACCCAAAATATTGCAGCCAGAGAGAGCAGCAGCCTTTATGACATATTCAGTCAGGAGTGGGAAGTGAAAAACACACCGTAATTAGTTCACGTTACACGGATTCGATGACACGTGCGTTGATGAACCCTTCTGTCACGGTGAAATGGTTTCAGATGAATTTCCACAACTTTAAGCAGCATTATGCTCGTTTCTGTCTGGACTGTTTTGTGGAGATTTGATGGGTCTCTTCATGCGCACCTCTGGTCACACCTGAGCGCGTTAGCAATTTGGGCTAACACAACACGCTATATGTAGTTAATACTGAGGGAAAGAGCCAGTGCGGCACCCTTTGGGAATATTTGTAGCTCCACTCAGATTCTAAATCAGAGTCTGTGGGTGGAGATGAAACACAGAACCAACCATTGGTTTAGTATTAGCTTTGGTCTGTGTGTATATTTGCTTCTGGTCAGTGTTCTCTGTGATTGAGCCTTAAGGAGATTCCTTTAATCTGCTAGAATCTGGGTTGCCGGCCATGGGTGGCCGACATAAAATTCAATTTCAAGCTATTTGAAGCTAGCGTAATTGTTAAACTGGTCTCAGAATTCACTGTTCAAAGCAGCACAACTTCACAGTTATAGCTCGGCCTTCAGCAAGAGAAGTGCAGTTCTACAGCAGACAAATATTAATACAAATGAGAGACACATATATGAGATATGAGGACCTTTAATCCACACACTGGCAGGTGCTACCACACTTCTGCGGGTTTCCTGTTTCAGCCCGTTATTGTGAGGGGGAGGTTTGACAGAAATCACTGCATGGTCTTGTTTTTCTCACCTGCTCCATCCCACCAAGGCTATAAATGTCTCCCAAGTCTTTCCTAAAAAAAAAACCTTCATTTAAAAAAAAAAAAATCGTCTGCTTGCTCTCATCAAGCCATCAGCATCAGCATCAGCATCAGGACAACGATTTATCCGTTTTTTTCCGTGACCAGACCAGACCTTGGAAGTGAGTCACAACCCTCATTCCCACGTGCAGCCGCAGAACGTGCAAATCCCAATGTCTTCAAACTGTTGCAATAAACTTTAGTCTAAAACAAACTTTTCTTATCTTATGAGGATGCGTGAAGGACAAGAGCACAGACACGTGTGTGTGTGTGTCTGTGTGTGTGTGTGTGTGTGTGCGCGTGTGCCTGCGTACACGTGTCTACACGTCTTGCAATGTGAAGATGCTGCAGCTGCTCGGAGGCTCCGTGTGTGTGCGTGTGTGTGTGTGTGTGTGCATGTGTGTGCGTGTGTGTGTGTGTGCGTGTGTATGTGTGCGTGTGTGTGTGTGTGTGTGCGTGTGCGTGCGTACACGTGTCTACACGTCTTGCAATGTGAAGATGCTGCAGCTGCTCGGAGGCTCCGCGCGTGTGCGTGTGTGTGTGTGTGTGTGCGTGTGTGTGTGTGTTTTCTCAGCAGCTTTATGCCTCCTGCTCAGGTATAGTGGACCATAGCAATTTTGCAGGAGTGAACAGTGACCTTTGCCTCCATTACATCTGATTGGATCCCCCCCCCCCCAGCTGGCTTTCTGCCCAGCACTATACCCTGTAGTGATGCAACCAGGACCACACACGGCCGTCAGTGTCCTCTCCTCACTCCTCCCTCTCCCCTCCATCTGGCCATCCATCACCTGCCTGCCTTCATCCATCCCTCTCGCCACTGCAGAAATCAACGTGGAGCCCGAACACCAGCAGTAACTGGTGGGGCCTGGCTCACGGTGGCCGCTCCCAGTCGTCCCATCAGGTGTCATTCGGAGCAGCTCAGGTTGGGACATTCTCAATGATTTGTTTTCAGGCTCCACGTGTTTACATTTGAATATTAACCAATTAGGTGGTTGGAAGATTTGAAGGAGCCAAAGACTTTACTATTGTTTGGGCTAAGGATTATGTTCAGTAAAAGCCAAAGGCTCCTTAACACTTCTCTTTTGGCTCCCTCTACATAATTAGCATAGCATGGCATGTATGTGCTGCCAGATTTGACTGTGCACAAGACCTAAAACTGTGTCTACAATGATTTAAAGTTAAAAAAAAGGGATTTCTTACAGATCTGTTGTTTAAAACAAGAGTGACAGCGAGCCCCATTTTGTCCAGGCAATGGTAGGAGTCACCGACCCAGTGACCCGGTACATGGCTCATCCCACCTGAGACACATCTGTGTGTAGGTGTGTGTGTGTGTGAGTTGGTGAGTTGGTGCGTGTGAGGACGACTTCAGTGGACCTTTGAATTAAACCTGTCACCTCATAAAGAAGCAAAACAAAGCCCTGCTGCCCTTGACTCAAGGACTTCCAAGCACCTTCCCAGGACGATTGAGAGCCTGCACTTGACATAATTATTGGGTGTTTTTCGACATATTTTTTCTGCTCCACCACTTTATTTTGTCCATGCTTTTGCAGCACTGGACTCACACCTCTCTGTTTTCTTGCATTTGCCTCCTTGTCTTCTATTTCCCAACGATGACTATGTAACCAACGCCCCTCGCTCTCTCTGTTTTATCTCCATTATGGCCTGCTGTCTCTCGCCCTTTCTCCATTTCTTATTTGCTCCAGCTCGCAGAGCCTCTTGAAGGTGGATGTCAGATTCGATTGAGTCTGGCTGAGTACATCCATCACCTCAGCTCTGCCCGACGTGCACCACAACACAGAAGAACCTCCCAGTGAGTCCAGAACCTCCAGAGGATCTCTGTAGCGACTGGAACAGCAAACTGGCCAACATGATCACCGTATCAGTTGACGGAGGTTCATCGTCCCGGGAATTCTTCAGGGTTGGACTGCTGACAAAGCTGGATTAATTCATCCTTTTTACTCTTTCCCCCCTCAAATGTCAACACATACTTGCATGAAATTGGTTGGTTTATTTGTTAATTCCGATTCGGATTTCATGCTAGTGTGTGTCACTTCACCTTGAGTCAGGCAAGCAAAGAAAATGGAAATATACCCCTTTGTGTGTGTGTGTGTGTGTGTGTGTGTGTGTGTGTGTGTGTGTGTGTGTGTGTGTGCACATTGACTTATGCATTCAAACAACACACACACACGCTCTGGCATTAAATTTGTCAGATTAATCCCGCCCTGCTGACTTCTAGCTGCAGAACCAAGATGGTTAAGCAGGTTACACACGTCACCGTGTTGGATTTCTTCTGGTTTCTCTTCTTGACTGTGATTATTTGTTTGCTGCCTGTGTGTTTATGCTGCGTCAGTTTGTTCCTCCTCTTCTTTTCCAAATTCAGGGCCCTTTGATCCACCCATTTTACAATTATCCCCCCCATATGCGATTTGTCTTCCGCCTCTGGCTGCTTTGAATTTCCCTGCCTTTCCTTTTTCCGATCCTCATCCTCCCTTTTGACATTTGTCTGCTTTTTGACTTGTGAATTATTCAGATAAATCACATAACTGAGTCCACCTGATGCCTGTACCTTCTCAACCTTTCAGATTTCTGCTATAAAACCTTAAATTACAGACTATAAATAAAACTGATACCTGAAATTTGGCTTTAGTGAAATAAAATGAATTGGGACTTTATTCTGTGTGGATGCACCCGATAACTTGCCCTTGACGAGTTGAAAATGTTATAATTTTCCTTTTTTTATTTGAGTAATTGCAATAAAAATGGCCAAATTTGAACCTCACAAGTCAAATATGTTGAAAATGCATTACCAGTCGTTGCCAAGAGCTGTCTAATGGATTTACTCTTGTTTTCATCCTGTTCCACATGCTCGCAGACTTAGTGTAGAAAATTGGATGGTGATAAAAATCACTGAGCTCCAGTTTCCCGAGGCTGTAACATTAACGTGACACCACCGGTTCCCCAGCTTATACCCCACATCCTCTCATTATTGCCTCAAAAGACTGGCATGATGGACGTTAGCGTATCGATTAGCTTCCTAATTCCAGCGTTAATGTCTCCCAGCATGCACTAAATGGATCAGCACAGTTACCTAAATAAGTGTGAAAAGGTTAAATAATTCCTCTTGATGAATGTTCTGATTCGGTTCAGTGCATGGTCGCCGTGGGAACTTTATCAGTCAAAGCTACACAAACCAAAGGTGTAAATATTGTAATATATTTGTTGAAATATGGCTAAACACGGGTGCTGAAAAATAATCTAATAATGCCACGTTTGTAAAAACCTGCCAAATTAGTGTTTTTTTTCCGTTCAAGGATGCGGCAACGTCTGTTTAGTCAGCGACGCCGACCTTTCCACCTGCTAATTAGCGACTGTGAGCTGTTTTGTGGCAGTCTGTGAGGGATTTGGTGAGCAGAGAAGCAGAAATCTGCATCCTCACAAAACCTGAGAGGTTAAAGCAACTGTGTCCCCGACATCTTCTGTCAAACTCTCCCTTCAAACGAGGGAATTGAAACTGAGAGAAAGGTACAGGAGGGAGGCAGGTGAACAGAGCAAAGAAATGTGGTCTCGCCTTCAGCTTCAGATCCCCTTAGGAGCAGTCTCGGAGAGTTTTGTCCATATTGTCATGGCAACATTAGATAGTTGTCAGGGCTTCACATCAGGAAATCGAAAAAATATTGACCTATGGACCCAAATCTGACAGACTGTTGGCCTAATAGGGATCAACAACATTTAGGTAGTGCCAGTAAGTGCTGAGGGACCCCAAATGAGTCACAAGGGCGGCGTTAATGAACCGGCCACTTCTCAATTATTACTGGAATAAGGATGCAGCGTGACTTAGACGGTAATGGAGGTGTTAGTATTAGAATACTAATATCAGTCAGCTTCAGTGATGTTTGATCGTTGTTAGCAGTTGTCCCTGGTGCCCCCCCCCTTCTGTCCTTGGTCTGTGTTTCTCTTCTCTGTTTCCAGGCTGGTCGGGGCTGCTTCCTGCTTCACGGCCATCGTGCGACCTGCACACCTGGAACTCGTCTCAGTTAATCATCTACACCTGCCTGCTGTTTTAAAAGGACCGCTCCTTCCATCTTCAGTTTCAGCCCCTCGTGCCTGCTCGTTCAGGTGTCTGTTTGTGCCGTCCAGCCTGCTCTAACGAAGAGGTTTGCTAACTTTGTTTGGTTGCAGAATTCTTCAGCCCCGTCTCAGTAAAGTCTGGCCTGGTCGAATCCGCTCAGTCCTGTGTGTCCGCCGCTCTTAACAATCGTACGGCTGTGCCGCCACGATTAGCTCACACACGCATAACATCTTATGTTTCTGGAGTTGAAATGCGATCAAAAACGCTGCCGCTGACTCAGCTGAAATGGCTGCAGATGATTTATCAAACCTCAGCCGAATTCTTTCATTTTTGCTCTCATTTGCCCAATAAAACTTTTTCCTCCACACGACTTTATTCCAACCAGACTCTGCAAAAAATGCTGGCGTAAAGAGAATAAAAGAGTGAATTTACACGAATATTTCTCAAAGGATGTTTCTTAAGCCAACAAATATGCTTGTTTTTTTTATCAGGCTTTATATCGCGCTACTCTATCTTGCTACGATATTTAAGCACACATTACAGAATGTAATACTGGCGTTACCGAGGCCTGTTAAAAATAATGTAAACGGGACTCGGATCCAACAGTGCAGCAGGATATCAGGCGGTCCAGTTGGGAAGCATTCGTTAAGTAGTTTTGCAAGTGGCGGTCACAGCCCACCTTCAGAGAGGTTAGACAGACGGCGAGCAACTCCGCAACATCATTTGTCATTGGAGATCCCTTGAATTCCGCTCTGTCTGCCACTTGTGGAGCTGGGGTCAGGTTAGGCTCAGAAGTGCTCTTTCCCCACTTTACTTTGAGAGATTCTCAAGAAAGATGGGTCAAACTGGGTCATCAAGCCCATGAGCTCAGTCATTCCTGGAGTCGACGGTGTAAACAGTGGTCCAAGAAATCCTATGTGTGAAATTATTCACGTGATTTCCATGTGAAGTTGATGCAAAGAGGCGGGAAATGTTGGAGGATCCATACACAGTTTGATGCGACTCATAAATGGGAATTTATCTACCATCAGACTTCACGCGGGAAAATCACACAGGTTCATATTCATGGCAAAGTAGTTGGAAAACATGCTGGAAAGTTGAAAGTTTTACTTCTACATAACCCCTCGAAAAAATAAGTCCTCTGTGTTTGTCTTCATTAGACTTTGTTGTGTTTTTAGCCCAGCCTGAGTGTGAGAGGAGTTTATCTCCAGCTTCTCCAGCTTGCCCCAAAGCCTTCGTCGGCAACCCCGGCTGAGCTTTGATCATTTCCCCCTCCTCGCCCAGCTCTTTCTGACTGCTTCTCTCCTTCTCTTTCAGCTCTCTTCCTCTTTATCCCATATTTTTCCTCCCATGTCCTCTGCCTCATCCAATTTTATATTTCTCTCCTGCACTTGGAGGAGAGATGCAAGTCGGGTCAAGGAATCGGAGTGCGGGGCGTTTTGGTGTCCACTTCGATTGCTTCACGCCCTGCAATTGCTGTCAGAGACAGACAGACAGGCCCCTTAATTGCTTACTTTCATTTTGCGGAGGAGATGGGAGGACTAGAAAAGGCTAAATTGTATAGACGGCACAGAATCAAGCTCAGAACACAAGGTTGCTAACTGATGAAACTAAAGTGCTGGCCGCGAGGTAATATTTTACAACAGTGGTTAGCATTGCATAAAGAACAGCAGGTGGATCTCACCCACGCTCCCGGCCGTGACACTGAGGATGCTACTGCAATTAAAGGCATTAATCAGCTGAAGAAATTATTCAAGTAGGAAGACAGTACAGACGCTCCACCGCTGTGGAATGGCTGTAAGTGCAGCCATTAACTCTCCACTAAAGTACCCACACCTATTTTTTCAAAGCTCTGCGTCCTTCACGCTGGCGGCAGGCTGATCCACAGGTTCTGACAAAAACACACTGCAGGAAACAAAAGGGAGACCTTTCAACTAAAGCTGTGGCGCGCAGTCGTCAGGAAAAAGGCAGCGGAAAATGAGCGGTCGCCAGGGGTCCGGCGCTCTTCAGAAACACAAGCAAACAGCGTCGGGGCAAAATTTAAAGTGAAGTCTGCACAAAAGATAAAACAAGCAGAGAAAAGGTTTCTCCGCTGTTACCGGCTCTGAACTGTGACTACAGACTGACTTGAATATAGTTTTATTTCGGTTCTTGAAAACTTTTCCCTTGTTTTTGCTGCATTTTCAAAACACAAAGTCAAACTTTGATGCCATATAAGGTGTCAGGGGGGACCAGAGCACAGATTCAGCTGTTGTGATCATTTCGTAATCCATGTCTCTGCTAACATCAGCTGCAGAACATCTAGACCTTCTTCATTCTTTCTTGCACATCCAGGTGCATCAACACATCCATCACTCGTGCCGATTATTTTTCGTGTCTCGTCTTGGCTCATTTTTCTGTTTGAGTTCTTCTAGAATGAGCAGCTGCTGGAATATGTTGCAGACGAGGGAGAATAAGGGGGGAAAAAGGGGAATTCTTTCAAGCGGAGTGGAATGTTAACCTTGAATGTTCAAATATCCTGGTAGCAGGGTATCGGCGGGGAGCAGGTACGGACCCATGCGTGGTTTTCACACCATTAGATGTAAACAGCAGCGCGTTTTATTTGCTTTCTACACTAAATGGCTAAAACCCTGTAAACTGAATCCAACAGTAAATATACTGAAGATATAGTGCAGAATTTCATGTGTCCGTCTTGAGTCTATTCAAGGAAAAGATGGAAACACGTTGTGACATTTCAGCCTTTATTTGAACGGCCGTATGTTCCAGCTGCACTGGAGGAATACACCCACCAGGCTGTTGCTGGATTTTCTCTGCATCGGCTGTCAACTCTGTGAAGACGTGGTCGTAATTCCAGTGTCACCCTCCCCCCACCCGCCAGCAGGTTCTGCGCCTCCCAGCTCACAATTTGATGCCTATCTGACTATTTCATCAAATTAAAGTCTGAAGCAGACTGTGCCGTCTGGTTCCGTCTGGGCTGCTTCGGCAGCAGATGGTGCATTGATGTACGTGGATATACTCTACATATGTAGCACGAGAGAGCTGGGTCTGGCTGACGCAGGCTCCTTTGCTTCACCAGTGGGATTAATCCTTTGAGGACCTGAGAGCCGGAATAACTACATGCAAAACACACAGTGGTCAACCTGCTACGTATGTTTTTACACTGAAAGATGATCACCAGACTGGAGGGGGATTGGTTTTGAGCATGGTTCCTGTGAGTAATTCCCACATCTGGGCACTGAATATTCATGACTGGAGGGTTTTTCACCCAGGAGTGACCAGGGATGTGAGGCTGCATCAGATGAGAGAACGTTGAGAGCACAAATTTGTGGGTTTGTGTGTCCTCTGGTGGAAAATGACATGGGATCTAGATTAGGAGCTCGTTGAGATCTGGATCAGACAGATTCATCCATCCCAGGGGCCAAAAAGCCAAACATATTAGATGCAATTGCCACGAGTCTGGTTTATATATTAAAAACCCAACACATAGGGGCCGATATGCAGCTACGCAAGGTTCCGCTTCGGGACAACAACACTTGGGAAACACTTGACCGAATTAGTTGAATTTGACTGATCCACAAAACCGGAACACGCGGAACTAATTAATCAAGCTTTGATGTTACCATGCCGACGGTTCAAGGATAAAAAACATGCCACGGCGGCCCTGCTTCATCTTCCCTCCAGCACAAGCAGATTTTTAGACTCTAAACAGGTTTTTCTGCAGCGTTAATTTGCTGGTCTGGAACCAGCGTGAAGGCCCAGAAAGAAAAGAACTGTTGTGGAAACAGAGGTGCTCCTGTGGTCAATGCAGCAGCTAACTGAAAGCTAAATAACAAACCCAAGCTCAGCCAAGACCGCTCACTCATTTCATGCCTGAAGTTGCAGCACTTTCACTTTGAACAACACTGGCAGGAAAAAATAATTGTATTTAACAATGTTGCCTGTTGGCAACAAACGTTTAATATCCTGCAGCACCTGCGATCATCGTCAATATACGCTGCCTGGCCAAAAAGAGCCACGCTGGAATATTTCGTCGGAGCACCTTTAGCTTCGATTACGGCAGGCATTCGCTGCGGCGTCCACAACCTTCCTGCAACGTCACAACATTTGGTCCAGCGTTGCACTAACTTTTACCAAGCTCCTGGATGGATGATAGGACAGTCGGATCCAAGCCTTCTCCAGCACATCCCAGAGGTTCTCAAAGGTGGTTAAGGTCTGGACTCTGTGGTGACTCAAATGTTCCACAATTTGAGCCTCATGAATCCTGACTTTGTCATCTTAGAATATGCCATCAGAGAATAAAAAAACCTCCTTTGATTGAATAACCTGCTCATTCAGTCCATTCAGGTACTCAGCTGGCCTCATTCTGATACAGTAGGTCCTGGCCAAGATGGATGCATCACTTCATCTGCCTCTCTTCTTACCCCGATGCACCCATCACTGTGGAACTATTGCTCCAGAGTCCAATCTTTATGCTCCCTAACTGAAGCCTTTTTCTCCAATTAACCTCCCTGATTAGTGGCTTTCTTAAGGATTCACTGCTGATCACTCCCAATATCTAGAGTTCTCTTCTCACTGTGCATGTTGACATGCTCTTACATTCACTATTAAACACGGCCCCCAGTTCTGCTGTTGCTTTTCTACACTTTAATTGCACCATAATTCGCGATCGCTGGGGGATTTTTTTCTCCGACCACATTTCTCCATCAAAGACGATGGTTTCCCGCTTTCCTTCCAGTTGTTCCTAATGTTTTGGACACTTATTTTTTAACCCATTCCTATTAGTTTCTGCAGCCTCATTAGGTGGTTTTCTTTGCCTGATGCATGGCAATGGCGTGATCCTTCCGGAACTCGTTAACAGGTTTTCCACAGGAAGTGTCTTCCCACATGTTACTCATTGCATCAGTTCAGGATAAATAACCTGTTTCCAGCTGAAACATAATCACACATACAGCATTTATCCAACATGAGGCTTTTATCTGTTTGCTTGGTTTTTGGCTTTATTTTGAAGAACTCTTATTGAGTCTTCTGTTTCCAGCCGGCATCAACTCTTTACAAAACCTTCAAGTTTCCTCTTAAAAGTGTCTAAAGGAATTTTAGAATTATTTATCCAAGATTCTTCTTTATTCCGACA
Organism: Takifugu rubripes; assembly: GCF_901000725.2. Classification (NCBI taxonomy): domain Eukaryota; kingdom Metazoa; phylum Chordata; class Actinopteri; order Tetraodontiformes; family Tetraodontidae; genus Takifugu; species Takifugu rubripes. Next base: position 10,158,529 of record NC_042300.1, on the reverse strand, counting down.
ATAAATTGTGGTGAGTGAAAGAAAATGCAGCAAAAAGACTCATAAAGCCTCAGGATGCTGAGGCAAGACATTCCATTCCACAAATCTTCATTTTAGCGCATCCTCGACCTTGAAAGCACGGCATCAGGGCATCTATCAGTGCATGTGCTGACGTGCGCAGTCACACACCAGCTGCAGCTCAGCGCAATGTGTTACAGCTGGGACAGAAAGGCTAAAAACCTTTAGGAGATCGGGCAGCTCTGTCAATGATTGATAAAGGAATTCATCCAAAAACATGCTGGATATAATCGCTGCCAGCCTCCTCCTGGGCCAGAGTCAGAACCAGCGCTGGTTTCCACCAGCAGCGGGCTGCAACCTCAAAATCTAAGGTTCGACTGGAATAACACAAGCGAGCGGAGGGTCGTTCACTCAAGTGGTGCCATTGAGTGTGTTCAGACTCACGACCTCGTTCAGATGAGATGACGAGTGCAGTGTTTGTCGCAGGAACATAAAGAACAGGACACTCAGAGACGGAGTTTGAAGCCTTTCGACAGTTAAAAATAACAAAATACAGGAAAAGACAAGCAGGGCAGCGTTAACAAAACCTCCCTGATGCTTTAGAACAGACAAAGACATGGGTGAGCACATGGAGTGGGGTTCCTGGTTGGGACGGAGCTAATTGGACCCATGTGTGGGAAAACGACACAGGTGGATAACATCAGGAGAAATAAGCAGAGAAGTTAAAAAAGGGACAGATGGAGCCTTTTATGAGAACGCCAAAATGGCCCGTATGTGTTGACAGCACAACAGTTGGAAAAGGCCGTAAAAATCTCCCGTAAATGGACCAAACTCAAACGTTGCATTCAGACAGCTGCGGTTAGCTTCGTATTCATCAACACTGAGGCCAACTGCGAGCGTCTTGGGTCAGAACTGACAATGAGGCACAATCTTCTCCAACCCATCCATTTATTTTAACCCCTCTTTGCTATTCCAGTTAATCAAATGTTGGTGTTTTGGGGCTGTCGGGGGGGACTCCAGCACCTGGAGAAAAGCTACACAGGCGCTCCTTTTCAAACCGTTTCCATCTGAACGCATCGATTTTCAAAAACGATGGGTTGGTCTCATGGAACCAGAGCGTCGGGTGATCCAGGAAGTTGCTGGTGGAGCCAAAGCATCAGTACGGAGGTGTAACTGAGGGTTAATTCACCTGAAAAAGGATCCCCAAATCTGCATTACGATGCTTTAAGCCACCACCTCTGATTCATGATAATCACCTCATTAAACCAGTATCTGAGTTTATTCTGCTTAATCCCCTCCATCAGCCCGAAATAAATGCTCTCAGGAAATGGGCGGTGATGCAGAAAATCGTAGGAAAACGTATAATCTGTTAAAAATATTGCAGAATTACAGGCTGTTTCCCCTCAGTTGAGCATTTACGTAACTGCGAGACTGGGGGTGGAGGCAGCTGGGGGGGGGGCAAACGCGGGGGAGGGATGAGCGGAAGAGTTTAAACAGCAAAAGATGGGGAGAATTGGAGCAGATCAAAGAATATTGTTCTTGGCAACACAAAGTCTCGGAGGAGCGGGACAAAGACTGACTGAGGGAGACCTCTGAATCCTGAATGCTGGGGAGAGGCAAAGGCATCGCAGACTCCCATTAGGAGTATCCGTATTTTGGTGGGGCAACAGGTGGGCTCTGAATTCTGCATCTTACAGGATGCGACTTTGGTTCCCAGAAATCACAAGACAGACAGAACATTAATGAATGGAGGGTTAAAAATAACAGTGGCACTGAGGCAGCCTGATCCCTGCTGCTAATATCAGCTTTAATCCTGCAGAAGGAAACAAAACTCTGCCAACACTTGCTATCTAACTACTGTATCCCCACCCGCGTTGCCGCGGCAACAGTCCATGCAGGAATAAATGCCCTGGGTTTTGGTGGCCCATAAACATTCTGAATACTTTGTGCTCCCATTTTAATGAGTAGTCATTAATGAGTCCTTTTCTGGCTCAGCAAAGCCAGGATCATTTAATGTTTTAATTGAGTTTGTTTCAGGTATTAAAAATGAAATCTAAGGTTCCTCAACCCTTTCTGTTGAGTTTGGCCCATTAGTAAAGTTAGTGGGTTACGAGTGCACATAAACATATGCACATGCATTCCTGATGCGCTGGTAAAGGCTACCATCGGATTGGGAGTCTTGCCACAATAAGGCATGTCCGGAATGAATGAATGAATGAATGAAGGAAGGAAGGAAGGAAGGAAGGAAGGAAGGAAGGAAGGAAGGAAGGGCTTGTGTGATACGTGATGTGTTGAGTCATGTGAAATATAACTGAATTAAAGCCAAACATTTTAGCATTGAAGGTCACATACATGAATAAAAGTTGCAATGGACCCAAACTCTGTAGTTTAACACCGTGGCCCAAAACCAAGAATATTACAAAGGAAATTCCCATTGAGAAGTTCCTTTTTTTATGTTGAAAATCCTTTAATTAATAGTTGCACCTCAGGAGTAACATGCGGAGCTTAATTCAGTTCACTGGTACCTGGTAACAGGGCCATCAGCAGGAGGGTCCGCCCCTATGAGCCCGGTCCTGCTCAAGGTTTCGTCCTGTTAAAGGGAAGTTTGTCCTGACACTGTTGCTTGTTGGGATGTCAGGCCCTGGAATTCTGGAAAGCGCCTCGAGACAATGTTGATCATAACAGAAGCTATATGAATAATGAATATTTGGATGGATGGATGGATGGATGGATGGATGGATGGATGGATGGCTGGATGGATGGATGGATGGATGGATGGATGGATGGATGGATGAGGATTCTTGATGAGGAGAATCTGGGGCACAGCTGGAATCTGTAGGTGCTCGGGGAACAGAGTTCTAAAGTGATTTAACATCTGGACGGCAGTTTGTCCCTGGGCTCTCCTCCTTCCAAACCCACCCACCGCTAAGGGTGTGCCTTCACAATTAAACTCCACAATGAATCTGCACATTAGCAAATTGTTATTCTCATTTAAATGCCGATGATTCAATCTTATACTGCATCACAAATCCTCCAGAAAAAGCCAAAGAATACTTCAGTGTTACACAAGCTGCACGTGTGAAACTTTCCCTCAACGCACAAAAAACTGAGTGAATGTTGTTTTCAAATGCTAGCAATACTTGTTCTTACATGTTGGCATCTGGATCGATGACAAACTTAGATTTAACTCTCACATTAATCAGCCACTAAAAAAACGTGGTCGAAAGGGATTTTTTTCTTTACCACAACCAACCAGATTTTCCATTAGCTTGTGGAAAGAGATGAGCTGAGGCTGTTTTTCTGCCTGTCTTAGATTCTGGTGACATATTTTGCATGCATGCCTCTGCTTCCAATCTCAAGCCTCTCGATGCTGTTTTCCATCCCACCCTCAGATTCAGCACCACTGCTCCACATCGCCACAGCCCAGTAGGGTGGTCCTCGAAGCTCAAAGACCCGACTTCATTGCTTTTATTCATTTATAAACCCCCCACTGGCAAACTGCCCACTTACATCTCTTGATTACTTGTTCATTTCATGAATAGATATGAATACCCCCCCCCCCCCCCGAAGCAACTGGTCACAATTCCAAAGCCCTAAATTGGGAGCAGAGCTGGGGAGGACTTCCTTCTCTGCTCTTCATATTTCATGTCTTCGGCTAACTCTCAAACCCACTCGTTTGTATCTCTCAGTCAATTTAAATCATTAATCAGTGATTTCCTTTCCACCCTTTGTGCTTGTTTCCTCTGATTTTTTTCTATTCCCACTATATTTATTTTTAAAATCCTTTTGCTTTGATCCCAGTTATTGTTCTATTTGATCTTCTTTTATTCCCATATTGCTCGCTGTTATGACGGGCCTCATTAAAGGTGTTTAATTGTTGTTTGTTGTTGTTTATGGGGGGGGGGGGCATGTTCGGACTTTAGACTCATGCATGTCCCCGTTGAGTGACGCGCTGGAGACGCCGGTGAAAATAAACAGCAGGTGTGAAGAATCAATTCCGCACGCCTGTCGGAGGGCTGTCAACCCCCCCCCTCCCCCCCATCCCCCCACCCCCCCGATGATGGACAGTCTGGATGTTCACAGTCTATTTGCCGCCAGGCTGTGCGGCAGCGAATAAGTGAGTGGCGCCGGCTCAGGGGCAGACGATATGAAGAGGGAGCGCGGAGCAATATCTATCCGCCACTGTGCTAGATCAGCATAAACGCCAAGGCCACTCTCGCTGGCTTTGAAAGTCTTTGGGGGGGGGGTAACGAGATATATGGTCATGTCCTTCTAGGAGTTAAGGTTTTCAAAGGCAGGTCCGTACGTATTAGGCAGCGAGTGCAGGACCGCTCCATTTAGGTCAACACAGATGGACTCTGATGTAGAATCCTCTCAACGCGGGCGCCTAAATGACCCGTTTGAATGTTTTAGCCCCCTGGTTTCCTGACAGCAGCTTGAAGCCCAGCGGAGATGCTGATGTCTTCTTCTGATGACCTTATTTGGAGTCGGAAGCTCCAATAAAACCTGCCGGCACCATCCAGCGGAGCTCCCATGTTTCGGAACATCTCAACAAGCTGTCGAATCGCACAATTTCTGTCCTGTTTCTGAGCTAGACGGGCGACCTTTTCAATGCCTGATGTCAGACGGCCAACCCCCCCACCAACCCCCCCCCCCAGATTTCCACATCAGCGCCTTCTTATCGGTGTTTGAGCCTTTGCTGACTGCGTCTCTACGCTTGAGGCCAGCCCAGAAGCAGATTGGAGTGATAAATGCGAAGAGGACAGGATCCCAATTAAAACGGATGCCGTGTGCATGACTGAGGGAATCCACAGACTGATCCCGTGGAATTCCAGCTCTGCTCCTCAGAGGGACGTCGTCATTCGTGCCTGTTAACCGGCCTAATCTTTGCCATTGAATCTGGTTCTAGATAAGAACAACAAACGCGACCTTTTTTCACACCATACCTTTTTTTTTTTGCCTCTGCTTGCTTCTGCTGCCGGAGCTTCTGCTAAGTTCCCCCCCCCCCCCCTCGAGCCACTGATCAACTTTCAGCCTCTGGAGTCTCTTCGTTCAGGCAAAAAAGAGCCGCCCTGTCTGACGCCCAATAAATGCCTCCAGTGTTGCTGGATGACAGATGGGATCGTGCAGGATCCCCAACCCCTGCTGCATAAATAACTATTTCAGCTGCCACGCCTTCTCTTACATAACATACAAACATACATTTAATGCTATTGATTTAATACGAGGTTACGTTTTTACACTATGAAGAGGTCAAAGGGCGCGGCTGCAGTTAAAAATACACATGAACTGATCAATAAAGCTCCCAGCTCCTTACCCAAACCCTAACCATCCCAACTAACCCCCTAGCCTTACCCATAACCCTAATCCTAAACCCAATTCTCACCTCCACCTCAACACCACGTCTTACCCCTCCAATGGTCCTCTGAATTTGGGACGACCAGCTGAAATGTCCTCCCGTTGCTAACAGATGAAGCAGTTTGTTGTGATTTTAGATAACGACCTGGCGATCTCCAAGAAGCTCCACACCTGCATATTTCTCTTCCCACAATTTGCTCTCCGCTCTTCCCCACACCTGCGGGAGTGTGTGGCTGCCTGATGCTAGCTGGATACGAGGATGCACCAATTATTTGAGGATAAATCTTTGTCTGTTCCCAATCATATGATTTATTGCTGTTTTTCCCTCAGCGGAATGTGCTTAAGCATAAAAACAGAAACAGTAAATGTATGACTAGCTATAGACGCTTTAATCACCAACTAACTGCAGGGTATTTAACTCCAAATGTCATGCTTGTTTGAAATCCTGCTATATTTTCCTGCACATGTGGTGAACTTATTGTAAGAGTCATCAAAATGGTTTGGATTCAATCAGACCTGATGGTGACCTCACAGTAGCACAGCCCATCAGCGTTAATGTTCTGTCTGGGACTTTCATCTCTGTTTGCATCATGGCAGCTGTGTGCTCGCGCTCCATTGCTTTGGTCTGAGCGTTTGCTGTCGCCTCAGGGTGCCCGGGTCCTGCAGTACGCGACGGTAAATCCTCCCGAGTTCTGATGACTATTGATTATGTATTCACGTCCAGCCTCCTGCCCATGGAAAAAGGCTCGGACCTCCCCTCTCTCATCACCCTCTCCCTGTTCAGAGCTGCTCTTTTAGCAGCCTTCCTGCTAACGTCGCATCACACGGCCTTCAGTGCAGGAGGCTGGAACCGCTCCTTATTTTCTCAGCATTTCTTCCATGAAACAAACAAAATGACCTCTTCATTTATTCATCACTTTCTCCAGACTGTGGTTCCTTTATCTCCTTTATTTGCCAAATGTTGTCCTCCTTTCCTCTCTAACCTGTCAATTGCCCGGTCTCTTTGGAGCCTAAAAGGCTCCTCGGCTCTAATGGCCGCCCACCGAGGGAGTGTGCAAGCATGCTCCGGTAATGTGTCGCCCCTGATCAGGGTAATGCATGCAGAGGGGCCTGCAAATGTGAATTAAATGTTTTCCCCTTAGCGGAGAGTTTAAATTCAGCCAGCAAAGCGCTCCGTGGACCTCGTGGTGTTAGCAAACAAACTAAAGGGGAAAAAAGGCAGCGCCTAAGGGGAGTGAGAGGGAAGCTGCAATCACAGTTTAACACAATCACTGCTTCTCTGTCTCTTAGAAAACTCGCCGGAGGCAAATCAAAGGATTTAATTCGGAATGAGATATAACATTATTGCTGACGACCATTTCAACGCGACCAGTTTAGAGCTGTAACCTCAGCAACAATCATGCCAAACATGACCTTCGTCCTGCTGTGGATGACATTTCTATCATATTTATTCAAATGTGTCCGAGGAGGCATGAGGCTCCAGCTCCCAAAAAACTAGCTAACATTCGCTAATATCTGTCTTTTTAAGTTGGGGGTTTCTCCAAGTTTCTGTTGAGCTAGCTTCCATGTTGCTTTCCCATGTTTGCTACCGTGTTTCTGCAGCCGCATGCGCGATGATCATCCCTTTCGCTGTGAATGGAGCCCGCATAATCAGAGTTCTTGATCCACCATGAGGAACCTTTACATGGATCACCAAAAGATCTGCTAAATGAGAGAAAGAATGTGGAGGGTTGTTGGACTGAACCTGCTTTAAGGGATTAGGTCCCAAGGTTTGGTGTGAATGTTCCTATAGAGATAGAAAAACAAGGTCCACAATGTTGTGTGGGCGTGCATGGGATTGTGCACGTTCGTGTGTCTGCGTGAGAGCAGCAGAGATAAAGATAGAAAGCTGATTTATTTTCAATTTTCAGTGTGAAAGTGGGATTGAGTGAGCGTGGGTGTCAACTTGTGCGCGTTTCTGAGAGACCTGCTTTCGAATTTTCTTGTTTGGAAAATGGTACTTTGAACAGTGTGTGTGTGCGTGCGTGCGTGCGTGCGTGTCTGTGTGCCTGTACGTATGCGTGTGGGGGATTATTATGAGCATTGTGAGGAAGAAAGCTATGACGATGCAGGTAAACACCTTTTTACTCAAGAGATCTGTTAGCGTGCACGTTAGTGTGTGCTGGAGGATCCATAACACGGAGATCCCTGGCTCACCCTCTTCTTGGTGATTTAGAAATCTATCGATTCTGAAGCCCCCCGTTGCTGTTTTCCCCCCCACTTTTTCATAAATAGTGGATCAGACTCACTATGGCTTCTGTTTGTTTAGCGCTGGTCCTCCCGCGGGCTGTTTATACTGACATTTCCACCAGCTTTTCATTTCTCTGCACCTCTGCAGAGGAACAGAGGCAGCAGATCTAAAGATAATGACAACGATAAGGTGCCCACGGGCACTAAAACAACAGGAGTGATACAAAAAAGGATTGGCCCCGATCGAAGGAGGAAATGAGACAATAACTGACAGAGGATCAGTTAAGAAATGACACAAAAGCCTCATTTTCATAGATTTCATAGCAGGTCGAGACACGGTTTCGCTCACTTGCCTCCGAGTTGATCATTGGACATTTCCAATATATGTAAAATATGTGCAAATACTTTATTTTACGCTGATTACAAAAGAAAAACATCTTGCTGATTTGCTGGAAAAACTAACTATTTTCAGAAATAACTCGACCAATTAGCTCAAGGGACCCAGGACTAAGCCTTGAGGAACACGCCTGCTAATGTTTGCTGTGTAAGGGAGGAAACATTTACAGTTGGATTAGAGCAGGTTCAGCATGAGACGGCGGTTTCAGGATGAACTGAAACAGCTCAGGTTTTTAAACTTTAAACTTTAAGCAAAGTCACTTATATGCAGGTGTGATTTTCAGGTAGCTCTGCTCCACCCCTGAGCGCCACTGTTGCTTTAGCATTAATTGATTGTTCCGTTCGGTCCCATTCATCAACTTCCTGGCCGGTGGCCATAAATCTAACGTCTAACTAATCAGGCCACATCGACACGTGTCCCCCTGCAGATATCCTGCAGCCAAAGTCACTCGACCCCCTCTGCACCCGGTTCCACTGCAAAGTAGCATTTAGCAGCGTCTACTGTTATGATTGCAGACACAACCACGTGTTCCTCATCCCGACGTTCACTAACGATGGTTGTTTAATCTTACAAATGATGCATGTTTTTAATTGAATTTACTTCATTTCTTATTTGTCAAGCATATTTAAATGTTGCCTTTTCATGTACCAGAGTTAGCCTCAAGCTAATCTACATGGACAGTCATGATGAATATCATCCGTTTTGGAATATATTTCCATGGAAATGTTCAGCGCCTGCTCGGGTTCTTTGCAAATAATAATGAGCAGAATTACAGTGACGAACAGCCGCATTTACAACAACGCTGACGATGAAGATGACGATGATGCTAATCAGCATAACGAGGATGGTGTCTCCTCTGAATGTATCAAGAAGGCAGCGAGTTTTCCGTGATAAGAAGCACATTTCACAGCTCTTTTTTAGCTTATACCTGCTCATGCCTGGTTTTCAGGGCACCTGACACCATTAGCTGTGCATTATGTTGTGCTATTTTTACACTTTTCCATCAGATATATCAGAATAAATCACACCTGGGATCACTGTTACGGTGTAAAACCGGGTTTTCTGACAGCATGTGGCAGATTTAAAGAGCGTGGTACATTTTTGTACGTTTAAAAGGTGACATAAATAACATATCTGTGCCTGTTTGAAGGCTAATTGTGGTGTTAATTATGTGACGTGCTTTGACTGCAGCGCCAGCAGAGGCAGGGCGGAGTTTAATAACCTGATGGTGTTGACTGATCCTTCGGAGAGGGAGCAGATCTGTGCCGATGATATCCAGCTGGAAACATCTATCTGAGGTTGTTTATGTGGGACCTTTGGGACAAATACAATAACGGCAATTTACAAGTTCTGTTGACTGCAGAAGGAGACGCCGTGAACGCTGTGGAGTAATTGATAGCTCATCTGCATAACAAGGCAATAAAAAAAGACTTCCGCACATTATAAATCAATAAACTCGCAGATGTTTAATACTTCATCAGGCAGAACTGTGGTAAACAGCAGATTTAATCATAAAGACGGCAGATCAAATCTGACACCGTTGCCATGCAGTTACACGAGTGTATATTTGAATATAATGAATCGAACTTCGGAGCATTTATGGATTTTGTTCCCTATTTTTGCACTACTGGGTAAGTTTGATCAACACTTGCTGAGCTTTTAGCCCTTTTCTCATGAAGGATTCTCTGTGACAGTCAATGAAAAGGGAGGCTAATCGCTTTTCACTGCACAGAACCTGAATCAAACCTTCTCCTTTGTGCTTCTGAAGGTTTCCGGCATGTTTTTTTAGGGGAACACAGCTGCAGCTGTGAAGGGGAGATAACGTATGGAAACGAGCTGCTGCCGCGGAAGCGCGCCGGTCGTCTGTCGGTGGCGTCGCGTTGCTAAACGGGCTAAAACTCTCTGATCCTGGTGCGAAACACACTGAAAGATAGCTCTCCAGATAACAGGGGAGCTAAAGTTTTTACCCAAATGTGTTTGTTCCTTAGCATACAGGACAAAGATGCGCTGCTGATGGGTTAGCATCTTCCCTGATGCTTCCCTGACTGACAATTCGGGAACGTAGCACATTCCCAGGCTGTGTTCGGTCGCTAAAAAGAGCAATGTTGGCCTGTCAGAGAGGAAATGAGGGGATACGATGCACAACGAATGCATTTTTCTGGTACAAAATATCTTTTATTCTCTTTTGCTCTGAGGATGATAAATAAACCTATAAACCAAACTTTCTAAGGGAAAATTCAAGATTTAATGTTCGAACCTCTAACCTACATAAACCTCTGTTCTCCTCCCCATATAAACCCTCTCTGCTCCCCTCTGTGCCAGTTTGTCTGATCTTTTAGTGCCTAATGGTTTCCCAGTTTAGCTTCCCAGCATGTTGTTTTGGGGGTTTTGGTTTTTTCCCCACCCAGCTGGTTGAAAACAAGGTTTTGTGAATGATTTCTACCTCAGGGTGGGAACATGGCAGTGTCCTGAAGACCATCTAAAGCATTACGGCATTATCCTAATAAAAAGGACAGGATTTACAGCATCAAGGACTAAATTAGAGGACTATAGATCGATGGGGGCATGAAGAAGTGAGGAGGACGTTTCCCCAGCTGCTATCAGGGAGACAGTACTCATATCTCCCCTCTCACCGTGTCACGAACAATGTGGAATACTGAAAAGCAACCATAGCAACGCTATCTTGGCTGACGGCACAAGGCTAAATTAGTTACAAAGCTTTGATCCACACTTGCATTTAGCTAATTTCCCACCAAATTACCCTCCCAATTCATCTCACAAGTTGCATTCCAATTTGTCTCCCTTTTTTCCAGGATTCTTTGCGCCCTGTCGGTTCCAGATATGCATCTGGAAGAGCACAGATGCGGCGTTGTTTGCCGTGCCAGGAGCCTCTAATCCCTGCAGATGCGTTGGTTTCCCCAGAGCTAGTGAAAGTGACGGGCCTCTGCCCACCATTTGGACATACTGCTCACTAATGACATAGAAAAGCACCAGGAGGCCGCTCAGCTGGGGATGCGTCCTGTCGCACGCTGGCGTCTCAACTCAACAGGACGGGAGGGGGGACTTTGGTGCAATAACCTGATCCTTCTTTCCAGAACTGTTTGCGTTTTGTCTCAGACTTCACGATTAATACCCGGTTATAAAGAGAAGGATTTCCTCCGGGAGGAAAATGTCAGCTATGACCAAAACAAACAATAATCTGCGTAGCTGTCTGCGGGTATGACGGGCTCCGTAGCTGCGCGCTGACCTGCGGAGCCCTCCTGGGCTGTATTTTCCAACCCATCAGATGATGCTATTTGCAGCTCGGGCCATGAGCAGAAACAACGTGACATTCTGAAACCAGCCCAGCATTCCAAAAGTCCATTCTCATTCCCCCCCGTGTGCCTGCAGCATTTTGTTTTTAGATTCTCTACACACGACACGGAGGTTAGCATTTAGAACTGTGAATTTGGCGCCTGCTGTCCTTAACTTCCCTTGTTACTTGTTTACTCGTGCATGTTAGTCGCCTCTACTGGAAGAGAACGGAGGTGATGAACACGCCTAGTCGAGTGTTACCAAAGTGTGTTACCAAACCAAATATTTAAATGGTAAAGATGAACCCTTAAAAAGCTTTCCATCGATCCATTTCAAAAACGTGGCAGAAACCTGCAGCTAGACCCCCCAAGCGGCAGGAAAAGGCGCATTTTCTGCCTGAAACATATTAACGCGGTGATCTCGCCGCAGCCATTATTCCACCATTGGAGTTGTGGATTCTAAACGTGAGCATTAGCCTAGCTAGCATGACTAGCGACAGAAACACTATAAACTACAAAGTTTCTTAAAGAGAGTTCTTAGATGAATCGTAAAAGTGGAGAGGTAGTCATCCTCCTGTTCCCGGAGCTGGTTCCACATCCGCATCTGATAATTAAAGTCTTCTGAGCTGCAAACTTTTAAGCGGCAGCATTTTAGTCTCTTTTTGGGATCTTTCATAAGCTACGGACATTCATTGTGTTTTCTCCCAGCGCGTGGTTATTCAGCCCGGTGATGCTGCCCACACCGCGGTCCCCAGACCTGCTGCCTGCAGAAGAACAATGAATCACAGTGAGGATGGAGGCCAGTTCCTCCAGCCTTCCACTGGACCCCAGTCAGAATCGTGCGCACATAATTTTGTGAAATCTAAATTGAATCTGGGGGGCGGGCGCAGACCGCTCGTACGCTAACGAATATGTTTCAGTACAAAAAGGAGGAAGGGAGAATTCAATATGTTCATCCAAATGAGAAGGTATTTGGACGCAGACAGAGCCGAATCACTGGGGCGAGTTCTGGGGATGAGATGAAGGGATTAGTGGGAAAACAGTGAAAAGGGGGAGAGGCAGGAGAGGAAGAGGAGGGAGGAGGAAGGTTTGGCAATAACAGAAACTGGGTAGAGCTGTTTAAAACCTCCAGCGTGTTTCTGGCTGCGTTGGAAAATGGGAAAAAAAATTAGCCTCTGAGTACAGGAGCTGGTAGAGCGATGAGAGGGGCAAATGTTACCCCCCCCCACACACACACACACACACACACACACGTGCGTGTGCCAGTGGGTTGCTGTTTACATTTAAAAAGGGCCAAGAAGAGAGAAAAAAGTCTGTAATGAAAGTTTCATTACAGACTTCCGCACTCGCGCTTTTATCATGCCCCCCCCCATCACACATGTACAGCAGGGAGCAGCGTTAGGGGGGGGGGGGGGGGGGGGGGGTTGAAGCTTCAGAGAAAATGAGCCTGCTGGAGACGATGCGATGAAGAGTGGCCTCCCATCACCATAAACACCGATCCCGTCTGGCCGGGCTGAGCTGAGGCGAGCGGAGAATCCTGCTGTGGTCGCTTTGCATCTTTTCAGACAAGGTCAGACAAGGTCACGGAAACCCATCTGCTCTCTGCCGTCCCACCTTCAAGTCGGCCTCCGCAGAAGTGGAGTCGGATCCATGTTAATTCCTCGGCTATTTCTTGTTGTTATTCACTCGGATACAAAGACATTACTCCCAGCACCCCTCAGGGAAGGTGAAGGTCACGGCCCATTTAACAGCTTATGCTGACCCGAAGGGTCACACAATCCAATCGTGTGTAAAAGAACAGTAGCACAAAATAAGTAGCGAGTCATTAATGCTAGCTTGGAGTCGATGCACAGGAGTCAATAATTAGCCATTAATGGACCTCCGTATGTGTAGCTCCACCTTTAAAGAGCTTCCTAGTGTCACCATATTGATGGCACGTCCTGAAGGAATGATCCAGGAGAAGTTGGAAAGGCTTCCTACGTGGCCCTAATGAGCAACTGTTGCCTGGTAGGTATTGCGCCGCGCATTCACCATGACCGTGATATGTGACGCTAATAAGACAGGACTTGAGCTCTAGTTCAACTTTCCTCCTTCTACCTTCGCTCAGAGTGATGATTGCTGCAGGGTACCCCACGGAGCAGCTCCAGGGCCCACATACGTAGACGCTGTAGCTCCACTGAACCCACTTAATGAGAAACCTTCACTCGCGCAGCTCCGTCGACCGAGGCAACAGGCGGGAATCCAAGAAATCCCGGTTCACTGTCACAGGAGAAAAGATTTCTTATTTAAAAGAAGCTCCAAAGAAGCGTTGTGTCGTTGTCCACCTGTGTCTCCTCACCAAGTGCTCCTCGCTGGTGTTTTAGCGTTTCTCTCTCCTTCCTCTCCGGGCTCCTGCACAGCGGCTCCTAACAGTGGCCCCTCTCTTATCTCTTTCACAGTCGTGTTGACGATGGGGCCGAGGACGTATCCCTGCGGAGTGCCGCGGTCACAGAGAGCGGGATGCAGGACTACTGTAGCGCTGCTGCCCTTTTGATTGTTGTATTTTATATGCTGCTTTTAAACTGTCTATCTTTTTTTTTATGTTTTTTGGTCGTTTATGTCTGTTGTTGTGGTTTTATAACCTTCTTGGATGAACTTTACCTTCAAATTCAGGATTAAACCGCCACCGTAGAAGGTACCAGAGACACAAGTGCTCTCTGGTTGGCTGAGCGTGGAAACAAAACATCAGGAACTCGGATCTGAAACCGGTTTCCCTTCATCAGCAAGATAGAGAGAAGTAGAGACGAATGGGTCGATGTTCGGTCAATTATCCCGATAACCGAGAAAAGTCACCGCAGCACTGTCTTCTTTTTTCCTTCCTGACGCAAAACAGTTATTTTGGGCCTGACAACCGGAGCAGGGCCGACTGCAGCGGCACAGACGGATCTTTAGAAATGCAGCGTGCAACGAGGACGTGACTCGGAGTATTTGGCCAGAACCGGGAGCAGGTGGCCGGTAAGGGAGCGGCGCTCACCTCGTGGCTCCCATAAATCCCTAATGCGCTCATTAATATGTGCATTCGTCTAATCACAGGCTTGGCCGGGCTTCAGCTTAGCTCCCGGAGAGCTGTCTGTTTCTGTCGAACGTGCACGTCCTCCACGCTTCCAAACGCTGCTAGCTAACACCGGTGCCATCGGAGGAATTTTGTCAACACCTTTATTGGTTTGTTTTTGGTGTGTTGGTGTGTTACGTCCCACTGGGGCTTTTCATCACCAACAAAGGTAAACTGAGAGAAGAAAAAGGAAACGGGGGCCTTTGATTGCGCCATCTCCTCCGCCACCATGGTCTTTGTCTCTCTCTCTTGAGGCAGAACACAGACGCCCCTTTCACACATGCACTGTACTGGGTTCCGTTCATGCGTATGTGTGAATGCAAATGTCTGACTGAACTCCAGATGAACCCGCATGCGTGAAAACAGCCAGAGAGCTTTAATGGCAGGGATGCGGAGCAACGAGTGGCTGTGTGGGCGCATGAGGAAATATGAATGGCTGCGCATGAGCTACAACAACTGGAGAGAGAATTAAACTGAGCGGTCAGCATCTCCAACATCTGTGAGCACATCAGATGCTAATCAGCCGCGGCTACATGTGTGAAAGGGGCTCTGATCTGATTCGCAAGAGACTAAAAGAAGCATCTTAACTAGGAATGTCCTGATCCAGTTTTTTCTTTTCCTCTTTTTCTCTGCAAAGCACAGATCGGACCCTGGTGCTAAATAAACCCTCTCGCCCACGTCTGATCCGATACAGTTCGCCGATACACAGTCGCAGCGCTGACTTCAAGTTGGACTACATTAAAGTTATTAACAGCAAAGCTTCTTTTGAAATTAATTCCACGCTAAAGACATCTGCAGCTGCGTTCTCTTTACAGTCCGCCCGGCAACGAAAGGACCGCCGCCTACCGCCACCATTCAGACGAGGAATCGGGACCAAATCTAACGCCAATCGTTGACCGCCACTGACATCAAAATGTCGGGTTTTTGAGCTCATGGTCGTTCAACCTGTTTGCCATTCGTTAAGGTTTGTTAAGGTACATTTCGCGATCTTTCGAGCTAGCCTAGCTTGACAAGCCTCCTCTAGCTCCCACACTTCTGCTGCCACGCTGGGGACATGAACAGGCACGTTCCCGATCCGATCCGATTACTATCGAAAAGGCTGATATCCGACTTTGGAGCGTTCCACTGGCAGCTCGTGTCCACAAAGCAGTTTTTAAACTCTTGTGTGACCATCAGCCGATCTCTCTTATCTGACCAAGGAGCTCACTCGGGCTTCCATCGTTAGCACATTAACGCCCTGCTCGATTCTGTTGGGCTCTGACGGATACTCCCTCCGAATCTGAGCGACGTTGGTAGCGAATGCGACGCCCCGGGGAAGAGTAGACATCGGTTTCCATACTTTGATCATAAACTGAGTGAAACACTGTGGAGATTCACACGGCTGATCTGTGGCGTGCGACGCTATTGGGCGAATTGGGCCGTGTTTTTTTGTTGTTTTCTTTGTTTCGTAACAACACGTCCGCCATCAGAAGCGAACGTTGAATCTCCCAGAAGCCTTTTATGCTCATTTTTGAGGCCTAAAGATTTCGGAGGATCTCTTCATTCCTAGTGCTGAAATGTGCCATACATGCCATCCACACCATATCCGCCCCAACCCCCGGCGCTGCACGGCTAGCGATCTCACAGATAACCCGCCACCTCAGAAATTAGGACCGTCACTCAGAGCTGCACTCGTTCTGTAACAGCCGCAGATGTGTGACACCCCCCCCACCCTATCCCACCCTGGGGGATTCAATTTAAACGGCAACTTTAAACACGTTTTTATTTGTGGAGGCGAGATAAATCGATGTCATTTAGTTTAGTGCGTAATCACACTGGTGGCATTTTAGCTTAGCGTAGCCGCTGATAACTTTCTTTGTCAAACAGCTTTTCTTTCTCATTAAGTCTAAATGTCAGACCAAGCGACAGACCGGGGAGAGATGATGGTGTCGTTTAACCTGGCTGGCGACGGTAAACACAGGCACCATCAAGCATGAAGTGCTACAGGGGACGACAACCTGAGAGCAGATGTCAGGTCCTCAGCGGGCCGTAAAGCTCGAGCTCACTCAAGTGAACTCAAAAAATGATGAAAGCTGTTGACTTTGAGGGATCGCTGTGCAGATTTATGATAGAGAGCTTCTCCACGAGCTCAGATAATCAGCTTTTGTGCTACAAAACCCTCAGCAGCAGCTTTTGTTTAAATGTTTACAGTAGGTTGTTATGGAAACGCCTCAGCAACACACACATAGGTGCAACCTCACTCTCCTACCACCCTAGCATTAACCAGCTAGCTATAGCACTAGTATAACAATGCACATGTTATATCACCCATCAGGAAACAAGATTTTGCAGATGATGCTAGCTAGCTGAAGATAAAACGCAATGTTATAGCTGAGCTAACACGATAACTACAAAAACAGCCACAGAAATAAACCTGTAACAACCTGAGATTCGTTACAACCTTGTTAAGCGATGCTTGTTTTAAAATTTCATTGCAGAAAGATTCACGGGTATCATGGATTTAGTGACAAATATTAATAATAATGCTCAGGCGAAAGCAAATGTTTGAGGGAAGAATCACAATCCAGAGTAGGAAGGACGATGTCCTTAATAAGCACTCGGCACTGTGGTGTTTTCACTTAAGAAGCTAAATGGAACAGATCTGAACTCGTTCACATTTTACATCACTCATCGCATTACAAGAGGAAAAACTCTCCAAAAGTAAACTTTTATACTATTAAACTTTTATGTTATTAAAAGGTAAATGCAGTACAATCAGACTGCAACCCAGTCCGTAAGTTAGTGCACAGTAACATTTACTCTTAGGTTTAAAATATCAAAATGGAATCCTAACAGCAGCATGCTGCTGATGCTGAAGTAAAGGCATTTGCTTTTTCTGCTGTTTATTATGAATAATTCAAGACCAGGAGGCATTTTTTTGAAGGGGGTATTGGTAAGTTACAGAATATTGAGATGCCAGCGACATCTGCTGGACCCGTGACAGGCAACAAAAAGAGAAATCATAGATTACATAACTAATATAAGGATGCTATCTAATAGGGGGATGCGAAAGGTTTCAGGATCCCCTCCGAAGTCTGTGGACTAGAATAAACCGAGTGAAACACCTTTAAATCGCGCTGCAGGTTTAAGTTGCTGACAGTGCCGCGGCGCCATCTAGTGGTAATAGACGGAAATAGATCCAATCGATCTCGTTTCTCCCAGGAACAAAACAGTTGTTCTGAGTCAGAGTTGGTCCTACAGCACATCTCCATCTGTAATTTGAAGGGATGGATGTTATCATATCAGCTGTGGTTCGGGGAGCCGAGAACAGCACTTCATGATTGTGGTCAACCATACAAACGATGAGGGGCTCCATGTTTACGGGTCCTGCATGGAAATCCTCAAACCAGACCAGAAATGCTCAGAAAATTAAAAAAATAAATAAATAAAATGCAAAAACTAGAAGCATATACACGAGGTTCAAACATGTCCGGTGCAGATGTGACGGTACCGGAGCCGGGGGGGTCTCAGGGAGCTGAGCTTGTGAGCTGTAATCATTTTGAAACGTTTAGTTGTATTAAATTTAATGTAAACACAATGAGCGAACAGTTGTCTGAGTGCACTCATGTGGCAGCTCCCCCTGGGCTTCTTGGTCCTGCATGTTTGAGAATTTCGACCATGACAAGTGGTGTGAAATTCTTCAATTCTTCAGGGACAAATGAAAAAAACCCTTTTGTCCCTTGTCCGCTTACTGGACACGACTCACAAATACACGACTCACGGCTCCATTTGCTTTAAACACATGAGCGATTTTAAGAAACGTGTTTGCACTGGGAGTGAGCACAATAACAGTGTAAAGAAAGACTAAAGCTCCACGTTCATAGTGGGTCTGAGGCATGAGTGGACCTGCACAAAGCCTGCTTACACACAAGAAGGATGTCCTTTTATTGTTTTCCCCCCTCTGAAGTTGCTATTTATTGAAGAAATTACTTTCAAATAAAGGTTAAATCCAGCTGGAGGGGCCCTTCCAAACATAATCAGAATGGAGGAAGTAGTTCTATCAGCTCTTAATCAAGAGGAAGCTTCCTAAAACAGGCGGTAAGTGGTTTAGATCTGTTTCCAGCCTCGCGGACAGACTGGCTTCACTGCTGCTTCACTGCTATCTATCTATCTATCTATCTATCTATCTATCTATCTATCTATCTATCTATCTATCTATGTGTGTGCGTGTGCGTGTGCGTGTGCGTGTGCGTGTGTGTGTGTGTGTGTATATATACACACACATGCTGGCAGCTCTGGTGCAGTTCCCAGCTGTAACCTGCTGGGGGCAGCAAACCGTTGCGCTTCAAGCAAAGGCGAAAATACATTTAATTTCGTATATCTGAAACATGAAGGTTCCGATTAAAAGCATACCTTAAACATTAATATCATCTACAATCTAAAATACAAACATTGACCCAGGACTCGTTGCCAGCTCATTGCAGGGCTACCAACCATGGATTGAATTCAGGAATAAATGATCTACCTGGCTGGAGCAGCAGCACAGTATCTTTACCATGTTTATTGAATCCATCGATCTGTCTGATCAATGGCCATTTGTCCATCATGTTCATCTGCTTTGCTTCCGTTTCCCCATTGGAGAGATCAGAATTTTGAGTTTATAGCTGTGCTTGTGCTACAGAGCACAAACATTTCCTTCTTCACATGTGCTGGATGGTAGAAATGAACATGCATTTTTAACTTATGTGTTCAATATAAACTTAGTGATGTCCATCATCACCTTCAAATGTAGCTTTAAGGTCACTTCTGCCTTAATCACTGTTTGTTTTGTCTCCACTGAAGCCACATAAGCCTTTCGATATTGCCATTTCCCCATAATAGGTCTGCTTAATTTACTGTCTGCAACATTTCCATTAATATTATTGACTAAGACAGCAAGCCGATTGTAGCGTGTGGTAAACAGTGCTGAAAATAGATCGTAAATAATGTCAGGGGCTTATGTAAGTGACAGAGGCGGCAGCATTTCTGCAATTTAATAATTCCTAAGAGCCAGTAAACGATCCTCACAAATGCCACGCAGGTATTAAAAGCGCGATAGCTTCCGTTATTTCCAGTGCTGCAGCAATTAAACAGTTGGATCCTGCTTAATATCCAATTTCCTGCCACGTCTCTAACACTAATGCCGCTACTCCAGACTGGTTTGAAGCTGTTGAAGTTGCTCAGCCTTCCAAAAGTTTAGAATGCTGCATTTATTGCAATATTGCATTATTAACACGTCTTCTGGGTCATGCCCCCCCCTCTTCTACCACACGATGGCGATATTGCATCAGCTTTAGCGGCCAAATCAGACGGGAAACAGGGTGGGGGTGTTCGGGCGGGGGCACCCAGAGGTCACTTCTAACCGTAAAGTAAATCACGTTGGACAATAAATTGAATTCCTGTTCCACGGCTTTCAGACACAGTCACACCCTATGGAACAGTTTCACTTTGGGGAGGATGAATCATCCACTTAAAGAGATCTGATGTTGGAAGAAACCACACGAAACACTGACGTGAAGAGTCCTGTTCCCACTTGGCCTGCGGCTAAATATTTGGAAAACTGACCATATAAACACACAGATATTTGCAGATAAAAATGATGGTTTTATAGGCCTGATGTAAAACCCTGTAAACCAATTATTTAATTCATGGAGTTATGTCGGGGTCCATTTCGGTGTTGACTGGTACAGATTGGTCATTTGGAACAACTGTCGGTGTCAAGAGGTGTCTATTTACAGCGGGGGGGGTGGGGGGGGGGGGGGGGGGGGGGGGGGGGGGGGGGGGGGGGTTGTCCCGTGACTGTCGCCACCCTCGGTGGCACCTCCACTTGCCTGTGGCCTCGTTGGCACCAGATCCCCTGCAGTACAGCAACCTGGCGCTGGTCTGCGCACTGCAGCTTTCAGGCCTGCGACCGCCTGTGCCGAGGTGAGCGCACTCCGGAAATCCAAATACCGTCTTTTCAAAATAAATGCCACACGAGCCGCTCTCACCGAAAAACACGCCGTTTTGTGGGGGATAGGACAACCGTCCAGCACCCGACAACGGTACCAACTCGATAACTAACAGAATCGCCACCTGACGAACAATTCCAACAGGAAAATTTGCCTTTGCCAGTTCACAAAGGGCGAACATTCCTTTAATTTGAAAAGCATCGCCCGGATGTGACTCGTCTTCTTTCGGGTTCGCTTTGACACCGGCCATCCAGCAAAGAGCAGCTCTGACTGCCGTACACAGGCGTCCCAGCTCTCAGTTCCTGTTTCCGTCGCAGCTTTTCGACTCACTTCTGTGGAGCAACACATCTCGGCTGCGACAGTCCCGTCCTCTGCAGATGCCGCCGGGAGTCGGGGAGTCACTAAGGTACGTGCTCCCAACGCCGCTGCGTGACGGTAATGTGCGGTGCTCATCCCGCAGATCACCCCGCTTCATCCCGGCCTGTTGACTGCGTCGCTGCTCAGATCACGGCGACAAAATAGCGGTCACGGTGGGCAGGAATTCCTGGTCCCGTTACCCCTCCGTTTAGCCCGGTGATCCGCTGATGTGCGGCTGTGCGCTTCACCCCAACGCGCAACCCAAGGAGCGCTCTCCTTTGTTGGCCAAACGCGTCTGAGGAAGAAGCAAGTGGGCATGTAGGGAAACAGTTTCCAGCCCATCCGTTAGCCTGAGCCTGCTTCCAGTACCGCAGCATTACCTGGGCTGGCCTCTGTCAATGGTTAAACTGGAACCCCCAGACGACCGTGCTCATGGGTGTAGCTCACCAGCTGGCGTTTGATTTCTGGTTTGCTGCTGATAATGGATGTGAGACGCCTTGAACCTGCGCGTATCGTGTGGGAATACCAAGCATGGGGGGGGGGGGGGGGTGACACTTGTTTTCATCAGTCGGGGATCTTCTGGTTGTGGCGCTTTACGCAGGACGAGCAGACAAAAACAGCTGCCGGTGCTTCCGCTCCGGTGCACCGAATCAGGAACCAGGAATAGCTCCGGAATGATGTGCACAGACGGGCGTGCGTCCGTTTCCAGAATGTGGAAGTGTGGTTAATGTGTAATAAGGCCTTGTGATTGTGACCAGCTCAGACACCCTGACCCACCGTGGGCGGAGGGAGATTTGCTACACACACGCACACGCACACGCACACACGGCTGATGAAAACGTAGACGTCAGTGCCCGCATATGCAGGGTATTCAGCGGCCGGTGCGTCTTGTCTGATGGTGTCAGGCATCATTGCTGGCCAGGCTGGAGCTCCAGTCCCCGGGAGGGCCACGCACTGAAAAATGTATGGCTCCAATGTGCATTCCACTTGAAGGATGGCTGTAATATTCTCTCAGCAGAAGTCCGAGCACATTATGGGACAGTGTGTGGCGAGGCTCTTTCAAACTAATTTCAGATGACAGCTTCTGGTGGGGGGGGGGGGGGGGGGGGGGGGGGGGGGTGGAATAAGTGCAGCGTCTCATCGCTTTTGCATGAAATCAATTTGTGATATGGATGATGTAAGTGTCGCTTAAACACACACACACAGGCGGGCACACACACACACTCACTTCACTTGGCTCCCTGTCTGCAGCTGATATTACAAGACATTTTTCATCCCTGCTTATATGATTCTTTTGTTTCTTTAGTGTCTGACAGCCATCGATCGGAGGCTTGTCTTGGTAAGTGATGCTATTGGGCAGAAAAACTCCAATCACTTTGCATCCCAGACCCATTGTTTTGGACGTATTGGTTGACTGAGGAGTTATGGATTTGGTTTGGTGGCTTTAACTCTTACAAGTGAACAGCAGATGCAATGTTGCTGTGGCGGCCTAATCCGATGGAATGGTTTCTACCCTTTTCAACTGTCGGGGGGGGGGGGGGGGGGGGGGATCACCTCACCTTGCGCTGACCACAGTTGTACGCGTCCAAAAAATAAAATAAAACCCTTTGAATTCTTGAATCAGGGAGCCTAGGCCATGATGGATTAAACATACCGGTGGAAAATCTTTATTGTATTGATTACATAATGTAATTAACTGATAATGCACAATAATGTAACAATGGTGAGTGGAAATCCATGTCATTAACCCATTCCGGACTGGATTCAGAATCCTACGGAGAACAGGGGAGAAACAAGATGGCTTTGCTGAAATTCTAGGAATTCTTCAGCTAATTCAGAACCTCTGAGGATCTCTGCGCTGCCACAGTGGTAGAGGTAACAATTCATGGCGTCTCCGAAGCGCTTGTTAGGATTCAGGTTGGGCCAGGCAATCCAGAGCGAGGAAGCCTTCAACAGCCAGGAACTGCAGCGCGTGACCCTCGGGGTCACTGCGCCAGCAGCAGTCTCACCAGGTCTCAGGATCTTCTCCTGGCTCCTAATAGCCGTCAGGGTATGTTTGGCCTGCGTGCTGAGCTCTCTGAAACCCTCCGAGGTCCCAGACCATCACCAAGGAGTCTCAGTTTGGGCAGAAACTGAGACTCATTTGACAGGGCTCTGGTGGTCCTCCTCCTCCTTCTGAACACTCACATCCCTTTATAGATGCTGTGTCTTTCTTTTTTCTTTCCTTCGCACGTGCCGTAAAACCAGGGTTTTCTCTTCCTCTGAACCTCTCCCTGTTTTTCTTCCTCTTGGCACCCATCAGCCATGTTTACCATCACTCCGTCTTTTGCTCCTGACTAATGATTCCATTAGTCTTGCTGTGCCACAGAGATGCAGCGTGCTGAACATAATGGGCGGTGACTCAATTCATACTTTTATCTGTAATTGTGCACATTGTGCATGTTAGTCACATGGTGAGCATCTCTGGTCTCTGTTTACCACAGCCACCAATCGTTTGTGTTTTGGGAATTTCAGTTTCATTTAAACAGCTGCTCAGTTTGTTTTAGTTCTGTGTGCAGAACCAGTTTGTCAACATATAACATCTAATTTCAGGTTTCAGAGTGTTTTTCGGTGCTCTTTAGTGTAGACTCTTTGCATAAAGTTGAGCTTCGTTGTTTTCGAATGTGCAAAGATGTCCCAGCTGCATCTTCACCAGATGGAGGACACTAGATGGCTGCACCAATGGAGAAGGCTTTTAGATGAGATGTTCGCCGGTTTGTGGGGTTCGTACTACAAACACTAACAATATTGATGTGAAGAGGCTGAGATTGGACAGCGCTTGCAGCAGGCTGCATTAGTAACGCTATAAAAGGGGAGAGGCACATCCAGCATTGTTTTGTTTGTATTGTTAATCTATGCGCAGGGTATTTCTGTTCCCTGGTTCGGGGCTGTATCGCTGTGAATAGACCAGAATCTGTTCAAGAGAAGCTGTTGCCTTTGTTGTTCCTGCTTTGGGGAACAGAAGCACTGAAACACAAATATACACGACCGCACCTCTCTATATAAGTCTGCACCCTCTGAATATACAGTATATTTTGTCTCTCTCTGCCTCTAGAGTCTTAAACAATAAAAGGGAAGCAGAAATATTTAGGACATTCATTTGTGTTGAAATATGTGTCGGACTGAATTTTGAGTTAAATATGTTGTCTGAAATTGCTGGATGCAGCTTTCTAAAGGGCACAACTGTCTGGGGAAAAAAAAAAATCCACTACCTACTGGAATTTTCTGCTCCAATCCTACTGGAGAGCTGTTATTATCCATATAGTAAGACAGAGCGTCTGTCCAGTGATGGTAAGAGCCAATCAGAGGGTGTGTGTGGGACGGGGTTTCCATGGAGAATAGCAGGCCGGGGCCATGAGGCTGCCGAAGCTCGGCTTGAGCAGCATGCAGCTTGATCCAGCCTGATAGTGTCCTCCAGCAGCGCAGAAAGAAAAGGGCCCCGGCAGGCCTGCCCCTCTGCCCGACTGTCTAAACGTCTCACAGCCTGTCTACCTGTTTTTTTTCCAGTAAAACGTTGTCACAGAATGAAAGAAGGGGGCTAAGTAGCAACACAGAGGGGCACAACAGAAGCCTGGAAACGTGGAATCAGGTGGGGCTTGTGTTTGGACTGGCCCCTCCCACTGCCTTTGGTGGATTTGGAGGCATGTTTGGGTCGGGGCTAGACCGGTTGGGAGTTCTTGACCTGTAACCACCCTTGAACGCTGCGCTGCTTCAACTGTGTTTGGCCCTGCGGGGAAGCCAGGAGGCCGCTTTGGACTCGCATCAGAAAGGATACTCGTCTTATTTTGTGCATGTGTGCGCCTGTGCGTGGGCGCGAGCGTCACATTTATGCATGTGTTTATGCATTTTGGCTTATCTTGAGGAGCTATCGCTGCCTCAGCCTGAGGTAGGAAGTGAGTCTTTTGGTATTTGTCCACAGCTCATTGGAGCCATCAAGACGTGGCTGTGTGCTCATCCACATTCAGTTCTCTACTTCATCTTTTTTGTGGGGGGTTGAAGCTCCGAAGGGGCCTTGTTGCCCAAGCGCTATACTGCATTTGCATTCGTTTGGGCATAAAATGTGTAGCTGAATTTATTCAACTATGCTTTTTTCTGAGCAAGAGGTCATAAGGTTCTCCAGTGCCAGTTTGTCCAGCATGTGAAATATAGAATGTTGCAGAATATTTAAAATCATGAAAACCTTGAGTGTACCGGTCCTGGAGGCAACAGTTCACACAGGGGCCACATCAGCACAAAGTACCGCCTGGCAACACAGTGTGGAGTGTGGAGCTTTAAAGTGCTGGTTAGTTATTGTAAACACGAGCAATGTAAAGGTCGTCGGCAACAGGGTGTGGAAGCTCATTTCCAGGAGTCCAGGAGTTGTCTCCGGGTGTGTGTATTGATTAGTGAAGCCAGGGTGGCTGTGGCCCACATGGGTGTTTAAACTCATCCACCAGCTCCCAAAAGCAGGCGCCTCCTGCAAAGTCCACTGACGAACAGTAAACGTGACCCATCAACCCGCTCTTATCAGCACCTCTGAGTCCACAGCTCAGGCCGGGATCAGAGCCGGGCTGGAAAGAATTCCGGAATGGTGCTGAGAGTTTCCTGGAGCTTTTGTTCCCTGCAGTGTCTGACCTGAAACATGAGCTCAGGCGCACTTTGGCCTCAAAAGGTTTAAGTGTAGAGTGGGAAGGCACACTTCTACAGACATATACCTGGATGGGACGGGGGATTTAGAGCAAAGAGGGGCCAGATGGGCGTGGAAAGGAAATTAAAAAAGCAAGGCCGTAAATTGGGACAGCTGCACGGCTCCAGGCATCAGCAGCAAGACCACTGACCTCGTATCCACTCCACCTCTCCTCTATCTCAACTAAAAAAAAAGCAAAACAAAAATAGTGTGCCAGAGAGGCCGAAGCTGGCTATTAGGATCACAGTGACAATAGCCAAAATTCCCTCTGTAGCCAGAAAGCAAAGGCCTGAAATGATGCTCTCGCGGTAATAGAAAATAGAAAACCGAGCTCCTCTGACAGAATGGGTGCAGTTCCCACAAAAGGTGTGTGACAGGCCTGCCCCTCCGCCAGGGGTGGCAGATATTATTCTGTTTTCAACAGGCAACTCAGATTCCCAGCTCTGCTCACACATGGGGAGCTGAAAGGCTTCCATTTAGCCACTGGTATCCGAGCCTGCGCTGGCAAGTGCTGGACGGTCTGTACTTGACCTCTACATGGGTCCGGGGACAGCTCAGCCCCGGGCCCTTGTTAAGTGGGATCTGGATCATGATGAAAAGCCCGCTTTCTTGTTTTTATTCTTATTTGCGCCACTGGTCCCACTGCAGGTTTGTTTGAAGTGTTGACACCCAAGGGTTGTTGTTCAGGTCTTCATTTCTTTCTGGGATCTCCTTTGGGAGGTGAAAGTCCACATTCACTTGTCTCTCTTCATCCCCGTATCTGAAAGAATTTGGCATTTCTGTAATAAATGAACAGGCGGTCTGGTGGACAAGCTTTTGATTGGTATCAAAGGGCTCGTTGTCGGTGTGCGTGTGGTGTGTGCGGTCTGTGTTACAGATGGTTGGTGGGGTAGCGTAGGGACTCGGGATCGCAGAGGATTGGCCTGATTGGATTTCCACCGTGGGAGTCATGTCACCTGACCAGCGTGGTGCACCGGGAGACGGCGGGGTGGCAATCAGACGGCAGCTACAAGTGAGGCAGCATCTGCATCCGAACGTCAGTGCACGATGAGCTCAGCTTTACTATTGTTATTTATTATTACACACCGCACACACCGGGATGTGCATGTGACACCTGAGTGATGATATAGAGCCTTTATCAGAAATATAAGTGAAAGCTAATGAGAGAGAGAGAGAGAGAGCAAGGGGGGTGACAGATTTCAGATGGTTGGCGCTTGTTGAAAATATGAGCTGTCGGCGTTTCGAGACCTGTTTTTGTGACGAATGAGAGCGACCTGCTGGACCAATGACGTCTGGACGACCTGAACAGTTCACCAGAATTCATTTAGCCCAACTAAGATGAGTGTGTGGCTGTAATGTCAGATTGTTATAGCAATGGTTTTACAGTTATTCGATATCAAAGTTCCAGTCATCATCAGAGACAGTTTTAATCTGACGACCAGTCGGCAGGCTGTGATGATACGCGTTCCTTGTGTATTTTCTTTTTAAAAAAGCCACGTAGGAGAAGAGTGCTATTAAGATATCTTTAGTTTAATTGAATACTGAAGCACTGTCAAATAAAAATGATATCATTTGAATATGCAGACAGTAATTGGCTACAACAGAAGCTGGTTGTCAGGCCTTTTGTCTGGCGGATTGTTGAGAAGCTCATTGCGAAATATAGGAAATCACTGAGAGCTGGCAAAAAACCAGCGGCTGCAACAACACGATCACGATAATATCGCCACCTCCGGCATGCATTGTTGCCCGTATCGATTGTTTCATTTCGTTCCGGTCTTTCTCTCTGCATGGCGCCGTGTTTTCAGGTTGTACGTTTCTCTGCCGTCTTTCTCCAATGTTGGATCGGACCCGGGCGCTTACAAGCGTGCGGAGGGCTAGATTACAACGGTCGATGTCCGAAGCCGTGTCCTCCCCGTGCTCGTCACGACCTCAGGAGCTCTTTCTGGAAGGTTTTGCAGAAAATGACGTGTCGTGGTGTGAGGATGAAGTTTTGATCACCCGCGCTGTTCGTTCACTAGACTCAGAGTAACCACGCAAACAACTGGAGTCCTTTGCAAAGGGGGAGCCGAGCAGCAGTTCAAGCTTCCTCTGTCAACTCCGTTCGTCTGCTGCTCGCTCACCTGTTTTATTGGTGCAAACAGAAAGGGTGTCTAAACAGGATATCATAATTCATTGTCTTCTGACATCTTTACAAACTTCTCTAATCCTGACCAACAGGATACATCTGAGTGCTGAGCTTGATAGTAAGCAGCTTCAGCACTTTTACGACACTCTCATGTTCTTCCTTTCCTATCAACATTCCTCAAACACTCAAAGTCTACATACAATAGCATTTAAAGATAATACTAATAACAACAATAACAATAATCCTTCTCACATTTCCCTCCTGTTTATCGTTAAATGCGTCTAGATTTTCATTGTCAGTATTACATCTTTACATTTTCATGAAATTTCAATGCATTACGTCATTTTCCTAGAAACACATTTCTTACACTCAGAATTCAACATGTGTACAGCTTAAGACATCTTGAACATTTCTTTTACATCTTGTATTACATTGATCCATTCTTCTTCCGATTCCTCTTCATCGTCGTCCAGTAGAGATTGTTCTTCCACCACAATCAGGAAGAACAACTTCATTTCCTTTTAGAGCTTCTTCTCAGGTTCCGACGGGGTTCAGCCGTTGCTGGACCTATACAGGCCGTCAGCCGTTTACGGAGAGTCCGCCACTGCTCCCTCGCCTTCACCTGGAAGAATTCTCTGTTTCTTACAATGGGAAAGGTGTATCCACGACAGTTTCCCGTCCACTCGAACTGCAGTCTTTGTGGTCAGCTGTACTTGATAAGGACCTTCCCATCTAGGCGTGTTCCACCTCTTCCGCACAAACTTCTTCACCCACACGTAGTCGCCCGGTTGAATGGGTTCCTGGGGGGTGGAATCTGTGGAAGACACAGGACTAGGCAGAACATTTACAGTATTCACACATCGGTTGAGTAACACTTTTTTCAGATAATCTGCTATTGTTTCCTCAACATGTTCTAACTCATTTGTTGTTGCAAAGTATGGTAGGCAATAAGGCCGCCCATATAATGCTTCAAAGGGTGTGATGCCTGTTTTCTTGTGTGGTGTTATGTGCATCCATAATTTCACCAGGTCAAGACAAAACATCCAGTTCTTTCCTGTCTCGTCCATACACTTCTTCAGTCTGTTCTTAATAGTACCGTTGACTCTTTCAACCAACCCTGCACTCTGAGGGTGGTATGCGCAGTGATTCTTCAAATCAATGTCCAAAGTTACTCCTACAGTTTTCACTATCTCATTTACAAAATGGCTTCCATTGTCGCTCCAGATGACCTTCGGGATGCCAAACCTGGGAATGATTTCTCTACATAGGACTTTTGCCACTGTCAGTGCATCTGCTTTTGCCGTGGGGAAAATTTCTACCCACCTAGTAAATCCATCTAACACTACTAGACAATATTGTTTACCTTCACATGGTGTTAGCTGAATAAAATCTAGAAAAACTGTGTGAAATGGATGATTTGGCAATGGTGTAGTGCCTGCAGGGGCCTTAAGGGCTCCCTGTGGGCTGTGTTTTACACAAATAACACATTGTGAACAAAAAATTTTTAAGTATGTATGAAGTCCTATAGTGTAATAATGTTCATTAACCATCTGTACCATCCCTCCTGTTGAGACATGGCATGGCCCATGGCTCACTAATGCTGCCCATTTATGCATATTTCGGGGAAGGATTGGTTTGTTTCCTATGGTTAATAGTCCTTTATCATCCAGTTTGGCTCCTCGCTTCTTCCATGTGGCCTTTTCCTTTTCTGGAGCACTTTGTTGCATTTCTTTTAGAATATCATTATCTGCAGGTTCTAGGCTAAATGATTCTTCCTCACCATTATCAAGAAGTGTGTTGTTATTTGCTGCAGCCTTTGCGGCTCTGTCAGCAAAGGCATTGCCTTGTGAGACTGCGTCTGTGTTGTTAGTATGTGCAGTGCATTTACATACAGCTATTTTGCGTGGCTGCTGTATTGCAGCTAATAACTTTTTTAACAGTTCTGCATGCATGACCGGTTTGCCCGTCGAAGTTTTCATCCCTCTTATATTCCATTGTTGAGCAAACACAAACAACGTGGAAAAAGCATATTGACTATCTGTGTAAATGGTAACATCTTGTCCTTTGCTTAATTCACAAGCACGTGTGAGTGCGACAAGTTCTGCAGCAAGTGATTTCGCCTCCACCACCTCAGTTGCTGTGACTACTGCATAGGCAGTTCTAGTGCGTCCACAGTCATCCTTTCTCGATGATCCATCCACAAAGAGTGTCTGTCCTGTAGTCAACGCGACATCACTGTGATCTGGTCGCGGCAGGACCTTGGTGGAGACCTCATCCAGGCAGTTGTGCTGGTGTCCCTCTTCTGCGGTGGGTAGCAGCATCGCTGGGTTTAAGATTGTGCAGCGACGAATCGTCAGATTCGGCTGAGACAGCAACACTGCCATGCAGGAAAGATGACGTGCGGGCGACAGGAACGCTATCTTACTTTGTAGCAGCAGTATTGACACTGCATGTGGAACTAGCAAAGTTAGCTCATGATATAGCACCACTCCTGCGGAGGCTTTTACTGCCTCAGACGCTGCCACCACTGCTTTAACGCATGGTGGGAGTGCACAAGCTACGGGATCTAGCTTGTGGGAGTAGTAGGCTACTGGCTGCCTCTTATCTCCGTGCTTCTGCAACAAAACTGAAGTCATAAAGTCACCCTTGCAATCCACGACCTGCTCAAAAGGCTTCTGATAGTCTGGCAGCTTTAACACTCCAGCACTTACAAGGGCCTGTTTTATGTACACAAATGCTTCTTCAGCTTCAGGGGTCCATGTTAACACATCAGTCATTGCTAAGGGATTATCATACATCAATGCTTGTAAAGGGGCAGTTATTTTCGCATAATCTAAGATCCATGATCTGCAAAAATTCACAAGTCCTAAGAATGACATCATCTGCTTCTTTGTTTTTGGTTTTGGAGCATCAAGCACTGCTGTTTTCCTCGACTCAAGAATAGCTCTTCCATTATGTGTCAAAACATGGCCCAGATAAACCACTTCCTGCTTCACCAGTTGCAGTTTGCTTTTGCTTAATTTATGGCCTTGAGAGGCTAGCCAGTGTAGCAATGCTAGCGTGTCTGACCAACAATCTGCCTCTGTTTTTGACGCCATGAGGATGTCATCCACGTAGACGAGGATTTGACTTCCACACGGAGGTTTAAACTTAGCTAATGATGACATCATTACTTGAGAAAAGATTGTGGGACTCTCACAGTAGCCCTGAGGTAACCTTGTCCAGGTATACCTCCGTCCTTGAAACGTAAATGCAAACCAAAACTGGCTGTCTGGATGTACTGGTACAGAGAAAAATGCATTGGATACATCTATCACCGTGTACCACTGATGTTCAGGGTTTAAGTCATTCAGCAGAGTGTATGGATCTGCGACTAAGGGAGACCTAGGGACCACTGCAGCGTTTACAGCTTGCAGGTCCTGCACCATCCGCCAGCCGGTAGATGGTGGTGACTTCCTTACTGGAAATAGGGGTGTATTTACAGGGGATTCAGGACACTCTCTGATGACTCCTGCTTTAAGCAGTGAGTTAAATATCAGAACAATACCCTCCTGTGCATCAGTCTTAAGGGGATATTGTCTCTGAAATGGTCTATAATCTGATTTAGGGATTATTTTTACAGGTTCTGATCCTTTTATAAGACCTACATCTGCAGGTCCTTCCGACCATAATTCAGGGGGAAGCTCTTTCAGCTTCTCCTCTTCCTCCTGCGTGAGGAAGATGTTTTCTTCTCATGAACTCTGGTCTGTGAGGTGCGTTGCTGGATGTGTCAGCAACCATGTTTTAAGGGGAATACGCCACACCTGGAACTGATCATTAAAATCAACCTCACCCTTAGGCCTATAGGGCAGGCTGCTCCAGTGTTTTACATCACATCCCAAGTCTTGCCATCTTTTCTTAAGCGGTTTAGCAATAGAAACATGTGGTACAGAACCTGACACTTTGAATAGTGCTGCTGCTTCGGCGGAAAGGCTTCCTGCCGTGCAGACAGCTGTCTGACCACACACATATAGATGCATAATTACAATCATTTGTGGATCTTTAAGTTTAGCAAACTTCTCTGCATATCTTGATGTGCCGTGTGAGTCTGATTTACAGAATCCACCTATGCGCTCCACGTGCATGGTTACATGCAAGTCAGCTTGATTGTGGAGCTGGGCTTCAGGCTGTAAGTATGACAGAGCTTTACCATATATCATAGTGATTGGGTCAGAGAATGGAGGGGGCTGCTTTTCAGGAATGTTGAGTGACCAAAATTTACTGCACGTCCCTCCTTCCCTTACCCACAGATTAACCATTCTATCTACAGACCACATTCCTTCGGCTGTAGTGCGAATCATCAACTGAAGCTGAGAGATAAGATCTCTTCCTAACAAATTTACGGGACATGTGGTGGAGATCACGAAAGGAACTTTAAGTGTGATTCCACTCACAGGGTCACAAACATCTACAGGGACTGACATTCTTTCTTTAGTTACGAGACCATTTGCTGATCTCACAAAAATCTGTGTAGAAGTTGGCTTTAGAGCTATTGGATCTCTAATTACTGATTTACCTGCACCCGTGTCTACCAAAAATGTTAAAGAATTGCCTAACACGGTCAGTTGTATTTCTGGTTTGCCTTCAGCAAACAGGAAGATGGTTTCTAAATCTAAAACATCTTCTAGGTCTTCTTTTTCAAATTGATCAAATTTTGTGCCCTGATTTGTTTTAATTTTTGTGACATCTTTTTCCAGTTCTAGTCATTGTTGAGGTGGATTAGAACCTTGCTGCTGTCCTCTATTGTATCTCTGGTCACGTTGTTTCTTTCTGCAATCACGTTCCCAGTGTCCATAATTTTTACAATAATGACACTGATCATTTTCACGGGAATTGCCTCCTCCTCCCCTTCCGCCTCGGCCTCGCCCACGCCCTCGGCCTCGGCTTGGGAAAGGATTGGCATTGAAAAACATGCCTGTTAATTGGTTCTTACTTTTTTGGCATTGTCTTTCAGCATGCATAGCATGTTGTTCATAGCGGCCTAGGTTACAAATTCCGAAATCAACTAACTGTCTCTCTACCCAGGTTTTTATCTCTGATTTTGATCCCCCATGTATAGCTTGCTTTAACTGCTGTTGGTAGGGACCTTCTGGATCTTCCGCATACGGAATTCCACTATTTTTCCGGAACACATCTTTCATTCTCATGCTATAGTCTTCAAAACTTTCGTCAGTCTTTTGTCTTGTGGCCGTAATGGCGCTGTAGTCAGCTCGTCTGGTAAAAGTAGTTTGCATGCGCTCGTACAGTCTGTCAAGTCTGTCATTTAGTTCTTGGCTGCCAGGCTGCCATGGTTGTTGAGTGGCTGGATCCACTGGGACCCAATCTCCTCTAACAGTGCCCCATTTCTTGCCATTAACGCACATGAGGACTTGCTGGGTTTCTCTTTTTCTTGATTTTGTTTTTCTCTTCTATATTTTGATTCAGTGAGCCAGAGGTGACATTGTGTCAACCCCACATTTACTTTTGGATGTTTCTTTCCATATTCTATTAAATCTTCTTTTAATTTTATAATATTGCCTGGCCTGTCTAAGTTACCATCCCAATCGAACTTAGTCATCCACAGCTGAACATATGAGCATGAACCTGGATATTTGTCTTCCATGTGTTTACATGATGCTGGGATTTCGAATTCAGCACCTTTTGTGGAATGTTGGTTGCCCATGTGTGCACTTTATTTATCAGTTTTTATGTATTTGAGTGGAGACGCCTGATCTCCCGACTGAACAACCCTCAATCCCTACAGGATATCTAGTTCAGTCCCTCCGCCGTGGCCTTATAACCCCTCTTTTTTAATCAGGAGAGTATACACCAAGCTTCTACCTCCGAGGAGGCGGGTGTATCTTGCCTCTGCTTCTCTCCTGATGACCAGGCAGGTAATACCGCGGTATATTCCGTGTAGCGCTTTTTGTGTTTTATACTCACTCCGTTGCTTCTATGGTTTCTCTCTGAGTTGTTTTGGTGCCTTCTTCCCGTCACTGGAGATGGTCGCCCTGGGAGGGACGAAGACCGGCCTTCCGTCAACTCGTGATGAAAGGTCTTTCGATTCGGACGTCTTTTTGACTCCGGCTGTGCACAGACTTCGGCGTTCGGTCGTCCCACGGCGCTCCTCTCCAGGTCTTGGGATCCGGCTCGAAGGACCAAATTTTGTGAGGATGAAGTTTTGATCACCCACGCTGTTCGTTCACTAGACTCAGAGTAACCACGCAAACAACTGGAGTCCTTTGCAAAGGGGGAGCCGAGCAGCAGTTCAAGCTTCCTCTGTCAACTCCGTTCGTCTGCTGCTCGCTCACCTGTTTTATTGGTGCAAACAGAAAGGGTGTCTAAACAGGATATCATAATTCATTGTCTTCTGACATCTTTACAAACTTCTCTAATCCTGACCAACAGGATACATCTGAGTGCTGAGCTTGATAGTAAGCAGCTTCAGCACTTTTACGACACTCTCATGTTCTTCCTTTCCTATCAACATTCCTCAAACACTCAAAGTCTACATACAATAGCATTTAAAGATAATACTAATAACAACAATAACAATAATCCTTCTCACAGTGGGGCAAATGTGAGCGGACCAGAATTTGA
The DNA here is from genome assembly GCF_901000725.2 of Takifugu rubripes. Taxonomy (NCBI): domain Eukaryota; kingdom Metazoa; phylum Chordata; class Actinopteri; order Tetraodontiformes; family Tetraodontidae; genus Takifugu; species Takifugu rubripes. Next base: position 10,124,390 of record NC_042300.1, on the reverse strand, counting down.
TGGTCAGGGGTTAAAGGTCATGGTGGTTGTGATGCTGCTGCCCCGTTGGGTTTGATTTTGTTTTGCCAGAGGATGACTGAATTCATATATCTGCCTGATTGCATATCCACTGAAGGGATCCCACAAATGTAGAAAAATGTCCTGTCAGACCCAGATTTCAGACAGGATGCTGTTTTCAGCGTATTCGGGATTTAACCGAAATTCAAAATCTGCACTTCAGGCTAAAAAAATGACCATTAAATCAAACAATGTTTCAGTTACAACCTAGATTGGACGACCCATGTTCCCTATCCGATACTTTGCTAATACAGTAAAAAAAAAAGAACACACCCAAGTGGTTCCATAAGGTTTTCTTTATTCATAATAATAATAATAAATAATAATAATAATAATAATAATAATAATAATATTGAAATGAAACGTTGAACAGATCTATGTGTTACCATTTATTTATACTTGTAGCACCACCTGCTGGTGACAGGAGGTTTTCTGCTTTGATGTACACTAAAAAGAGGAAACGTTCATAGGTCAGAACTGGTAAAAAACCAAATCGGCATTATTAGATCGGTCCCCGGAATAGCAGACCATCATTTTGGAAAATGAACAGAAACATGGCCAGTTTGCTGACACTGAATGTGCTTCAGAGACCCTTGATGATGTTTTGGACTTTTACACTTTTGTGGTGTTTACAGCTTGGAGGTCTAGACAATATAACTTCAAATCACTACACAATGGTAGTTGTCCAGGCTCCGTCTTCATGGTTACAAAGACGGCTCATCTCTGTGTTTCAGTGGACTAAATTGGGCTTCTGTGCAATTATGATTTAATTACACGTAGAACATTTTGTTAACATTTAATTATCTTACTCCATTAATATTTAATGCTCTCTTTGGCTGAGAGGCTACAATGGTTCAAAACAAGCTCCATTTGCTGAAATGGCTGCAACAGAAGACGTGACGCAACCATTGCTTTGACATAGCCGTGCGCCCGCAGTGCATTAGAAGAATAGATTTTATGTTAAAATAACAATAGATGTAATGTGAAATGTTTCCAGGAGCATCTTGTTGGCCTTTTCGCTGGAATTTCTCCCAACGGACCTTTCAGTAATGTCGAATTTCTTGTTACTTTATGATATTTCTGGATATTAAGGGCTTCTTCCTTGCCAGGAATGTCATATCCAATCTTCCATTTATCCATCTGGTGTATTTATGATGCTATTTTGCAGGAATTGCAATGCAGCTACTGCATTCTTCTTATACAGTAATGCCAATATTAATGTCTCTACCATATTCAGACGTTCTTGGCAGGTACCTTAGATGTAGTTTCAGTCCTTCCAACATTTGTGTTCATTCCCATTTTATGAACATTCCGTTATTACTAACTTCTCATTGTAAACACGTTTTAACATTTTGTTCATTTTTAATTGTTAAACATCGAGAGACTACTGCTTGGTGCCAGCTAGTGTTTCACAAGAATATTCCCAATATGGTGGGTTCTGTAACCCTTTGGCTGCTCGTTTGGTTCCCATTATTGTTATTCCTATTGATTTACCCCGGAGGTGACACACTTGAGCGGATAGCATGGTTTATATAGGCTCCTACTTTAGCTGACCTTGTGATTCTTTTACTGCCTGATTAAAGAAGATGCAAAAGGCCTTACAGAACATCCTTAAATCTGGACTCTGTTCCCTGTTTGTGGTCTGCTGAGAAAATAAGTAGGGGGGAAATGACACGTGTAATAAAGACAAGTGAGTAGCAACAGCTTAGCATGAGCAAGGTTATTTAAATATAGCACAGGAACAGTATTCCAGCTACTGGCTCCTTCTATTTTTTCACGTGGGTGAATAAAGTGGTAAAAGTGTCCAGAGGAGTTTGGAAAAGAGTTATCCGGGACTGGAAATGTCTGGTCCGTGAGATCTGTTGTCATGGAAACACATCAAATTTTCCTCTGTGATGTCACTGTGCACAGTCTGTCGAGTCCTCCTCCAGCATCCATGAGAGTGGCAGCGCTGGCATTCACCTTTGGCGAAGCTCGTAGCACAGCAGCGTGTGAGCGTTTGCATTTGACACGCCTGCGTCAACAAATCCCCCCCCTCCACAGTGACAGCTCCCTCCCCGCTCAGTTTCAACTTACCGCCATTCCATCTGCCGCCGCCCCACTGCTCCTCGTTGCCAGGCTCATCGGTGCTGAGAGACCCATCAGTCAGATATAAGGACCACTAGACCCGATGAGATCACACTGCAGTTCTGGTCCGCAGCGGGGACGTGGGAGCTGTAGACAGACGGGATGAGTGAGGGATCAGTGCCGTCTCTCCTGTCCATTACTGACCAAAGCTAGCTACTTTTGAAGGCCATCAAGGAGGCACTCGTGGAAGAGCCCGCCAAACATTGATTTCACTTTCATCTCACAACAACTCGCAGAGGCCCTTCAACCTCACCGCTCCCTCATTTCCTGTTCACCTGCATTTGTGCAGGAAGTGAAGAATTACAGTAGTTTAGATGGAACCAGGTCGGTTCTTTAATGCACACGTCCCAGGTTGAGGAAGCGTTTAGAGGGTTAAACCAATCCCAGGTCAAGCCTTTTTCCTTTTCCCTGATGTTAGGAGGCTGATCTGGACCCTTGCTGGCAGCTGTTAAGAGCCTTCTAGACTTTACGATCACAGCAGCATCATGGCTCCCGCTCAGCGTCCGCTCTCTTCATGCAATCAGCACCCCAATTTAGGTGCTTTCAAGTCACCGTGGCAACGTCACCCTGCAGATAATCATTGTCTTGATTTGCATAACAACAGAGAAGAAGCTTTGCTTTAATCCCACTAACACTGGACCAAGCTCCTTTGTGGCGGCTCGACTGCCGGGCTTGTCTTAACTGGGATTAGTAGCATGGGCTGCTAGTGCCCACCAGGCCACACTGGTGCGCTCACCACTCGGCGCAGTCTTTTATCCGCACTCTTAACCTTGAGTGTTTCTTACAGGTAGAAAGAGGATAACTAGTGATTTGACCCATTTACATTTGAATACTGTGTAAAAAGCTTAACTTAGCATGAGTGGCTCATTACAATCATTAACTGAAACACACTGTGATATTAAATACAGCGAGATAGCTCCCGGCACTCTCAAGATGGGATCCAACAAATGTGTTCCACGTCTCCGCTCAGCTTACAGGAATCTTCACTTGTATTTGCTGCACACTTGCAATCCACACGTGCAGAGTAATTGTTCAGATCATGTGCAAACAACAAATTGATCTGAATCACATCATTTCAACCAGATTGCCTCAGGCAGGCAAATTCTCTACTGAGGAAAGTGGGACTTGGCGCCCGCATTAGAGCTCTCGTATCGCAGTTATTATCAAATGTCATATGTGACGTACCCACAGGTGTCGTATCATAGTATCATAACTATCAGTGTCCTTATAGGGATAATATTACGGCTATCCATCTGGCGATGTCATTCTCTCAGTCACAGTGGCCAAAACAAAGCGAACAGGAAGTCATAGTGGTCGCCGTGTTTCAGCACATCGAGTCTTGTTCTTAACGCCCATGATGGCAATAACACCATCACCGCGCAGCAGCTGAGGAGGAAAGGGACCCAGAAGTTCCTGTTCCTTCGTTAATTACAGGAATACAAAGGATAGATGAGGCTCTGCTCTTCAGGGAGATGACTGTCAGGTGGAGGGGGAGCTGCTTCTCACACACAGTTTAACCCCTCCGCATAGATTAGGGCTCATTTTTATTTATTCTCAAGGACTTCTTCAAGATTCTGTGCAGGTAATCATCCAAACAGCTCCAAATGGGTCGCTAAATATAATTTGGCATAGGTTAGTATGCAGGCAGTGGCCATAATGTCTGTGGATAATGGTAGTAACAATTGTGGGAGTATATCCTGATTAAAGAGGTGCAGTCGGTATGCAGGAAACGGTGTTTTGTCAGATTTCTGCTAATTATAGCAACGTTGCTGGTAGAGGTTTAATCCTCTGGACTGTTTTTGAATAAACTGTGGAAGTATTTTAAAAGTATCACGAATTTAGAATTCTAAAAAAATATCCATTTCACGGGGAACGCTATGGTGAGTTATGAATTCAGCTTTCCCAGGAGGATGAGGATAAAGTTGGGAATAAATAAAGAGATGGAGAGAAAAAGCTTTTGCCTCCTTTCTCTGCTCCTCTCAGACTGATCGCTGGCCACGTTGAGACATTAAACGTTAAACAGGTTCTGGGAAAAATATGGATTGAGGTGTGCGAGGATGTCAGGAACGTTGGTCTGAGGTGCTTTTTTCTGCAGGGCTCGATGGTGCTTCGTTAAACAGAAATACTACATTTACAATGTTTGAATGTCTGTGTCCCACAGGGCTGTGACACTACAGTGTAGCCCCTCTGATAGGAAAATCCCCTGTTTATCCCAGATCCACGTGGGTCTCTTCGGCAGTATAAAAGGTTTGTTGCGGTCTGATAATGTCAACGGAGACCCAGCTCAGAAGGGCAGAGATTTTTTTGTGGGAGGAATAAAACATCCACGCCTCTCTGAAAACACCTAAATAAAGGCGGGTCGTTCCACATCAGAAATCCCACATCAGTGTGATAAGTTCGGTGTGAAAGCACATTTAGCCCCAAAGCTAACAGCAGTTAAGCAGTCAGTTAAAGGTGGGGGGGGGGGGGGGGGGGGCTGTTTCTTGAAGCTACAAAGCATAACGATTAAGGAGTGATGGTGGGAGGAAAGGTTTAGGGAGGAGATGCTGACTCCATAAACACACAAGCTTAAGAGGAATAATGAGAAGGAGGGGTCCTTCTAGGCCCAAGCTAATATGTGTGTAATTTACAGATGCCTCAAGAAGAAATGTCAGCAGTGTGTTTGTGTGTGTGTGTGTGTGTCTGTGTGTGTGTGTGTGTGTGAGAGAGAGAGAGACAAACCAGCCATCTCCACAGGGGATTCTTGTGGGAAAGCCTTCACAACTTCTCAAGCAAACGAGTGGTGAAGCGTAGTAAAGGAATTTGCAGGCCTCTAAGACAAGGACTGAACCACCTCAAGCGGACTTCCCTTTAAATATTAGCATTTTGAGCTATTTATCACTGTCCGTGACGATGCACAAGCGCTTCTTTGTTTCACGTTGGGTTATGTGTGCAGACTGGCTGGTTTCACGCATTGGAACTCTGGTGGGGTTATCCAACGGATTTCAGAGCTGATTCACCGTGTTTACGCCCAGTAGCCAGCAGTATTCCAGCATTCCGGCATTCCAGCTGAACTTGCAGTGTCAGTACTGGGCAAGGCCACGCTGGTATCGCCAGGAGCGCAAAGCCTAACCCTACCCCCCCCCCCCCCCCCCGCATATAGATTCCAATGTTAACACTTTTGTCTCTGCGACTACAACTCTTTATATATAAAAAAAAACCCCACAAAAAACCCCCAATGACAATCCAAACACTGTGGGCTGCTTCTATTTGCCTCCAGTACAGAGCTGTTTACAAGTGGGCAAGTGGTGGGGGGAGGGCAAATGGCAGCCGGAGCAAGTGGCATCTGTGAGCCAGGACAACGGTGGTGGATGCCGGACACATGCTTCTCCCTCGAAGGCTACTGGCACCATTTTCTCCCGACTGGGCTCATGCCCACATGCACCCTCTCAGACACACAACCTACACAGAGGGTATATCCTCATGGTCACTCCCTGCTCTGCCTCTAAGCATTTTAAATAGAATTAGAATATTTGAGTCCATTTTATGGTAAATAGCAGCTCTGGCCGTGTATAATGTCGGGTGGTAATTCTCTAACGTCCACGAGGATCGGACGAGGACGTGGGACATGAAACAGAATTAGACACGTTGACACATATTCACTTCCTTCCATTGTGTGAAAGCGAACCCGTAGAACCCGTAGAACCATGAGGTGTGGACCATGCAATCTTGGGACATCTGTTGGAGTCGGAGTGCCCAGCAGTGAGCAGAATGGAGCTGTGGGGTTGAGCTGCCGTGCAGCCGTCTGTCTGGCCAGTCCTGGGGAGAGCTCAACTGTCAAACATGATGTCTCCTAAATTGTCACATATGTTGATTCGGCGGGGGGGCGGGGGGGATCCTGTTTTTGAGTATATAGAGGAGTCTTATCGTCATCTCTCTCCTTTATAGTCATATTCTATCCTTCTACCTCCTGGGCTCTTGTTGCATTCTGATAAAGCAGACTCCCCTGATGTCTCCTATCTCCTCATCTGTCTCCTATCTGATGTCTCCTATCTCCTCATCTCCTGCGGTATGGACGGCCTCTTGTTTGTTTTATGCTTCCTGCTTGTTTTTTCTTTTTTCTTTTTCGTCTTTTCCCCCTCTGATGCGCTCTGTTCCCTTTCTCCGGTGTACACCATGAAACACAGCCGTTGTCTCTTGACACTGAGCTGTTTTTATTCATCACGTGAACGTGACAACTGCAACTGTTTGTCCACATTCTTCTATTCATCCATGAATGAATGTCAGTAACAGTTTCTGTGTGTTTGCGTGTCTTGACACCCCACTGCCTCTTTGTGTGTTCATCTCTCTCGTTTGGATACTGGCCAACGTGCAAAAGCAATTTAACAAACGCGGCGTTTGATTTTGAAGCTAGTTTTAATTTGAAAATCGGCTGGATGCTGTTTCTTTCTTTAACTTCCCGCGATCGCTCCCAGCCCGAACAGAGGAGACGTTGAAACGATCGCAGTAGCGCGCCGAGGTGCGCTCCGTGGTGCTGCTGGTGTGAACGACACAATCTGTTAACATCAGCGCCGAAAGGAAACTGGCTCTGCCTCCTCGTCTGCCGTGTCCCTGGCCTCGCTGCTGTCCAACTTTGGGCCTCCAAATGAATATAATTTAGAGAAGTTAGGAGAGTGCTACACAACCCAGGGCACTCGCCCTGTGTATTTGCAGTCATTCCAGTCTTTTGCTGCATGATTTTGTACGTTTTGTCATTGTCCTGCAGTGTAGGCGTAACCTTGGCCAGGAATTGACCTCAGATCTGCTGTAAAAACGCCGACGTTTACATTTGCTCCTGGCTCAGACGCACAGACACTCCAGACTGCGGAGACGGTCCAATCGTGACCCACTAAAACCAGGGCGGTAAATCACAGACGTACTGAAAAAATAAATCCTCTTTATCGGGTTTGACGGGTTTGACTCGGACTCCAAATGCAATTTCAGGGAATATTCTTCATGTCTTCCCCTTTAACTCCCTCGCTCTACTTCTCCCACTGTCAGCTGCACACATACACCCACCTACTGGCCTGAGATCAGTGCCAGTCTGCACTCGCGGTTCGATCCTCCGCTAAGGCCACTGGCCAACCAGCTGTCTGTGATGTCAGCACTACATCTTTTACACACACACACACTTTTCAGGGTTCAGGGTTTCGTGGCACAGTTTTGCCCCGGGCCTGAGTGGGTGGTTAAAAAAAAAAAAAAATCTTTGGATTGCAAACTGTATTGAGTTGTTATTTTGTTGATTTAAAATAAACACATCCACGGTGAAATACTAACTTAGTAGCCTCCAAATAGGCAGAATATCAAGCATTTCCATCCTTGAAGAGTTTGACAAAGGAGATGAACCTCTGGTGTCTGATCGATCCGAAGGGGAAAAGAAAATTTTTATCTTATCAAACGGCTCATTAAATCATTCAGGGAAGTTGCTGAGGCTCGGCGGTGCCCTCTTTCACATTCATGCAGCAGCGCACGTTTGTTTGGGGAGTTCTGCTGGAGGATGAGGTGAAATCCTTTTTTTTTTTGCTCAGCAGAGCAGCTTGCCTGGAGTAAATTGGTTGGGTGCTTGGACGGGCTTGTTTATCCTGATCCAGAACATTCCTGGTGACATTATCTTGTTGCTTATTTTTCTTTGTTTCCATTATTTTACCTCTCGCTGCTTTTGTAATTCTGCTCATCGTACCCTTCAGTCAGTCTCACCATCCAAAGCTGTTGTCTCCTGCTGTTCCGTCCTCCTTTGACCACTAATATATCTGGACGCCCTTGTTGTTTTTGTGTGTTAAAAATCTCTCGTCGTCAGTCTGCAGCCCTCCATTCCAGGATTTTTCCCTCTTCTGCCATTTAATGTCTGGATCATTTTTATCCCGGCCTGCCTTCATTTTTCTGTGGGGCTTGAATCATCCCTATTTCTGCTCGCCTCGTCATGTCCTTCCCCCCCCCCCCCGTACGTCTGTCCAGGCCTCATCACACGGTGACGCACTAGCCGGGCTGACATCTCACTGCAGCGCTAACGGCTTCTGATGTCCATAACATCAGCACTGACCTGTCCCTCATTTCTGAGCGCACTGACATCTGAGTGGGACATATTTCTGTCCCGGGGGCTATTGCCAAGATTTTCCCAGGACTTTTCAGACTAAAAAGCAAGGGAAGTGTTATATCTTTGTCTTTTTTTCCTTCAGCGTGCAGATGATTTAGTTCGATTTTTTGGCGATTTGCATCCATCCATCTCTTGTTCGGTGTCATCCAGCTGTTGCTATGGGAGGAGACCCCACTGGAACTGTCCTCAAAGCTTCCCTTCACCTGGTTTCAAACATCATGCCTCACAATGAGGCGCTCCCGTTCCTCCATTGCTCTCACAGACACGCGCACTAAAATACAACAGGACCTCACGCACACAGATGAAAGCCCAAGGACGCCTTCTTGGTGGGGAAATTGAGTCACTGTCCGTCTGCTTGCCTGGACTGCCAGACAAGCCAAAGCAAAAGCCAAACGTCCCTATATTAGCGCGCGTGTGAGCTTGAGCAGTGGCTGCGATTGTGTAAATAGCACGTAAATCATGTCATAGGAAGCCCATTCATCAAACCAAACAGCAAGGTTGCCCCCCAAATGTGAAATAATCAAACATATCGGCCTGTAACTGCTGCAGAAAAATTCAAAACCATGTCCAAAACTGTCATGTTGTACTTTAAAGTGTTGTTTACCTTAGCTAAACGCCACCCGACATTTTATATTGGATGTGTGCTTGTTCAGAATTGAAAGGTCCCATACTTGACAGACGGGAGAGGGAGATCAGGCTTGAATGCTCTCACTGATCTGCCAGTAGATATGAAGAACCTTTTTTGGATGAGGGCGTGGTGAGAACTCCGCAGGGAGAGGAAGAGCGGTGTGACAGGCAGTGTTCATTAACGCTCCAGCCTCAGCCGTGGAGCCCAATCAAGAACCGTCAAACTAAAACTCTCCCCCTCAGACCCGCACACACGCAGCTATCCAACCAATGAGACAGACAGGCTACGCGTGGGCACTGATGGCTTCACTGCTTCAATTGATGGGTGCTTAGAGGGAGTTAAAAAGGAGAGCCGGGGATACGAGGGCCAGCCAGGCGCAGCGTGAGAGAGATGGAGCGCAGGTCTGCTCTGCCAATGACTCTTTGATAGCCTAAGCCTAGCACCACTCCTGCTTAACATGCAAAGCCATCACATTAGCCGACATGCTACCCAGCTGTTTTCATTAAATACCTCGATCCCAAAAATCTCTTTAGCCGTCACCAAAACGCACTAAACCCAAATAAAGCTTCCTTGCCTGCAGGTGCTGAATTGCAGTAAAAATATGTTGTTTTTTGCAGATATTATGCATGCAGCCATCGTCTACAGGCTGAGTCAGGGAAAGGGCAACATTTATGGTTAATGGATCTAAATTACCAGTGTAAAAGGGTACCAATTGGGCATAAATATGGGCCTGTACGCGGAAATTGCGTCGCTAAATTGTGCTGAATGTGATGGAGTTCGCCGTTGGGGGGGTGCAAACATTTGGAAAGTCACAAAGCTGTGATGGTGTCGTCTATTTGCACTGTCATGTTTGCTCCCCAAACACCCATCTGAATCGTAATCAGCAGTGTGTGCATCAATGTGAAGACTCCAACGCTGGACAAACAGGCAGGGTCCCGTCAAACCTTCCCCTCAGATAACAGAGGCCAGATGCCGAACGCAGACGTGTCCTCCTGACATGTCCTTGGCCCGCCTAGCAAGGAGTTGTCTGAAAAAACGGAGGAACGAGCGAAAACACGCCACCTTGAAAGCAAATAGCCTCATTTGCTTGCTGGAAAGCAGCGTTGCGCCTTTTCAGGCAGTTTTGCCTGAATAGATTCACTTGAATTTTGTTTTTAAATACTTCAAACGCACCCAATGCTTGCTGAAGCATAGTCTCAGCCTCCGTTTGGAAGAATCGAGCACGGTGGGCGATTCTGGCGGAGGATCTCCTCAGATGACAGATTATGAGTGATTTGAAAGTAAGTCTTTTTTATGTGCCGTCTCACGCCATTCAAGAGGTTTAATGTAACTTATCTTTCACTGAGAGAAATATGAAGTACAAGCAAAACATCAAACTGTACTTTGAAGGCTCTTTTAGGCAAATGGAAGGTTCCTCAGAGAGCAATTTGCCGTTTCAAAAGCTCCCTAAGCCATCAAAGGACTGCCTGTGCTCCGTTTTCATGAGGAAATGATTTCAAATGGGAAATGCGTGACAAGCTCCATCAAGACCATTTTGTTTTTTTAGAAAACTGTCCATACTGGATGTGCAGCTTTTCCAAATGGTGAATTCGTGTTGCTTCCCAGAGGGACACAGGAACCTTTTCTTCCTGGTATAAAAACTCCCCTCAGTCGGCGTCTAGAGTTTGTACATTTGGTGTTTGTGCTGCGGCTGGAGTTGCTCCGACACGTAGAGTCACTGTGGATGAAGTCCGGAGTGGAACAAGACTGACGTGTGAGCGACGGCAATATGAGGGCATTTACTGGAACAAGCGTCTGTGGACGTGACGGAGAGCGTCTGAACATCAGCATCTTTCATTTCAGCTGTTTGTGCGCGATGTTTTCAACCAAAGTGTCTCTTCTGGTGATCCAGTCCAGGCTGGGTTGATTCCAGTAGCTCCTGGATATGTTGTCCACATATGGAATGACGGACGCAGACGCGTGACTCCAGCATGCCCTTTCAGCGTTTGGGGATTTCCTCTGACGGCGGCGCAGCGTCAAGAAGGGTAACGAACTTTAGGAGGCCGAGCGTGGTAACGAGCTCGTTACTCCGCCCTGCTATAGGACTAATTAGCATTTTGCATCCCAACCCATTCAAATCTCGCTCACACGTCAAATCAAGCCGAGCGTACATTTAGATAAATAGTTGCGTAAGTTACAGCACAGGAAGTCGGATTTTCCCTCCCTCCCACACACACACACACACACAATCGCGTTCCGTGTTGGATTGGTGGTATTGAGTTACCATATTAGTGCATCATTTGTAAATATCAGGAGTCCTTCTGGTGTGTAATTATGGAACCAGGAACTGACGATGAAAAAAACCCTTTCGAATCTCATCAGTGTGGTTTCCAGCCTCAAGGTCTTTATCTAGTTTCTGGAGGTGGCAATCCAAGACAGCCTGCATCAGATCGTAGGGTATAGAACCATTTTGTGGGAAGTAGCTGGTGGTCAGTTTACTCCTCGTAAAATGATTATGGAAATATTGCTGCGGTGAAGTAAAAGGCTGTGACGATAATTACTACCATAATGTTGAATCAGTGAATGCAGAGAGGGAAGTAAGTGGAACGACACCGAAGCAAGGACATCCTCACCTAATGGTGGAGTTGAAGCACTTCTCTCCCTCACGCATGTTAATGAGCGCTCAGGTTATAGTTAACGAGTCACTAGCGGAGTTTTAATGGCGGATAGTGTGGCTGTCGCCGAGGGGGGGGGTTTCTTATTACTATAGGATGTCCTGAGTAATTATGCCCGGGTGGAGACATAAACACGCCAGCTGTTTCGCTCGTGATGGTCATGTGATTGTAGCCTTGTGCTAGTTAGCCATCCTGATTTATCACATCTCACAACTTCGCTCTATATTCCATCGTAATGCTGCATCCATTACGAATTTAGATGTTGACTGTGAATAGTGAGTTGTAGCCATGTTGTGCACAGCGCAGGTCTTCTCAGTTGTCTCTTTAATTAAACACGTTACTGTGCTTCATTTGGTAACTTACAATTACATAAATCCGTGCTTAACCTCTAAGAATTCAAGGGTTGGAAAGAGATAATACACCCCCTGTTTTCGGCAAGGTGAGTGTCTAGTTGCTAGGCAACGGCTGGTGCGAATGGCAAAAGAGGCGGGTGTTTTGGTGCATTTGTGGTGAAACAGCCAAGTGGATCAAAATAGAACGTATTGTTAAAACAGAGATTTCCAGATTTTTGAAGTGGCACTTGTGCTTTGGTGCATCGACCCACATGGAGGACAATTTGTGGGCCATTTGAACAGCGGGGCCTGGCATTATTGTTGCCGATTGAATGAGCAATTTTACGAAATTTACAAAATTTTACGACTCACAGTTTATTTTCCACTCATAAATGTTTGCGCGAAACACAAGAGGGTGTCTGATCTTTTCTTACCCCCTCAGTGCTCAGAATAATTTGTCACAGTGACAAACATGCTGACGTTGCATTTTTCCAAACGCGCTCCCTCTTTCCAGGCCCCTTCTTTTTTTTTTTTTGTCAGATTGCAAATGTGGATATTAATGATCGCATTTGCAGACCGAAGTCGGCCCAGTGTGTGTCTTCTATTTTGGCCTGGATCACGTGGCTCCGCCTGCAGCTCCATCTTGAGTGGCACAAGGATGGCGCTAATTTGAGATAATGGGCGACTCGGCAGCCATCATCATGCCTTGTGCGCTCGGGTGCAGCTGAATCACTAAGTGCCTTTCCATGTGCGTCTGAAATGGAAGACACTTCTCACAATCATTCATCCAGCCAGACTTTTCACACCGGTTGACCTTTTAAGTCACAACAACAATCCGTAAAGACGTTCGCTAGCGAGGTAGCAGCCGCAGCGGCATCAACGGCAGAAATGGGCTTGCGTGTCCGTTCTTGATGTACCGTGTGCATCTTCTGCCTCCTGAAAGCCACCGCGAGCATCGCAGTCATGGGCGCGGGGTTCCAAAAGCACCTTGCTGTGGTTCGCTAGGATGCTACCTGTTGCTGCCACACACAGCAGACTGCAAACGACTGGTCCAGGTCGGCAAATTACAAGTAGTCGACGCGCTGTCCAGACAACCGAGCTGTCTGTGTGTCACACACGCACACACGCACACACACACACACACGTTGGTACCGCATAAGAGTTGCTGAACCTGTGCAGCTTTGCTTCAGACCACACAGAGGAAGAGGGAGAGGTTAATCGAAGGCCAAACTAATCGAATCAACTGTCATCAGATTTTATTAAAGCGCTCACTTAACCTTACCCGTGGGGGGGGGAGGGAGGGAGGGGGGTGTCAAGGGAAGCACTTGTGACCAAGCAGCCCAGGTGTAAAGTAACTGAAATGATAATGTAATGCAAAGTGGCTGCTGGCTTTTGTTGAGCGACTTCTTACCTACAGATGGCTGGAGATGAAAATGATCTGAGCAAACTTGCAGATGCTAATCAGACAGTTTCAGGCAGGGACGTCCTCTAGATGCTCTGAATATCTTTACATTTTATATGAACTTTTCTATACGTCTCAACACCATTGTGTTGATGTTTCGCCCAGGGCGTCACTATTAATCCCCACTACAATGGTCCAAACACAAAAGCAAAGGAAACACACTGATCATAACTTAGGCCACATCAAGCATGAAGACGGATAACAAACCACCGGCAGCCCATAGCTCTGCCACCATCCATCGCCCTGGCAACGACGAGCACTCCGCCTCCCTGCTGCTTTGCAGTGGGAACTGACTGATGAAGGAACGCTGATAACAGGTTGCAACATGCACGGGAGTCCGTCTCAGCGGATTCACAAGGCCCTTTACAACTGTAGCGAGTAGCATAATTCCAGCAACCCCACAACTCTCTGGCTCATTACACGGGGGTCAGACAACCTGCTCCTGGGGGGGCGTTGCTGTGTGCAACCTGCCAAAGATCAGCTGCGTGATTTGAGTACATATATGTGGGTCCGTCTGCAAGATGGAGGGGAGCCGCTGTCTTCTGCCTCAGCTCTTATTTTGAATGAACGGCCGCTGCAATAACAGGGTGACATAATATATGCAATTATCTTCGTTGCTGTTTTGTTTTTTCTTAATATTTTAATATTTGGCAATTTTCCACACTGCCGGCTTGTGAGGTTACGCTGAGAGTTCTGCATTTCTAATCAACACGCATTGGTACTTCCTATTATCTCAATTTCATTCTAGGATGATGATACTGTGGGTGGAAGAGGTATAAAAATAGTTTTAAGTTGCTAGGTTGCCGTCGTGCCTTTTACATTGTTGCACATTTAAGATAATCCCCTTTTGGCACCTGTAGCCAAATCCCAACATCACATGTTTATGCTAACAAACAGGCAGAAATCTAATGCATTTCAAGTAGAGAGAAATGAGTCTGCCTATTTATGCAGCTTTTGTTATTTTAAGCAGCAGCACTCGGCCGCATTCTCTTCAGATTAAAATATTCCAGGGAGCGGTAAAAATAACCTATGGAGCCGCAGTGATTATGATAGATTTTACTTTTGATGCCAAATGCATAAGCAGACACATTAAAACTTGTAAAGTGTTATGCAACCCAACGCAATATGGCTGCATAAATCCTCCTGTGCCATTAGAGAGAGAGTGTGTGTGTGTGTGTGTGTGTGTGTGTGTGTGTGTGTGTGTGTGTGTGTGTGTGTGTGTGTGTGTGTGTGTGTGTGCGCGCGCGTGCTTGTGTTACTTTCTTTACTTTTGACAGTGATGGCAAAACGTCTTAATTGCATTTTAATATGGTGACACATAAGGAAAAACCAAGTATTCATCAATCTCAATCCGTCTTTATTTATATGGCGTCTTATACAATCAAAATTATTTCAAGGCGCTTTCCAGAATCCCAGGGCCTGACCCCCAACAATCAACAGTTATTAGTTATCATTATTTCTACATTATATGTCAGCCTTTCTTCTAATTAGTCTGTAGTTGGATGAATGATGCAAAATTCATATTTCACTCTTGTGTTTCTTTGGTTAATATTTAGTGATATGTGACATAAGATGCAGTAATATTACAATCAGTGAGAGCTAAAAATGGAATTATTCTCTGCTTTGAAGCCTCCAAAGAGGTGATGAAATGTAACATCTGGATGCAGATTGTTGCTACCATGCACTTGAATACATTTGTGTTCAGCATGACCCCACTAATTTGAGGATTTGAGAGCATTTAACCAGGCATTAATCAACACATCGCTCCATCTCTGGCTGATTTCGACTGCCAACTCTGGGAAATGCTTCGTCTTCCAAGCTTTTTTGGGCTTTGCAAAAAGTGCAAAGATGTCTTTGTGATGTTCGGCTCCCAAAAATGTCGGCGAGCGCGAATGCCAGAGCTGTGAGTCTCGATCCGCCATGCACGGCGCATGGGCTCCATGAGCGTGCTCCGTGCCGTCCTTGTTACCCTGCGCTGATGGGCCCAGTGGAAATGTGATCCCATCCTAACAGACCCGCACTAACAAGCCCCCCTAAAAAAAACCATGACACACTAGCGCCACTGCATAAAGATAATTCAAAGCAGTGACATGTGACAGATTGTTCATGTAATGCTGTTGTTTTCCCATCATTTCCCAACTAGTTGAAAGGTCCTGTAGCCTAGCATGCGCATATTTTCCCCCAGGAGACAGCAGATAAAGATAAAGGGTCCATCCAGAGCCAGTTACTGCTGCAGCTAACAGAGCTACCTGTTCAGGTTCAGCTCAGTTTCTTTGTTCATTAGGGATGTGTGTGTGTGTGTGTGTGTGTGTGTGTGTGTGTGTGTGGAGGGGGGGGTCTTCTGCAGATGTTCTTTACTCCCTGCTCGTTAGCTGGTGTAGGGAGTCAGGCTAACAGGCTAAGAAGGTGGGAGCCTCTCCCTTTTTGCTTCCCCTCAGTTCACCGGGGGGAAGCAGGCGCCCAAGCAGACATCTCCGGTCTGATAGACTGACAAGAAAAGAAGGGATGATTATAGCAAAGGAAGTTCTACTTCTGCGCCGATCAAACTGGACTGTTACCGATGAAAGTTCAAGCACTCCGGGCGTTTAGTGTTGGATCAATTGTAGCCACGCGGCGTTGAGATCAATCCACACGTTTTACCAAGTGCACCCCCGTGGGAGATCGAAACTTTTTACTTTAGAGTTTTACAATGTGCACTTTAGCCATTAGCATTTTACGCTGTCCCAGTAATAGTTCATCTTTTCATCCGTGAGGGTAAAGAGGAGAGACGGGGACGGCCCATGTGAGAGTGAGCATGTGTCACAAAAAAAAAATCATTTATGCCTCTCATGGAAGAATACAGTGTGACTGGACGGGATCTATGTTATTAACAGAAATCTTTTTGCTGTTGAGGAAGGCTTTGATCGCCTAATTTAAGTTCTGTCACGCTGTGTTGAAAGCCGACGAGGACAGTAAAGAGGAGGACTTTAGGTTGTTTACCCCACGTAGTTGCACCACAGCCTGTTTTCCACTGCCACTGTATGAGCAATGGAAGTCTTTTATCTCTATCATCATTATTTCACCGTGTAACTTCTTAGCCGGGGGGGGGGGGGGCACAGTCTCCATCGCTTCTGTTGGGTTCCGACTGGAATGCAGTCTGAACGCTCACAAACAGCATCCTCCCCCCCCCCCCCCCACCCCATGCTGCCTCCTCCTCCAAGTCCACTACTTTCCCACTCACCTGCTCAGGCCTTTACCTTCTCTGCCCCATCCGTGCCGCTTCCACTATCGTTATCTCGTAGGAAACCCATCCGTCATGCAAACTATTTACCAAGCACCGGCCCGGCTGGTCTGGAGACGTGGGTCCACTTGAATCTATCTGAACCGACCGCAGCGCTGATAGAGCAGTGTGCATTATTCATTGTGTTTGCGATCTAACCTTGGGGTTCTGCTGCGCCCCTCCTACAGCTGCTTATTTTTCCGCGCAGACCTGCGAGGGCATCTCGGTGTGTTGAACTTGGGATCTTCAGCAGGGTCCGCCCGCCTCTGCTCCTCAGCAACCAGCGGCGCGTTGTAGCCGAGGAGCCGTCAGAGGTCGGCAAGGGAGCGGACGTCACACCAAGAGAGTCTGAGCAAGCAAAGAAAAGGGGACCTCTGTTATGAAGAGATGCCATCAATCAGGGGAGTGTCCTTCGTTTGGCATGAGTCGCTCCCGGAGGGAGAAATGCATATTCAGTCTTGAACAATGAGTGTCAGTCAGAGTACTTCCTCCAGACTCATGACAGCTGGTTACACGCCCGAAGAACAGGAGCTGGGGACGGAGGGGGGGTTAGACTTTGACTTTGCATGCAGAACCTGGATAAGCAATAAAAATTCTATTCGGTGAAAGATTAATGGACTTCCATGAGTGTGAATATGAGTGTTTTTCTTGTGCATTGTGGTGACTTTTCGTGGTGATGGTATGGCGCTAGAACCCAGAAGTGTCTGCTACTAGTTGGCACACCGT